>NC_061513.1:214794437-214824072 GCF_022539505.1 Lolium rigidum | reverse complement strand
AGTTATGTGATCATTGTTGAGAGTGTCCACTAGTAAAAGTATGATCCCTAGGCCTTGTTTCTAAGCATTGAAACACCGTTTCCAACAAGTTTTGTTATATGTTTGCTTGCTGCCATATTTATTTCAGATTGCAATTACTACTTACAGTCATCCATATTACTTGTATTTCACTATCTCTTCACCGAACTAGTGCACCTATACATCTGACAAGTATATTAGGTGTGTTAGGGACACAAGAGACTTCTTGTATCTTAATTGCAGGGTTGCTTGAGAGGGATATCTTTGACCTCTACCTCCCTGAGTTTGATAAACCTTGGGTGATTCACTTAAGGGAAACTTGCTGCTGTTCTACAAACCTCTGCTCTTGGAGGCCCAACACTGTCTACAGGAATAGAAGCGTGCGTAGACATCAGGCATCCCCAAGCTTAGACGCTTGAGTCTTCTCGAAATATGCAGGGATGAACCACCGGGGCATCCCCAAACTTAGACTTTTCACTCTTCTTGATCATATTATATCATCCTCCTCTCTTGATCCTTGAAAACTTCCTTCACACCAAACTCAAAGCAATCTCATTAGAGGGTTAGTGCATAATAAAAAAATTACATGTTCAGCAAGGACACAATCATTCCCAACACTTCTGGACATTACCCAAGGTTACTGAAATTTAATGAAGCAAAGAAACCCACTCAAACACAGTAAAAGAGGCAATGCGAAATAAAAGGCAGAATCTGTCAAAACAGAACAGTCCGTAAAGACGAATTTTTTCGAGGCACTTAACATGCTCAGATGGAAAATCTCCGGTTGAATGAAAGTTGCGTACATATCTGAGGATTACTCATGAATTTTTTCAGGATTTTTAGATTTTTCTACATAGAGAAAAACTCAAAACCGTGACAGCTAAAAATCTGTTTCTGCGCAGAAATCCAAATCTAGTATCAACTTTCTATCAAAGACTTTACTTGGCACAACAATGCAATAAAATAAAGATACAAAAGTATTGCTACAGTAGTAACAAGCACCTTGACTCAAATATAAAATAAAAATTGCAGAAATAAAATAATGGGTTGTCTCCCATAAGCGCTTTTCTTTAACGCCTTTCAGCTAGGCGCAGAAAGTGAAAATCAAGTAACATCAAGAGAAGAAGCATCAACATCATAATTTGTTCTAATAATAGAATCAAAAGGCATCCTCATTCTCTTTCTAGGAAAGTTTTCCATACCTTTCTTAAGAGGGAATTGATATTTAATATTTCCTTCTTTCATATCAATAATAGCACCAATGGTTCGAAGAAAGGGTCTTCCCAAAACAATAGGACAAGATGCATTGCATTCAATATCCAAAACAACAAAATCAACGGGGACAAGGTTATTGTTAACCTTAATTTGAACATTGTCAATTCTCCCCAACGGTTTTTTTATAGAATTATCAGCAAGATTAACATCCAAATAACAACATTCCAAAGGTGGCAAGTCAAGCATATCATAAAGTTTCTTAGGCATAACAGAAATACTTGCACCAAGATCACATAAAGCATTACAATCAAAATCATTGACCTCCATTTTAATGATGGGCTCCCAACCATCTTCCAACTTCCTAGGGATAGAAGCTTCAAGTTTTAATTCCTCTTCCCTAGCTTTAATGAGAGCATTTGTAATATGTTTTGTAAAGGCCAAGTTTATAGCACTAGCATTAGGACTTCTAGCAAGTTTTTCCAAGAACTTAATAACTTCAGAAATATGACAATTATCAAAATCAAAACCATTATGATCTAAATCAATGGGACCATTATCCCCAACACTTTGAAAAATTTCAGCACTTTTATCACAAACTGTTTCAGCAGTTTCAAGCAATTTTGCACGCTTTGTAGTAGAAGTAGAAACATTGCCAACGCCAATTATTTTACCATTGATAGTAGGAGGTTTAGCAACATGTGAAGCATCAAAATTACTAGTGGTGGTAATAGTCCAAACTCTAGCTATATTATTCTCTTTAGCAAGTTTTTCTTCTCTTTCCCACCTAGCATGCAATTCAGCCATCATTCTAATATTGTCATTAATTCGAACTTGGATAGCATTTGCTGTAGCAAATGACTTAATATCTTTAACTTCATTAGGCATAAGTTTCAGTTTTAAAAGATCAACATCAAGAGCAAGACTATCAACCTTAGAAGCAAGAACATCAATTTTACCAAACTTTTCCTCAACAGATTTGTTAAAAGCAGTTTGTGTACTAATAAATTCTTTAAGCATGACTTCAAGATCAGAGGGTACACTCCTACTATTGTCATAAGAATTACCATAAGAATTACCACTGTTAGAAGGATATGGCCTATAGTTGTTACCAAAATTATTCCTATAAGCATTGTTGTTGAAATTATTATTTTTAATGAAGTTCACATCAACATGCTCTTCTTGAGCAACCAATGAAGCTAAAGGAACATTATTAGGATCAACATGAGATTTACCATTAACAAGCATAGACATAATAACATCAATCTTATCACTCAAGGAAGAGGTTTCTTCAACAGAATTTACCTTCTTACCTTGAGGAGTCCTTTTAGTGTGCCATTCAGAGTAGTTGATCATCATATCATCAAGAATCTTTGTTGCAGCACCCAAAGTGATGGACATAAAAGTACCTCCAGCAGCTGAATCCAATAGGTTCCTTGAAGAAAAATTTAATCCTGGATAAAAGGTTTGGATGATCATCCAAGTAGTTAGTCCATGGGTGGGGCAATTCTTTACCAAAGATTTCATTCTCTCCCATGCTTGGGCAACATGTTCATTATCCAATTGCTTAAAATTCATAATGCTACTTCTCAAAGGTATAATTTTAGCAGGAGGATAATATTTTCCAATGAAAGCATCTTTACATTTAGTCCATGAACTAATACTATTTTTAGGCAAAGATAGCAACCAATCTTTAGCTCTTCCTCTCAAGGAGAAAGGAAACAATTTCAGTTTTATAATATCCCCATCTATATCCTTATACTTTTGCATTTCACAAAGTTCAACAAAATTATTAAGATGGGCAGCCGCATCAGCAGTACTAACACCAGAAAATTGCTCTCTCATAACAAGATTTAGTAAAGCAGGTTTAATTTCATAAAATTCTGCTGTAGAAGCAGGTGGAGCAATAGGAGTGCATATGAAATCATTATTATTTGTGCTAGTGAAGTCACACAACTTAGTGCTCTCAAGAGTACTCATTTTAGCAATAATAAAAATAAATAAAGAAAAACCGAATTAAATAAAGTAAAACAAGTAACTATTTTTTTGTGTTTTTGATATAAAAAAATCAAACAAGACAGAAAATAAAATAAAGCAAGACAATAAACAAAGTAAAGAGATTGGGTGTGAGAGACTCCCCTTGCAGCGTGTCTTGATCTCCCCGGCAACGGCGCCAGAAAAGTAACTGCTTGTGACGGTAAAGCACACGTCCGTTGGGATCCCAAGAGGAAGGTATGATGAGTACAGCAGCGAGTTTTCCCTCAGTAAGAAACCAAGGTTATCGAACCAGTAGGAGATGAAGATCACGTGAAGGTTGTTGGTGAAGGAGTGTAGTGCGGCGCAACACCAGGGATTCCGATGCCAACGTGGAACCCGCACAACACAATCAAACTACTTTGCCCCAACTTAACGAGTGAGGTTGTCAATCTCACCGGCTTGCTGAAAAAGGGATTAAACGTATGATGTGGAAAATGATGTTTGCTTGCGAGAAAACAAAAGAGAACAATGATTGCAGTAGGTTGTATTTCAGATGTAAAAGAATGGACCGGGGTCCACAGTTCACTAGTGGTGTCTCTCCAATAAGATAAATAACATGTTGGGTAAACAAATTACAGTTGGGCAATTGACAAATAGAGAGGGCATAACAATGCACATACATATCATGATGACTACTATGAGATTTACTTAGGGCATTACGACAAAGAACATAGACCGCCATCCAGCATGCATCTATGCCTAAAAAGTCCACCTTCGGGTTAGCATCCGCACCCCTTCCAATATTAAGTTGCAAGCAACAGACAATTGCATTAAGTACTGTGCGTAATGTAAACAATACAAATATCCTTAGACAAAGCATTGATGTTTTATCCCTAGTGGCAACAGCACATCCACAACCTTAGAACTTTATGTCACTATCCCAGATTCAATGGAGGCATGAACCCACTATCTAGCATAAATACCCCCTCTTGGAGTTACAAGTATCAACTTGGTAAGAGCCTCTACTAGCAACAGAGAGCATGCAAGATCATAAACCACATATATGATAGATCAATAATCAACTTGACATAGTATTCCATATTCATCGGATCCCAACAAACACAACATGTAGCATTACAAATAGATGATCTTGATCATGATAGGCAGCTCACAAGATCTAAACATGATGGCACAATAGAAGACAACCATCTAGCTACTGCTATGGACCCATAGTCCAAGGATGAACTACTCACGCATCAGTCAGGAGGCGGGCATGGTGATGTAGAGCCCTCCGGTGATGATTCCCCTCTCCGGAAGGGTGCCGGAGGAGATCTTCTGAACCCCCGAGATGGGGTTGACGGCGGCGGCGTCTCTGGAACTGTTCTCGTATTTTGGCTCTCGGTGCTAGGGTTTTCGGGGACGAAGGAATAAATAGGCGAAGGGGCAGCGTCGGGGGAGCCAGGGGGCTCCCTCCCCACATGTCGGCGCGGGGGCCCCACTGTCGCGCCGCCCTATGGTGTGGGCCCCCTTCTATCCTTCCTCGACTCTTCTTCGGTCTTCTGGAACACTCCGTGGAAAATAGGGCCGTGGGCTTTTGTTTCGTCCAATTCCGAGAATATTTGTAAACCAACTTTTCTGAAATCGAAAACAGCAGAAAACAGGAACTGGCACTGTGGCGTCTTGTTAATAGGTTATTCCCAGAAAATGCATAAAAGCATTATAAAGTGTGAATAAAACATGTAGGTATTGTCATAAAACTAGCATGGAACATAAGAAATTATAGATATGTTGGAGACGTATCAGTTCTCGTCGGTGACGACGGTTCGTTCTTCGACTTCCCCGCCTTCAGGAAGAGGAGGAAGAGAAGATAAAACTTGATGTTTCTACAAGAAGAAAACATATATCGACAGTAAGTTACACCAGGGAAGTCAGCAAAAACAGCAGTCGACAAAATGTTAAAAATAGCAGTCGACAAAATAGCAGTAAGGACAATGATAATTTACCTTGGGGAGGGCGTTGGCGCCGCTATACGGCTCCACGCGACAGGAGGATGGAACGGCATATTTCTTGCTAAGCGATGAGATTCGTCGGACAAGCTTTTCCAAGTCCTTCACTACAAGATCCTTGGAGAGCCGGTCGACATCTTTTTCGCCAGCATACATCCAGAGAGGATTCTTGCGAGCCTGCTGTTATCACCAGAATTTGACCGGATCAGAGGTGGGCCGCGATTGAAGATGGGCTTGAAGAATATACATGGAAGAAATACATGAATCGGCCTTCTATACCAAGTTTGGGCTAGTTTGCCCGTGTATCTGTAATATAGTAGGATACGTGTCGGTTAGATGGAGTTTGGGCTCGTGCCCGGTTGGGATTATTCCCACGTTAGAGAGTCTACGGACTATAAATATGTATCTAGGGTTTATGAAATAAACAACAATCACGTTCACCACAAACCAATCTAGGCGCATCGCCAACTCCCCCATCTCGAGGGTTTCTTCCGGGTAAGCATCATGCTGCCTAGATCGCATCTTGCGATCTAGGCAGCACATGTTTATTCGTCATTCATGCGTTGCTCGTGCTGAAGCCTTTTTGATGGCGAGCAACGTAGTTATCATAGATGTTTTAGGGTTAGCATTGTTCATCGTATCATATGCTATCGTCGTGCAACCCTTAGGCATCTAGCCGCCCTTACACCTATCTTGGGTGTAAGGGCGGCACCCCGCTTGATCATTATTTAGTAGATCCGATCCGTTATGATTGCTCCTTGTTCTTCAAGGATTAGTTTAATATCTGCATGGTTAGGCCTTACAAACGGGTTGAAGGATCCAGTGGCGCGTAGGGTGTAGTTTGCTAGCCCTAGATAGGATGTTCCAAGGATCAACTTCGTGTTGGTTTTTAGGCCTTGTCTAGGGTCGGTTTACGATCACCGTGCGTGGCCGCTAGGCTCAATCACGATTAGGATGTTCCGATTATGCGGTGAAAACCCTAAATCGTAGTAGGTCGCTTTAGCTTTATCTTGATCAAGCAGGACCACCATCCGATCGTACACCTCGTACATATCATGGGTGGATCGGCTCCTTGAGCCGATTCACGGGACAACTCGAGAGCCGATCGAGGCTCGTATTTAATGTTTACGTGTATGCCATGCGAGGAGACTAAGCGAGGCACAATCCAACACCTTCCCGACCGGGTATAGGTCAGGTGGCACGCCCTTGCATCAGCATCGGACGTGCGTGCCGAGGCTTTGCGGGCCGTCGCTCGGAGGGACCGGGGCCAGCCGCAGTCCCGGGAGATTCCCGGCTCTACGGTGTTGCCCGTCGCCGCTCGCCGGTGGGTTTCGACCGCAACACATTCTGGCACGCCCGGTGGGACAATCTTCAACATCAACCGCATCGCCATCTACATCTGAGATGGCGGAAGGCACTCCGGTCAAGTACGAGGATCTGACTGATGAGCTCAAGAAGAAGCATGACGAGATCAAAGCGGTCCTCGAAGCCGACCTCATCGGCTCTTTTCACAGAACCCGCTCATATGGCATCAGGTGGAAAGGGTTCTCACCTGAAGGCGCGCTCGATGGAGTGGACCTGCCCACCCCGTCAGAAGAACGCACCAGGTCGCTGCGTCAGGAGATTAACTTCATGGTGGCTCATTCGCTGCACCGCCATTCCGAGAGCCCGGTGAACACTTTGGAGCGTGTCGCTCGCGCGTGATCCAGGAAATCATGAGCCATCAGTATTCTCCGTCAGGACCAGCTCTGGGGACTTACCAAGGAGAGATGCCACTCCAGTCCCGTCCACCGCTGCCGTTTGCGTTGGCAGCACCAGAAGTGCCGAATTCACCGGCATCCGCCGTTAACATGGTGGAGCGCACTTACCCTGAAGGGTGCCAGCCAAGATTCTCGTTCAACATCAACATGATAGGGCTCGGGCACCACCCTGATAAGGACAGGGACGAGGGCAGCTGCTCTCACAGCGAAGACAAGGAGGAAGCTGTTCCACGCGATCGGCCCCGACACCTCCAAAAAATCCTGGTTACAATCAAGATGAAGGCCGATTCCAGCGATCGGCCCGCATTATCCGTACCACACGCTCTCCCTCGTATTTGGTGTCGACCTCACAGGCGACGGAAAGCTAGGATATGGGTTTACATCGGCCGATGAGCTAGAAGAAGTCGACATCGGTCCCGGGGATAAGCCGCGACCAACTTTCATCGGCAAGAAGTTAGATCCACATCTTAGGGGTCGGATGATAGCTCTGCTAAAAGAATACCCAGATTGCTTTGCATGGGATTACACGGAGATGCCCGGGTTGGACAGGAGCATCATTGAACATCGGCTTCCCCTTAAGAAAGGGTTTCGGCCGTTCCAACAACGAGCACGTCAGATGAAGGCCAAAATTCTGGAAGAGGTCAAGAAAGAGATCGAGAAGATGTTGGCCGCCGGGTTTATCAGGCCATGCAGGTATGCTGAATGGATCTCCAGTATCGTTCCTGTAGAAAAGAAAGACGGCCGATGGCGTGTGGCCATCGATTTCCGAGATCTTAACAGAGCCACTCCAAAAGATGAGTATACGATGCCTGTGGCAGAAACATTGATCAATGCAGCTGCTGGCCACAAGGTGTTGAGCTTCATGGATGGCAACGCCGGCTATAACCAGATCTTCATGGCTCCAGAAGATATACACAAGACCGCATTCAGAGTACCGAGGGCGTAGGCTTGTTTGAATATGTGGTCATGACCTTTGGGTTGAAGAAGGCTGGTGCAACGTAACAAAGAGCCATGAACTATATATTTCACGATCTGATCGGCAAGTTGGTGGAAATCTACATCGATGACGTGGTAGTCAAGTCTGTCTCCATGGAGGGACACTTGGATGATTTGCGATGCATCCTAGACCGAACTCGGAAGTTCGGACTGAGAATGAATCCGAAGAAGTGTGCCTTTGGTGTGACGGCCGGTCGGTTCCTAGGTTTTCTGGTTCATGAACGGGAATTGAGATCGGCTCGAAAAGTCAGGAGGCAGTGCATACCATGCAGCCTCCCACCACGAAGTAAGAGCTCCAACGTCTTATCGGCAAGATCAACTTCGTCCGACGATTCATCTCTAACCTGTCAGGACGAATCGAGCCGTTCATGGCGCTGGTGAAGATTAAATCTGATGACGAGGTTTCACTGGGGGAAGAACGGCAACGGGCGTTTGACGAGATTAAGCGGTATCCGACAACGCCGCCCGTGCTAGTTCCACCCCAACAAGACAGGCCGTTCTATATCTACTTGTCGATAGGCTGACACGTCCATCGCTTCGGTGGTGGTGCAACTCTATGAGGGTGTTGAAAAGGTCGTTTTCTACCTCGGCGGAAGGATGTTGGATGCGGAGACAAGGTATCCCGAGGTCGAGAAGCTTTGCCTTTGCCTCGTTCTTCACCCTGCACCAAGCTTCATCACATCCTTTTGACGGCAGAGATCATCGTCATCTGCAAGTCAGACGTTGTCAAGCACATGCTGTCGGCCCCTGTTTTGAAAGGCCGGCTTGGTAAGTGGATGTTTGCGTTGACGGAGTTCGATCTTCGTATCAACCTGCGAAAGCAGTCAAGGGACAAGCGTTGGCCGATCTTATAGCTGAACGGATTAATACTAATATAGCGGCACTATCCGTACGTGCGTGGGCTATGTTCTTCGATGGATCGGTTTGTGACGATGGTTGTGGCATCGGCATTCTGCTCGTGTCGCCTCGGGGGGCAACATATTCTTTCGCCATCAGGCTATCTGCCCCTTGCACCAACAATGTTGCTGAGTATGAGGCAGTGCGCAAGGGAATGGAGTTGCTTTTGGAAGCCGGGGCAGAGGCAGTGGAGCTTTTGGAGACTCGAAGTTGGTGATCTCTCAACTCACGGACGAATACAAGTGCGAGAGTGAGTCACTTTTTCCATATTGGGTGGAGTGTCGTGAGCTGATGACACATTTTCGGTACATCAATTTCAATTGGGTCCCAAGGTCTCGGAATACCGACGCCAATGATCTCGCACGGATGGCGTCGGGATACAAGGACATACCCGACGGGTCGAAGTTCGGGTGCGGTTCTGGAACAGGATGATTGGAGAACCGATATCTTCAATTATTTGAAGGATTCGGCTCGGGGGCACCCAAAAGGATAAGATACAAGGCTATGAAATATGTCCTTATAGGAGATGACATGTTCTACGGGACGTTGGAAGGGTTACTACTCAAATGCCCGGGACCAACCGAGTCTAATCGGCTCTTACATGAGGTGCATGAAGGCGCCTGTGGAACTCACCAATCGGCCCATAAGATGAAGTGGTTAATTAGGCGATCGGGGTTTTATTGGCCTACCATGCCGGAAGACCTGCTTCAACTACTACAAGGGATGCCAAGCGTGTCAAATGTTCGGAAAAATCCAGATGGTACCCGCATCAGCGATGAACCCCATCATCAAACCTTGGCCATTTCGAGGTTGGGGCATGGATATGATCGGCAAAATACATCCTCCGTCAAGCAAGAACCACGAGTGGATTCTGGCCATTACAGATTATTTCACCAAATGGGTGTAGGCCGTTCCCATGAAGAAAGTAAAATCGGAAGATGTTATCCAATTTGTCAAAGAACATGTCATTCATAGGTTCGGGATTCCCCAAACCATCACGACCGATGGAGGTTCGGTCTTTGTCTCTAAAGAATTCGGAAAGTTCTGCGATGACATGGGGATTAAGCTAATCCGATCATCTCCATACTACGCTCAAGCCAACGGACAAGCCGAAGCATCCAATCAAAGCCTGATCAAGCTGATTAAGAGGAAGATTGAGGAGAACCCCGGGTGTGGCATGAGACGTTGTCGGAGGCTTTGTGGGCCTATCGCATGTCATGCCATGGAGCTATAAAGACTTCGCCGTACCAGCTTGTCTATGGGCAGGAGGCCGTATTACCTTGGGAAATTACGGCTGGATCGAGACGTGTCACGTTTCGGAATGACTTGACACCTGAGGAATATGCAACCCTGATGAGTGACACTATTGAGGATGCAACGGAACTTAGACTTTGGTCGTTAGAGAAGATTAAAGAGAACAAAGCCAGGGTAGCTCGGGCATACAATAAGAAGGTGAGACCAAAGGAGTTTCAAGTTGGTGATCTAGTATGGGAAGCCGTGTTGCCACTAGGAACCAGGGATAAAGCATACGGCAAATGGTCTCCTAATTGGCACGGTCCTTACAAAGTCATCCAGGTTCTGAAGGGCAATGCCTACATGCTTGAACAGTTGGACGGTGTGAAGTTCCCAGTGGCCGTCAATGGCCAACATCTCAAGAAGTATTTCCCAAGCATGTGGGAGGATGGGCAGTGAGATATGGAGGCCGATTCTAAATCGGCCAGTAAAAAAAAATCACAGCCGATGCGCAGACATCGACTTGAGAAAACATGTGGAGACAACAGTATGCGTACAGCCGATGCACGGGTATCGACTTCAGAATAATAAAAGCCGATGCATTGCCATCGACTCTAGAGGTACAAGCTCAATTAAGCAGGTTAACAGATCGGTTCAAACCAGAAATCATGATATTTGGGATGAGTCTCCTAGTGGTTGCTGAGGAGTTCAATCTGCACGTTTAAGATTGGAGGATGGTTTGGACATGAGCTAGACCTGTTGGACCGTGTGGATAGGCAACGGCTTGGCCTCAAATCGCGTTTATAGTACAAGCCGATGCCCTGCCATCGGCTCTCTGTACAGCGACTTCGTTCGACGATCGGCAAAGTTGACAAGAACGCAAGGTTAATTGGGGAATATTCTCTTCATTAATAGTGGGATTTCTTACAAAGAAAGAGCCGATTGCTCGGGGAAGAACAAAAGCCGACTACTACTACTAGTCCCTAATCTAAGGGCCGTTGCTGCCCTCGTCGTCGTTGTCGCTGCCGCCGGCGCAGCTGCTGATAGGCTCCTCATCGCTGCTCCCGTAGCCTTCTACGGGAGCCTCGTCTTCCTCATCGTCGTCATCGCTGTCGTCGTCCCACCAGGCGCGGAGGCGCTTCGCCGGTGGGTAACCTTCGAGGGAATCATCGTCGTCGTCCTCCTCCGCCTCTTCCTTGGAAGAGGTGAAGTCGTCCCAGGAGAAGCGGTCGTCCTCGCTCTCCACCTCCTCCTCCCCGTCGACGAGGAATTGAAGGTCGCCCTCTCCGTCGGTCAAGGATTTGTCATCCTCGGACCAGATGGAGGAATCGTGTTCCTCCTTGTCCCACGTCGTTGGGGCGAGGATGTCGTGCGCCGCCAACGAGCCCCACTCTGGCGTCGGCTCACGGAAGGGAGATGATACATAGGAGAGGTTTGAGGAGGCAAAAGAGGAGGAGGAGGAAGAAGACATGGCCACGGAGGAATGGGGGTTTTTGCCGATGGCTAGTACGGAGCGAGGAGGGTGAAGGGGCGAACTGCTCGACGCGGTTAAATAATGGGATATTGGGGAGAGTTAATGCTACAATAGTTTCCGAGGAAATGGTGCCAAAGAATTGTCGAATCGCGCATAGAAGTCAAGAAGGCAAGGCATCATCATGAAGGATACTGCAGCGGTTCTGCTCTGCCACGACATGACCCGACGAAGAAAAAACAGAGTGATTTTGGAATTGTCATTTCCAAAACCAGGGGGCATGTGTTATCACCAGAATTTGACCGGATCAGAGGTGGGCCGCGATTGAAGATGGGCTTGAAGAATATACATGGAAGAAATACATGAATCGGCCTTCTATACCAAGTTTGGGCTAGTTTGCCCGTGTATCTGTAATATAGTAGGATACGTGTCGGTTAGATGGAGTTTGGGCTCGTGCCCGGTTGGGATTATTCCCACGTTAGAGAGTCTACGGACTATAAATATGTATCTAGGGTTTATGAAATAAACAACAATCACGTTCACCACAAACCAATCTAGGCGCATCGCCAACTCCCCCGTCTCGAGGGTTTCTTCCGGGTAAGCATCATGCTGCCTAGATCGCATCTTGCGATCTAGGCAGCACATGTTTATTCGTCATTCATGCGTTACTCGTGCTGAAGCCTTTTTGATGGCGAGCAATGTAGTTATCATAGATGTTTTAGGGTTAGCATTGTTCATCGTATCATATGCTATCGTCGTGCAACCCTTAGGCATCTAGCCGCCCTTACACCTATCTTGGGTGTAAGGGTGGCACCCTGCTTGATCATTATTTAGTAGATCCGATCCGTTATGATTGCTCCTTGTTCTTCAAGGATTAGTTTAATATCTGCATGGTTAGGCCTTACAAACGGGTTGAAGGATCCAGTGGCGCGTAGGGTGTAGTTTGCTAGCCCTAGATAGGATGTTCCGAGGATCAACTTCGTGTTGGTTTTTAGGCCTTGTATAGGGTCAGTTTACGATCACCGCGCGTGGCCGCCAGGCTCAATCACGAGTAGGATGTTCCGATTATGCGGTGAAAACCCTAAATCGTAGTAGGTCGCTTTAGCTTTATCTTGATCAAGCAGGACCACCATCCGATCGTACACCTCGTACGTATCATGGGTGGATCGGCTCCTTGAGCCGATTCACAGGACAACCTGAGAGCCGATCGAGGCTCGTATTTAATGTTTACGTGTATGCCATGCAGGAGACTAAGCGAGGCACAATCCAACACCTTCCTGGCCAGGTATAGGTCAGGTGGCACGCCCTTGCATCAGCATCGGACGTGCGTGCCGAGGCTTTGCGGGCGGTCGCTCGGAGGGACCAGGGCCAGCCGCAGTCCTGGGAGATTCCCGGCTCTACGGTGTTGCCCGTCGCTGCCCGCCGGTGGGTTTCTGACCGCAACACCTGCAGAGGCTGCACCCTAATCCTAAGGAAATACGCTGTAATTTGGATACCCGACAGTTCCTTGCCACGGGTATTTTGGAGCTCGCGGATACGGGTCATCAGCGCCTCTGTCGCCGTTTTCTCTTCTTCGGTGGCCTCTGCGTCCCAGGATCGGCGGCGAAGAATGTTCGCACCCCCGTCAAAGGGGCCGATGTTATACTCCAACGAGTCGGGACATTCCTCGTGGACGTACAACCATTTTTTGCGCCACCCTTGGACGGAGTCGGGAAATTTGACGTCAAAATATTCGACGTCAGGGCGAACGCAAATAACAACACCGCCAATGTTGTAGGCGATGTTGTGGGAGCCATTGCGGCGGATGCAGAAGATGCGCTTCCAGAGAGCCCAATTAGGATGGACTCCGAGGAAGCACTCGCAAAGTGTGATGAAAATAGAAACGTGGAGGATGGAGTTGGGAGTCAGCTGATGAAGCTGCAACCCGTACACAAAAAGCAGACCACGGAGAAAATCGTGGATGGGAGCAGAAAGGCCGCGGATAAGATGGTCAACAAAGCTAACCCGATATTCCATAGGAGGCGTCGGGTAGCTCTCCTCGCTGGGGAAGCGCGGGGCTTCCTTCTTCTTCATTAGCCCAAGCTTCTTCATCAGATTGATGTCTTGGTTGGAAATCTTGGATCTTTCCCACTCCGAGGCTCCCAGATCTTGCGCCGCCATCTTTGATTCGGGTGTGTTGTGCCTCGTGAGTCTTGCGCGTGGTGGCATCAACAGTGGTGCTGGAGGCAGAAAGGCAATGCGTGAGTGCTGGAGCTCTGGTGGTTGCAAAGGGGGATTTTTGGAAGAGTAGAGGCGCGGCGCAGCGAAGGGAAGAACGGAGGAAGAAGAAGGTCTTTTATAGATACCTTGTGAATCGACGCACCGTTGGATGGAGTGGTAATAAACTTGATGAGTTACACGTGGCTCAAGGGGTAAAATCGTATTTTCATTGAGAAGGAACTGGACAGGCGCTACAGTAAGCGTGCCAGAAAAAGCGGAGGACGTGTGTCCCCCACTTGCGTAACGTGTCAACATGCCACAGATTTTGGGTCCACAATTCAGTGACAGGACAGAGTTCGCGTGTTCTCGATACAGAATTCGTGGCTATCGTCAGCATTGATGTCACTTTAACAAAGGAAAATTGCGACTGCGGTGGTGTGAAGATTGATGATAGAAAGAAGTGATGATAATTTCACGAGCTTTTGATCAAATACAAGTTTTTGATCAAATACTCGGGGGCTACTTTAGAGTGAAGGAAATCTCGAGTATGGCAAGAAAGAAAAGGCGAGAGCCTATGATCAAATGCAAGCATTTTGTCCATAGCCTCAGGGGCTACTCCCATCGGGAGAGCTGGTCGCGCACCCGAAAAAGATAGGGGAACTCAAAAAAGACAACAATATAGCGACAAAAGGCGTTAAAATGGTGAGCCTACAACCAAGTCCAAGTACTTGCTTGTAGCCTCGGGGGCTACTCCCATCGGGAACGATGTTCGCGTGCCCGATGAATTTAGAAGCAGCATGACGAGTATATTTCAAGTTATACAAATAACTCATCATATACTCCCATCGGGAAGACAATATAAATATACAAGTCATCTGATTGACTCGAATAAATGTGCTATTCCATCAGCCGAAAAAGGCACTCGACAATATATTCTCAGAGGGCCTCAGTCGCGAATAATCTCTGAATGCCGCAAAACTTTGCGAAGGTAAGTCCCCGGATCCGTCCTAAGCGGCGTGGCACCGTCTCTGACGGCGGTTTGCTACTTTTTCCCGTATCAATAGATACGAAGAAAAATCCTAACGGACGCGTTAGGTACCCGATAAAACATGACTGGAACTCGGCATATGGTAAGACCTTAAGCGGCACATGTCGAGTTACGCCAGTATCCCGAGATCATGTCCAGGGACGTGATCTTGAAGTAGGTTTTTGCGGATTTCCACAAGAGCAGTTAACTAGTACCTGATCCGTCAGATGAATTAGCCCCAATTACCATTATCCATGTACAATATATGATTGTTTTATTAAAGATATGTGTTAACTCGAAGAAGTTATATGATAATTATAAAGTTGGAGATTTTCCCTGATTCTTCGATTCAAGCAAAATCTCGGGGGCTACTGACATAGGCATCCCCAATGGGCCTGCCGAAGATGGTACCCGGGGTTTATTGAAGGCCCACAGATCGAAGAATATGAAGTTCGGGAGCCCAATTAGTCGTTAAGGAAAGATAGAGTTGTATTAGGAAAGTAGAGATTTGTAACTTTAAGGGTTGAACTCAGAGAGTCTCCCGGAATCTGTAAACTTGTGTCATACGAAACCCTCGGCTCCGCCTCCTATATAAGGGGGAGTCGAGGGACAAAGAGAGGATCGAATGATTGTCATCGCAACCCTAGTTTTCATAAGCAGTCGAGTACTTTTCCGGCTGAAACCCTCGAGATCTACTTGCCCTCTACTTCCAACAAAACCCTAGTCTACAACTTGTAGGCATTGACAAGTTAATCCCTTGTCACCGAGCACCGTCGAAGTACCTTTTCCTCGCTTCAACGCAGACGAGCTGCGTGAATACTATCCTCCGGGTGGTAGATCATCATAGTTGTCGGACTGTACTAGCTACATGATGACACATGACATCTTTGTAGTGGATCCCGTGTATGTACGATGGTCTTGTATGCTATATTTGTGCTATTTGTGGGATTTGGTGCTATATTTGTGGGATTTGATGCTATATGGTGATATATTTATGCTCTATGGTGATATATTTGTGCTATATATGTTACTGGAACATTCAAAGTTAATTTTTGTGCATGTTTTGTGATTTTCTGAGCTAATTGAACCCAAATTGGAAAAATCTGAAAAAACTGGGCACGGCTGTGCCGACGGTGTCACCGTCGGCACAGACCCACAGATGTACCAAATGGCAGGGTCTGTGCCGACGGGGACACCATCGGCACAGCCGGCCCAGCGCGCAATTTTTTCCAGTTTGAAAAGTGGCCAGTTTCGCGCCGTTTCTGGGGAAAAGGTGAGCAACTGTGTCGACGGTGACACCGTCGGCACAGCCTAACGTGCTTCGCCGGCGCCGTCATGCCGTGGCGGACGAGGAGCGCACCGTGCCGACGGTGGCACGACCGACGGCCACCTTCCCAGCCGTCGGTGCAGCGTGTGCCGACGGTGGCGGGCTGTGCCGACGGTGCGCATGTCTACGCCGACCGGAACTGTGCTGACCGTGCTAGGCCGACGGTCACCGTCGGCACAGGCGGTGCCGACGGTGATATGTACTGCGCCGACGGTGCGAGGCCGTCGGCCCACCGCGTCTTTCCCGTAGTGCTTGTCGGCCACACCATTCACCCGAGTTTTTTTAAAATCCTCTTTTAGCTCTTTTTTTTTAAGTAACCACATATTTCATTATATAATCTATTTACAAAGAGTGCACACACGCTCATCATATAAGACAAATATAGATATCAAACAACTTTGCATAAAGAACTCTGCAAGTAAAATCACAATTTTACATTGGAGAACCTTGTGCCTGGCTGAATCCTCCACCGCCACCATGGCAAGGCTGGATAAAGAGGCAAACCGCAGCCATAATTCAAAGTATGGGCAACAAAATTCGAAAATGGTGAATGGAACCTGGGTACGCGTGCACCCGTTTACGAAAAGTTCAAAAAAAATACTATGTAAAAGTTTCCAAAAAATATGAAGTAAATTTTTGCATGTAGATACTTACTCATGTGTGTTTTCACGAAAAAATACCATTGTGTGTGACCTACACAAAAATGACAAAATGCAAATTCCTATTCCTGTGAATAGTACAAATTCCTGTTCACTATTCTCATTTGGACATTTTGTCATTTTTATACAGGCCACACACAATGGTATTTTTTCGTGAAAACTCACACGAGTAAGTATCAACATAATATGTACATGCAAAATTTTACTTCACATTTTTTGGAAACTTTTAAATAGCATTTTTTGAACTTTTCAGTAACAGCGTGCTACAGTACTCCAGGTTCCAATCCTCCGGGTCGCAACAAAATTCCGCTATTCTCCAGAGAAAATGTTTATGTCAAAATTAGTTACAGAACACACGCGCGCAGAAATAGCAAGAAAAAGATCCACAAAATTATCAAGGAATTCTTTTCCACGAAAAGCAAAAAAGACTGAAGAGGCGAACACAATCACACAACATTAACCGCGAAAGGCGTCCGGACCGAGTGCGCGCCGTCGGACCAGGTGACGGCGCCGTACGCGTACCCCTTGCTGACCCCGGCGGCGGTAGCGAATGTCACCTTGTACGCCGCCGTCGTCCACCGCCTCGAGAACACCAGCCGCTCGGGCGACACCTTCACAGACAGGCCCGGCGGTGCCTCGACGGCCAGCTCGTACGTCGCGTTCGACGGCCCAACATTCATGGCGGTTCGTGACACAGCGACCGGTTTCCCGGAGACGAGCCTGGGCACGGAGATGGACGGGTAGTTGAGGTCCGTCGCGATAAGGTCTGGCGATGTCCCGCCGGGTGGGCAGGCGAACCCGGCGTCGCCGGAGACCTTGCGGACGAGCTTGTCCTTGTAGCCGTAGTAGCAGAGGAAGTTGAGGTAGTCCTTGGTGGTTGTGTCGAACACCAGACCCGGGCTGAGAGCCCGCAGCGGGCTGATCTCCCCGGCGCCCATGTCGTGGCCGGTCGCCGCCGCGCCCGTGCTGCTCGCCACCGGCTTTCCGAGGTTGTTTGTCGTGGTCGCTGCAGGCAAGATCGTTCTGGTTAGAAATGCAAAACCCCCAAGCGACCTGCTTCGCATCATGTGAAGACTGATTGAATCGCGTTAGTATTAAGTTAGGCACGTTTGTACCTGTGGTCATGAGAGCTGATCTGATCATGGACGGGGACCAGCCCGGATGAGCCGACTTGACGAAGGCGCCGGCACCGGCGACGTGCGGGCAGGCCATGGAGGTGCCGGACTTGATGGCGAAAGCCGAGGGCTTCTTTCCGGCTGGAACTTCCGCCTTGTCCGTGGACGGCATCGCGGCGGCGAGGATGCTCACCCCTGGCGCCATCAGATCAGGCTGTCACACACACACACACACACACAAAAATCGCCATCAGAACGGGTGCTAATTAATCAAATGGATTTCAGAGCTAACCTTGAGCACGGATTCGGTGAGACCACCAGGGCCGCGCGCCGAGAAGGACGCCACCGTGGGCGCCGGCTTGAACTCCTTGACGTCCTCGGTCGGGAGGATCACGGCCGTCGGATTCCTGAATCAGAGAAACATCGTCGTTCATTTCATTTCACTTCCTCCATTAACAACCACCGGCCGCTGCTTGGTGACTCACTTGGTGGAGATCATGTAGCCGAGGATCTGGGCGCCGACGTCGTTGCCCACCTGGGAGAAGGCGAAGCTGCCGGCGTCGAACGGCACGTCCTTCTGCTCGTCGTCGATCAGCACCAGCCCGCTCGCCCCGGACCCCTCCGCGACCAGCTTCTTCACCCGCCTCGCCACCATCGAGTTCGTGCCCACGCACACCACGATCTTCCCGGCCACCTTCTGCGCGTCCAGCGATCCAGGATAGCAGTTGCTGCAATGCAATTCGTGACAAGACATGATCGACATTGATCAACTTGCAGGCGTGACGATGGTGGCGTTTGTGAAAACCTCAAAATGGTCGATCTTGTAGTACCTTGCCTCCGACACCGGCGTGTACCGACCTGCCGCTTCGGCCCCAGTCACCAGAGGGTAGCGCTCTCCACTGAGGCTTTGGTTGGAGAAGTTTATGGCGACTCCCTGACACCCGGCGTTTTTTTTCAGATTGCAGCTAAGAGTAGAAGCCATGGCAATATTGCACTAGTGTACAGTGCACCTGGACGTGGTGGTGCATACCTTGATGACGTTCCCGTTGCCGAGGACGACGCTGGACTGGAAGGTGCGGTCGATGGTGGAGGCGGCGACGGTGAGGATCCAGGGCGCGGAGTTGACGACGGTGTAGGGGGTGGGCCCGTCGTTGCCGCCGGAGCATACCACCAGGACGCCCCTCTGGTTCGCGTGGAACGCGCCGAGCGCGATGGGGTCGGAGAGGAAGTCGGAGGCCAAGGCGGAGCTCATGCCGATGGAGATGGAGATCACGTCCACGCCGTCGGTCACCGCGTCGTCCACGGCCTTGAGCAGCGCCGAGCTGGAGCACCCGCCCAGGGTGCACACCTTATACGTGGCCACGCGGCTCGCCGGCGCGCCGCCCTTGGCCGTGCCCCGCGCGAGGCCGTAGTAGTCCGCGTCCGCCACGGCCGCGCCCGCCGCCGTCGACGCGCAGTGCGTGCCGTGCCCGACGGTGTCCCGCGGCGATCCTGCCGTCTCTGCCGGCAACGGAGCCGCACCGGAGAGGGACGCGTTTGGCGAAGCCGACGCCGCCGATTCGGGCTGGCTGCCGTAGTACCGTGCACCGATGAGCTTCCTGCGGCACAACACAATGCGTGCGATGGCACAAGTTTAGCCGCGCGTCTGACAGAGGAATGCAGTGAACATTGACTTTTTTTTACTTGTTGCAGTCGCTCTTCTTGAAGTCCGGGCCTTCCATGCACACGCCTCGCCACCTCGCCGGCACGCCCCGCATCCCATCGTCGTTGAAGCTCGGCGCCTCCGGCCAGACACCTGCCGGCCGGCGACACCAATTAGGTAAAAAAAGGATTCGCGCACATGAGAACAGTGTAATGCAGGTGTCAGTCTCACGACTCATCACGACGTAGAATTGCCTTGACGATCGTACCGGTATCGATGACGCCGATTATGACATCGCCGGAGGCCCGGCGGCCGAGGCGTTCGGCGTGGAGGCCGGACTCGGCGTCGAGGAAGTCCCACGAGCGCGTCGTGTGCAGCTGCAGCGCGCGGTCCCGGAACACCGACACCACCCTCTCATGCCCTGCTCATGCAACAACCGAACAAAATCCGGGCACGATGTTAACTCCGCAACTAACAAATCCGGCGCGGAGTGAGGACGGGACCGGGAGCCGAACCGGACAGGGCGGCGGCCTCCTCCTCAGTGAGCTCGGCGGCGAAGCCCTCGAACGCGTGGTGGTAGCTCTGCGTCAGCGTCGTCGACGGCCGCTCCTGCTCGTCGCTCTGGACGACGATGGACGACAGCATCTGCAGGTGGGAGGCCCGCACCACCTCCGCGTCGCCGCCGGAAGGGCTCCCCAGGTAGACGACATACGACTGCAATCATATCAAACTAAGCATGCTGATATTCCAATTTCCAAGGAACTCACGCGCAACAGCAAGCATCGTTAAAATTCCTTAGTAAGCTACTTCAGTTCTTGCATTTCAGGCATCTCAGGTTGCAGTCTAGCAACAGTGATAATTCTACCTCTTTGGCGTGCTGTGCTTCAGCTGAGAGGGATACCAGGAGGCGGTAGGCGAGGACGAGGATGACGAAGTGCGCGCGGTTCACCATTGATCAATGCTCGGTCACTGCCAGTCTCCACCCTGATGGAGTGATCACTTGCAGCATGCTCGGGCCCAATTTGTAGCTTCTCGTTTTTGGTTTGTTTAAAGGAATCCGATTCATCTGAACCCTGACTGGTCTCTCTTTATGTTCCTTTTCTCCGGTGCTGCCGCTTTAGCCTCGCACCGTCGATAGAAACTTCTCTCGGACAAATCCTTTCTCGTCGCTGTCACCTGATCAACCACATGCCTGTCTCAAATCATATCTAAATGGAGAGATTGCTTGGCATTTCGGAATGGAATATGTGCGCCCTGAAGCTTTCACCGGTGGAGACGGATCCTTGCTTTCCTGACCTCCTGCACTTACGCTTGCTGTTCCAGTGATTCCGATGCTTCCCCTTGAAGCTTTAGTGAGTGCATATGTACTGTACATGATTAGAGCTACTATTCAACAGGTGAACATCAATTTGGACTCTACTGTTTTCTGCCCCTGCTTGGCCAGTGGTTTGCTGATCATCAAGATAACTCGACTCTGGATGGATAATATATCACAACTAAAGTGGTGCATCATTAAAGTCGGCCAAGAATCTGGTGCTGTGTCGTCGCACGCTTCGAACCGCAAATGTCGACGAGCTGCGTGTCAGCGCTAATAGTGTCGGTGCTCCCTAGCTAATGTGGCTGAGCAATTGTAGAACAGCGCTGAGCAGGTCGTTTTCAGATACCTTATCATCTTGCCTTGGGCTGGGGACGCTTGTTTTATGGTAGTTGAGCTCTCACCTCAGGCAGCATGAGCCATGAACCATGAAGACACGTTGATTCTCGTAACGATGTGTTTCTTCTTTGTTCCTGACTCCTGATTCCTTTTTCTTAAGGATGTGGGGTTTCCTATTCTTCTCGAAGCACTGCCTCTCTTTTTTCTTATTTATTTGGTACCGCAATATCTTACTTGTGGTGGATCGATGATGTGATGATGATTGTTTCATTTTGCATCTGGCTGGAGATCCAAGACGGGATCGGAATCAGGAAATCATTACCTCTGTTGATCAGCTGTGTTGAGATACATATCCTTGTATATCCGGATGTGTATCTTCTGTAGTTATGTATAGCGATACATATCTTTGTATTTATTATTGGGTCCGCCTCCTTCCTTGTATAGTCGAGGACGTGGCCTATATATGTAACGCCATATGCACCCAATCAATACATTGTGAGTTGCATCCCTTTCTACATGGTATCAGACACCTATCGTTCCTAACCTAGCCGCCGCGCCCCTCTCTCCCCGCGCGCCGCCCCGCCCCTCCAACCCTAGCGCCGCCGCCCTTGTGCCGCCGCTGCGTGTGCTCCTCCTCACGCCGCGCCGCCGCCGCACCTGCAGCCGCCGCCGCGCCTCCCTCCCCAACCCCGCGCCGTCGCCGTCCCCCGCGCGCGCGTCGTCATGTCGTCGGTCTCCAACGGCAGCAACCCCTTCGCCTACAACCCATGGACGGGGGTCATCTACGCCTACAGCATGCCGGTGCCGCGCCCGCCGACTCACCAGGCGCACTTCACCGCGACACCTCCCTACGCCTCGGCCTTCACCGCCACGCCGCCGTCCTACGCCCCGGCCTACCACGCCGCGCCCGCACCTGGCTCTTACGCCGGTGGCGGCAACTGGTTTATGGACACGGGCGCCTCGTCTCACATGGCCGCTCACCCGGGTAACCTTTCCCATTCTTTTCCCACTTCCACCGAGTCTCGCATCATTGTCGGTAACGGCGCCGGTCTTCCTATTTATGACATTGGTTCTGCTAATTTTCCTTCTACTTCTAAACCACTGTCTCTTAATAATGTCCTTGTGTCTCCCCAGCTTATTCAGAATTTAGTCTCCATTAAAACTCTTTCTCGTGGCAACTCTGTGACTGTTGAATTTGACGCGTTTGGTTTTTCTGTTAAGGACGCCCGCACCCGGATGGTCCTCCATCGATGTGAGAGCCCCGACGATTTGTATCCGGTGATGTCGCCTTCCACCCCCGGCGCCGCACCTCGTGCTCTCTCCGCAGGCGTTGATCTTTGGCATGCTCGTCTTGGACATCCCAATGCCAACACGCTTCACCAAATAATGAGGGGTTTTTCGTTTTCATCTACTAAACAGTCTTCACATAGTTGCGAAGCATGTCGTCTTGGTAAACACGTTCGTCTTCCTTTTAGTCAGTCTTCCACCGTTGCGTCTTTTCCTTTTGAGTTAACTAGATGGTACCCCGCGCATTGCTGCGGGAATTTAGAAAACAAAATCATGTGTAATAAGTTAAAATCTGGTTCGAAAAAAGTAGTAGCAGAAGGAAGGTCAAACGACAGACGAACTACTCAAAGTATATCTAATAGAAATGTCCAGTTGGCCCCTCAAGAAAAAAGAGAAATATCCACAGTTGGACATAATAAGATGTAAGCAGTAGTAAAATGAATCTGAAGATCATAAGTGAGTACGTAGATGAAACATATTTCTTTACATTTATAAATAAAACAGGAATTTGAGAAGTAAACACTAAAAGATAGTAACTGAATGTAAGGGAAATACTTTTGTAAGTTCATTTGCAGCCAGTGAAATGCATACATTGGAAAAAAAAGGAATAGAGAAGGATATTTGTGACACCATGAATCTGCCATCAGGTGTGGAATGAACTGCACTTAGAGACATGGTGACATCTGGTCAGTAAGGACGTTGTCGGGACAATAGGCAAAATGATAGTTTCAGCACAAACTCCGTTTTCTCTCCAGCGGAATACAATTTTCTTTGAGGAACATCTAGTAGAATGCATAAGAAACCTCTATTTATTTTATATCTTCCCTACGTATAAAGAAGCGATACTCATATAAGCTTAATATATATAGTTCTTAATTGAGTAGCAATGGATTTATAGGGCCCATTAGCATACAATAAGAAACGTACAGTTCACAGCTGAATCATCAATAAACAGATGATGAAATTCTTCTTGTACACTGCAGAGTAATACACATTTTAGCAATCTCAAAATACTATGGAGAAATAAAGCAAACACACAAATACTCCTCTCATCCTCTGCCCGCATTCGATAGTATAATCACCAGAAAACAAAATACACTCAGTGTGATTTGAATGTTCAATATAAAATATCAGAAGTGGCAGGTTTGCATTTATGCTTCCTCTGCCCGCATTCCATATTTGCATGTTTTCCGATGAGGGTAAGCAAAATCAATTTGCAGTTCTATATACCTGATTAGAAAGGATTGAGTAGTTTCATATGTGAACAATGAAGAAAAAAAAGGAAGCTGACATGAACGTCATCAAATGTATCAATTTCTTGGCTTAAAAGCCCGCAGAACAACACTTGCATGCTTTAAACATTAATCTGCTAGCATGCAACTCAACGTGAGCAAGAAAGCATGAAGCAAACAAAAACGGCTAGAAGAGCAGGACGAAACTTACATTGTCACTGCATGTTTTTGTGAAGGGGAGGAGATCGATAAAGCCTGTGCAAATCTGAGTCAACTTGCTAGTGCACCTCTGAACTATGCCTCTGATACAACGTTGTTGTTCTGGAGCGTTGCACCTGCAGGAATTAAGAAAAAAAAGAACTGCACGGTGGCAGATGGGCTGAGGGAAAGGGGACGTGGCCATGAAACACATGTTGATGGATCTTTATAGCTGCTCCTGGATTATGCTTGCTGGGACGTCTGCTCAATGGGGGCGTTTGAGAATTAAATCAGCGCAGGTATGCTCCGGTGTAGGGAATGGGAATGGAGTTGCTCCAATGAGTGATGATTATTAAAAGGCATTAATCGGTTACTCTTGCTTGCAGAAGTTGAAGAGAACGAAGAAAATCTATGAGTGCCTTTTTATTGCTGTTCTGTGTGATGAAGAGGAAGGGCAATACTAAGGAGGCGAAGAGTGCCGTGGAGAGATAAATTTGAGGAGATAAACAGACCGTGGGGAGAATGCCAGGTGATGCCCGTGGCTAAAAGAAATGGAAATCAAATATGACGTGGCAGATGACATGGGTTCACAGATTGCAATGACACAATCAGTAGTGTGATGACGTGGAAGGCTCATGAGGTGGCATGGCTGCATGTTGAGAGAAATGCTTTTAGTGGGTTGCTCCTATTTAGTTATTATAGATTCATAGTGATGTATGGACCTCTCCAATCCCGAGTAATTCTGGTCTTCTTTATTACCTAGTTATTCTTGATCATTTTTCTCATTTTGTCTGGACGTTTCCCCTCCGTAAAAAGTCCGATGTCGCCACCACTCTCACAGCCTTCTACGCCTATGTTTCCACCCAGTTCGGTCGCCCCATCCACGCCCTACAAACTGACAACGGAAAAGAGTTTGACAATGTCGCCGTCCGCACCCTACTCTCCTCTCACGGCACTATTTTCCGTCTAACCTGTCCATACACGTCCCAACAAAACGGCCGCGCCGAGCGTATCCTCCGCACCCTCAACGACTGCGTCCGCACACTCCTATTCCACATCCATGTTCCCCCCACCTTTTGGCCTGACGCCTTAGCCACCGCCACCCTCCTTGTCAACCTTCGTCCGTGTCGTCCCGCTGGAACTATGCACCTCATCACCTCCTTTACGGTTCCCCTCCATCCTACGACGGTCTTCGGATTTTCGGTTGTCGTTGTTATCCTAGTATCGCCGCCATATGATGACCCAGCGTACCACTGCATGGTGTAGTACACAAGTCGTTGACATAACACAAGTGAAACACCGTTCCACTCATATTACATCTCTCAGAGTGGTACAACAGAAACATATGCGAGTCCAAGGTATGTCTATAGAAGTACACACGAGCTGCTTACATAAGATCAACACAACCTCCTACTTTACAGTGAGGTAAAACTTCAAATAAAGCTCCAGAAGAACGACTCGTAGTCTATCTTATTGCTAACTCAAGCTTAAGAGCTAATTGGCTTGCTATAGAAATCTAGCTACTTAGGTGCTAGGATTAGGGAAAGGTTCCCTTCTATTACTAGTCTAGGTTTCCATTATAGCTGATGCAGAAGTTGACTCCATTGACTTCTTTGATTGGATTCTTCTTCTTGTTGCAGTTGACTCCTTTGTCTTCGAGTTCCACGGTAGTTTCTCATTTGATGCCTTGATCTAAGAAGGGGGTTCAAATGGGATAGAATGAGTACGAGCGTACTCAGCAAGTTCATATTAGGAAATATGTGTATCATGCACTAGCTACAGCCATAGACCAGAAAGTCATAGGCCAATGCAAGTTTTCATAAACATTTCTTCAAAAGGTTTATTTTATTCTGAAAACTATGCCCGTCGGTCTTCACGGAGTTGACTAGAACTTCGTGGAGTTCCTTTCCTGCCGCGTTCGCAGTTCCCTTCCCGGAACAGGGAATGACAGCCACAATTTGATACACTCGCGAGAGGTGCGTTACTTTTCCCACAAGAGATTCCACCCCTTTTGCCATCCGCGAGGACTTGCCCCCGTTCACACTTCCTTTGGTGTGAGGCCAGGTATGAAAATCCAAGCCCACACCGCCTTCTCCGCGACCGCAAACCCACCCTTTTGTCCGACCGTACACCCCGGTAGACTTCTCCCGATAATACGGCTTTACTCACGGTGTACTCCGGACAATCCTTCATAGATCGTAGAGCCATCATCACTAATGGATGGGGATTTAAAAGGCTATCCCAACCTACGGCAGTGCCTCCAACACCCCGCCAGCTCTACCAATCCGTTGGCGTGCAGAAGGGAAAAGATACGACTGGCTTCCCCAGAGCCATTATAGATCTCATGGTCAACGCGGTTTGTACGGCGCTAGAATCACTGGACGGCATTGGTAATTAATCCTAGGGTGATATAACCCATGCAATGGAACCTCCACCATATCAACACATAACATGGTTCCATTGCCCACCACATAGTCATATTCATAATTGTAAAATAATACTTTGCTTTTCAATGCATGAGTGATAAGTATAGTACTTTGCATATATTTTGATACAAATAATCAAATGACATGAGCAAGCGATGTACTTGCCTTTCTTGACTGCAAGATTATGCAGGCAAAAGCTTCGATACGTGATAACTCCAAATTCTGAAATACCATCATCGTCCGGTAAGGACAATGTTTAAAGAACTGGCAAAGATGCTATAATGCATAGTATGAGATGCAATCGTCCCGAGCGTAACCTAACCTCGATGATTTAGGATCTATGAGTTGTAAAGATTTCTTTAGGGTTGGTTGCACTTTTAGAATGGTTCTCAAACAAGGTTCTTATTAGGTTTTGGTTATATTAGCATCATATCCAAGTGATATAAGACATTATAACAATCATACATATCAAGAGTAGTGGTGGAATAATATATAAAGAACATTTGTCAATTTTAGGTTCACGTGAACATGGTTGATGAGTACTTATACTATACTTCAAAAGAATAACTTTTGAAGAACATGTTGTTTAAGAAATAATGAGTATTCAAAGAAGGATTAGGGCTTCTAAGGTTTGATGGGCATTTGTACTTCAAAAGTATAACTTTTGAAGAACAGGTTAAACAAGAATATGAACTACTATACATAGGAGCTAAGTGCTATTAGGGTTTACTAATAGGACTGGTTGGTGCTTAAGTAGAAGTGATCTACATGTAGCAAGTATTAGTAGGTTTATTACTATGGTTTCTCCTAAGCATCATATCAAAGGATGGTTATCAAGGTGTTGCTATGAGTTAGGGTTTACTATGACTTCATATTTGCTTTACCAAATAATCTCTAATAGTTTCTAAGCTAAGTGGTTTATCATTTCCTAAGTAAGGTTTAGTTGGATAGGAACATGTGATGTGATTTGCTACACAAAGTTGATACTAGGGTTTATCATTATGGTTCTACTAGGGTTTAATGATTGAGGTTGATCTTAATGGTATGGTATATAAGAGTGGTGATCAATGGTACTAATTCAATTAACAAGTTAGGGTTTCTACCTAGGTGATACTAGTGCATCATGTAGGTTTTAATTAAGAATAGGAACATGAAATGATAATCTCATGTGACTTGGTTTTATGCTAGTGGATCCTAAGCATTCATTCATTGGTCACATAATATGGTTCTCTATGTAAAGGAAATTCACATGATCACATGTGATAAGCAACTAGGGTTTAGGGTTAAAGCAATTTCAAATGATCACATACAATAATGGGATCCAGATTCTAACTTATAATAAAACTAGGGTTTCTAAATTATGATCCAATTCTTAAAGTAATACTTGGTACTAGAATTAATGTGATTAAGTACTTGGAATAAAGTTATTAATAATTTTAACATGCTATTAATTTTTAGAGGGTTTAAGAATTAAAATAATTACTAGTTAGGGTTTATGAATTGCCACTAATATTTAAGTTAATGCAAATATGATAAATAAAATGAATCTTAACATTTTACTTAGTTACTGAATAGTTAAAATTTAATTTTGGAACTTCACTAATTATTGAATTCAATTTGCATTTTAAACAATTAGAAAGACATAATTAATAAAGATAAAAATAAGTGAATTTTTATTTTGACACACATTTTTGTTTTATATTTTATTTGGGTAGAGTTTATTTTTGTGAGCATTTTGATATATTATTCATATTTTTCTGAGTTGAAATGGATTTTATATAATTTTGCAAAGTTTCGGTTATTTACTGGAATTTGAAATAACTAACAAATACTAACTGTACCGGTTCATGTCTAGCCACAGAGACAGACAGGTGGGACCTAAGTACACGTCAGATGCCACGCCAGCAAGGACTGGTCAAAGTAGACCGAGGCCTTTGACCTCACCGACGTTTAAACGCCGGCGGCCAGAGCACGGTGGCACCGCTAATTTAGGGCTCCCCTGGATGCGCGACTAGGTGCATCTGAACAAGCACAACAAGGCGAAGCGAATGGTGGTGGTGGTTTCCGCGGGGACTCATCGGAGCGTCGCCGGCAGAGGGGTGCTGCGGCGGCCTACTCCGGCGAGAATCGAATCGGAGGCTACGGGATGCAAAAATAAGAACTAATAGGTGCAGGAGATGCGCAAGCTCACCCTGAAGCTCAAGGTGTGGTCAGCTCCGGCGATTGTTGACGGAGACGACGGCGATTGGAGATTTCCCGGCGATGTGCTGCAGAAGGGATCGGTGAAATTGATCTGCTATACGGCTCCCCTTGATGCTCTGCTCCTCCAGGGTGCTCCTTGAGTCCAGGCGCTCCTCCTGGACCACACGCCGGAGGCTGGGGTGACCTCCTCCGTCGGCTTCGTCTTCGACTCCGGCGAACAGATGAGGATGAATGTGCGAGATAGAGGTTGTCTGAGAAGAAATGGAGTGGAGGAGATGAACAAGGCGTGCACGGCGATGCTCTCCACCTATTTATAGGCCAAGGGAAGCCCTGTGGCCTCGACACGGTGACGGCCATGGTCGAAGAGGTGGCGGGCTCTGGAAGTTTCTAACTGGCATGGATCTCCTCGTCCGCGGATAAGCTCGGACGCGAGAGAGGTTCGGCGTGGTTCTGAGTTCTTCTACGGCGTCCGGGGCGTGCTTATCGGCGAGGAGGTCGTGGCTCTCGCGGCGTTGCGGCCGCTGCCGTGCACGGAGACGAGGACGACGACGTGTTTTATTCTCGCACGATTTTCAAAGCCACCGAGCCGGTATTTGGCTTGGGCTGGGCTGCTCCTGGTCCTTTGCTGGGCTGGTTTGGTGGGCTGCACGGCCTGCTTCGGCTGCCAAGCAAGGTAAGTCTTTCCCTCTCTTTTCTCTTTTAAATTTCTGTTTTGAATTTTGTTATTTAAATTCAAATATGGTTTCTATTTTGTTCTGCAGGTTCTAAATTATTTGAATATCAAAACAATTTGATAATGATACTTACTGTATTGTTTTGTTTTCAACAACCATTGTATAATTGATTTATTTTGTGTTCTTATGAGACACAATTCAAATTTTCAAATAGAAATGATTTTAGGTTTATCTCAATTGCTTTGTTAATTAAGGAATTAAACATGTTTTATCTGATTTGAAATTTAGAACATGTGCATGGTGAACACATTCTATTTTTCTAGTGCTTAACCATAGTGATCATTCACATATAATTTAATTATGGGGTTTAACAAATGGTAAAGGAAATGGAATTGGTTCATGGTTTTATGTGAATGATAGTTC
>NC_061513.1:214746490-214794337 GCF_022539505.1 Lolium rigidum | reverse complement strand
TTGTTGTGGGTATACTTCATGGGTGTACCATCGACGTGTGCCTAGATCCGACAAGCCCGGGTGGCCCATAGATGGTGATGTGGCATGTGGCCCATCGGGCGGCCCAGTTGCTCGTTGATCATGAAGGATGAAGTCCGGCCCAGGATCAGTTAGCCGGATCCGCACCGACCTTCGGAGGAACCCGGATCCGTAGAGGCCCATGAGGAACCCGGATCCAGTACGACGTATATGGAAGGCGGATCCTTGACGTATACGGCAAGTCATTGTACCATAGTTAGGCAATCTGTAATCCCGCTAGGACTCTCCATGTAAACCCTAGATCCGTGCGCCTTTATAAGCCGGATCCTGGGAGCCCTAGAGGCACAACCACAACTCATTGTAACAACGTGAAAGCGCCCGCATAATTCCGCATAAGCAGCGAGAGGCCCTCGTCCTCGTGCGGTGTGTTCCGAAGCCGGGTAAATCGCGTACCACTGTCCCGAGAGCACTCCGCCCTATGGCCCCTACTTCTTCTCCCCCTCGTGAGGATCCCTCCTCCGAGGTACCGTCGAATAGGCAACGACAGTTGGCGCCCACCGTGGGGCCAGTGGCGTTTGGAGGCCGGAACTGGGAGGGTTCCGCCATGGGAACCTACGACGAGACGATCGCGGTGGGGCGTGGTCTTTACGCCGGGAATCTTCCGATCGTCCCTTCGGATGAGTGCTGGATTCCGGCTAAGACTAACCCCGTCAAGCTCTCCATCGTCCCAATCGGCGGCATCCACATCTTCATCGGTGAAACCGTCGACTCTGACGGAAACGCCCTGGTAAGTAACGCTGACGCGACCGCCGTTGAGCTGGACGCAGTCGCGAAGATCCGATCTGAGTCGCAGGAACTTCCTAAGGAAGATTCCGCCTTAGATCTAGAAAAATCAAAACCCACCCAATCCGCCCCTAAGCAGGAAATAACGGTGGAAGACCAATGCAGATCCGCCTGGGTCTCCCAGGTGTTAGAGAAGCAAAGGTGTCACTTCGTGCACTTCATAGCCCACACCGCCGGAGCCGCCCCTCAAGAAGTCGGAGCTGGCCCCGTGCAGGATGAGGCGCCGGAAAACGCTGTCACCCCGGATCAGCAGGAGGCTGTCGGGGAAAGCGACGCTCCGGGGCAAGAAGGTGCCGGAAACCCTGAGGAATCAATCCTCGGCAACCTAAGCCCAAATTCCGACGATGCTTCATCCATGGACATGGAAGAGTTTAACCGCAAGCTAGAGGAACTCGGAGCTGGTGAGCAATCTGACGCAGAATCTGCCCCGCCTATGCAGGTTCTCGCAACCGTGGCACCGCTGGATGGGCAGGAAACGGAAGACGAAGACTCCACCCCCGACCCAGAACCATCCAACGCAGAATCTCCGTTATCACGGGAACGATCGCGCAGGGTAGTTTTGTCTCCGGAAGAGATGGTTGAGCAAGCACGCGTGGATTTAGTTGCACAGTCTGATGTCCTCAACAAGCCGATAACCCCTGGCAACGCCGCAGATCTGGAGGCCTTAGAAGCCACAAGGAAGGAGATGCTGGCTACTGCTAAAAAGTTCGCCAACACCGCAGCTGCGATGCTGGATGAGAGGACAGAAGCCGCCAACTTTGTGGTCCACTTTCAGAAGAAGGACCGCGAGGTTGATGAATCTCTTGCAAAAGTCAGGGAACTCGAGAGGCACTGGGAGGCCAAGGTGAAATTCGTTGAAGAGGAGGAAGCCAGGATAAGGCGTGAAGCCATCCCTCCCCGCAGGATTACCTTTGCAACCCCCACAGAGCAGCAGCCGCTCGCAACCCCAAAGGATAACATGAAGAAGGCTGCAGAGATCTTGAAAAAGAAGGATGAGGAGATTGACATCGACTATGTTCGCACGCTCGTTGCATCAGCGATGCAGCAGCAGAGCAAGACCGATACTTCGCGCAGGCTGGAATCCAATCCGGATCACTATGTATCTACCGCGCAGAAGGACGCCCGCGTCAATCACCACCCTGATGATGAATCGCGCACCGGATCCACGGAGCGCAGAAGAAAAGCAAGGGAGCACCCGAATCCAATCCCCGTGCCGTCAAAGACGCCTCCATCAGATCCGAAGAAGGGAAAGGATGCAATGTACACTGGTAAGAACAAGTACCGGAATCCGTCACCTCCGCCTAACGGGTACCTGCGTCCCCCGCCGCCTCGCCACCGCAGTCCAGCCGGAAACACCAGACCCCATGGGCCCGGTGGAATTAACATCCGCGACAACATGCCGCCGCCAAGGACCAGGGCGCGTACGCCGGAACCACGTCGGAACCAGAACAACGATCACGAGCCGGAGCCCAGGAGGAGCCGGAACAGTGATCGCGAGCCGGAGCCCAGGAGGAGCCGGAACGCGGAGCGTGAGCCACAGCCTCGCCGAAGACGGAACGACGTAGGAGACTATCACCAAGGTGAAGGTAGCCACCGAAGCCAGAGCGAGCCTCGGGAAGACCGCCGGGATTCAGAAGGCGGAAGCAAAAAATCCTATAGGCCCCCTCGCAGGTCCCCTTCACCGTCACCCAGTGGCGGAGGCGAAGGCGGAGGCGGTGGCCGAAGATCCCGCTCCCGCTCAAAAACCCCAGGCGGCGGCCCACGCGATGCCCGAGAACGCCTCAATGAGTACAGATCTGACTACATTGGCCCAAAATGCTTTGGCAGGATGATTCGAGAGGAACCAAAGCCAAGGATGAATCTCAAGCTACCCGGAAACCTGAAGAATTATGATGGCACGGAAAGGCCGGATACCTGGATTGAGGATTACTATAATGCTGTAACATTCGCCGGAGGAACCCCTAACATCGCCTGCCGCATGCTTCAGTTGTACCTTGTACGTCCAGCCCGGATCTGGCTCAGCGACCTCGAGAAGAATTCCATCTTTTGCTGGTTTGACCTGAAGAACGCTTTCAAGAAACACTTCAGGGGCACCTACAAGAGACCTGCCACAACAAGCGACCTGCAGGCATGTATCCAGAAGAAGGGTGAAACATCGAGGAATTTCCTCACCCGATGGTTGGCATGCAGAAACGAGTGCGAGAATGTTGATAACCGCACAGCAATGCACGCCTTCATTGGTGGCTTGCAACGAGGAGGACTGCTGCGGCACAAGCTGACCTGCTTGGTCAATGCAAATAAGCTGACTTTGGATGACATGATCACCATCGCCAGTGATCATACTGCCGCCAATGACGACGCTGGCGGAGATCTAGCAGCTACGAGCAATCCCCCGCACCAAGCAAAGAAGAACCGTGATAACGGCAGCAGCAGCGGCACCAAGCGGAAAAACCCTGATGACCAAAAGAGTGGTGGATCCGACTTGATCGCCATGGCCTTCCAGCGCGGAGGCCAAGGAGGCGGAAGAGGATGCGGCCGTGGAGGCGGAGCCGGCAGGGGTCAGCAGCACGCACTGAGGTCACAGCTGGCGGATCCCGCGCCCCGCAAACCTACGAGGAGTACAGAGACATGCCCCTGCCCGGCCCACCTGGATCCGGTTACGTGGAAGTCCACTCACACTAACCGCAACCGCAAGTGGGTCAACGATCCGAAAAACGACCCGGAAGCAGGATACAAGCGAGCTCGGAAGCACCGCCCCGCGGCAAAGGAGGCAAGGGCAAGAACAAAGACAAGGAGGAGGACAGTTCCGAGGCAATGGATGAGGATGATAACTCGCCGGATCCCAAGTCGTGGGTCCGCAGTAAATCCAACCCATTCGAGAAAAAGAGCGTGGGGGCTTACCACACTTTCCTCGGAACCCCAACAGTCCGCGCTACCAAGTCAGCTACCCGGATCCCGAACGCCACAGCTTCCGGCCGTGCCGCAGTATGTCGAGTGGTCGGAAGTCCCGTGCACATTTGACAGGGAGGATCACCCTGTCATTGTGCCAAAAGAATGCTACGCCTTGGTTGTAAGTCCCCGCATAGACGGGTATGATTTCTCCAAGTGCCTCATGGATGGAGGAGCTAGTCTAAACATCATGTACCTGGAAACTTTGGAGCGGATGAACCTTACCAAGGAACAGCTAAAGCACAGCACCACTGAGTTTCATGGTGTGGTTCCGGGTAAAAAGGCAAATTCCTTGGGCAGCATCAGACTTCCCGTGGCTTTCGGCGACGCAAATAACTTCCGCCAAGAAATGATCACGTTTGAGGTCGTGCCCTTCAAGAGCTCCTACCACGTCATTTTTGGCAGGCCCACCTACCACAAGTTTCACGCTAGAGCGTGCTACATCTACAACAAGCTCAAGATCCCGGGTCCCAAAGGTATGATTACCGTATCCGGAGACTACAAGAAGGCTCATGAATGCGAGTTAGGCGAAGCCGCCTTCGCAGAGTCTGTGATATCTGGAGAGGAGCTACAAGGCTACAGAGCCGCGGTGGATCCGACTGAGATGCAGACCACCAAGAAGCAGATCTCTGAACAGAAGACCTCCTTCAAGGCCGCGATAGAAACCAAGAAGCACGACCTCATTGTAGGCGACCCTTCCAAGCAGGTTTCAGTCGGAGCCAACATGGACCCCAAATAGGAAGACGCGCTCGTCGAGTTCCTCCGTGCTAACATGGATATCTTCACATGGCAACCTTCTGACATGTCCGGAGTACCTAGGGAACTCGCCGAGCACTACCTCAACATAAATCCGGGGGCTAAACCGGTGAAGCAAGCTATGCGACGCTTTGGAGGTAAGAAGCGCCGCGCCATAGGAATGGAACTAGCTAAGTTACTAGAGGCAGGTTTTGTAATAGAAGTTATCCACACCGATTGGGTCGCAAATCCCGTCCTTGTACCCAAAAAGAACACCGAAATACTAAGAATGTGCATCGATTACTCCGGCTTGAACAAGCATTGCCCGAAGGATCCGTTCCCCTTGCCGCGCATTGACCAAGTCATTGATTCGACGGCGGGGCGGAACTTCTGTGTTTTCTTGATGCGTATTCCGGGTATCATCAGATCCGGATGAAGGAGTCTGACCAAAAGGCGACTTCGTTCATCACCCCCTTCGGCACTTACTGCTATGTCACCATGCACTTTGGTTTGAAAAATGCAGGTGCCACCTATCAACGTACGATGCAGCGGTGCCTGAAGGACCAAATCGACCGGAACGTGCACGCTTACGTCGACGACATCGCGGTCATGACCCGGAAAGGATCCGACTTGATCAGCGACCTCACAGAAACCTTCGACAATCTCCGCAGGTACAAGATGATGTTGAATCCGCTGAAGTGCGTCTTTGGCGTGCCAGCCGGAAAACTCCTCGGCTTCATAGTCTCTCACAGAGGCATTGAGGTTAACCCGGAAAAAATCAAGGCAATCCTGTGTATCAAACGGCCAACTTGTCTCAAAGATGTGCAACGACTAACTGGTTGCGTCGCAGCAATCAGTAGGTTTGTTAGTCGTCTTGGCGAGAAGGCGCTACCTTTGTACAAGCTGCTAAAGAAAACAGACAAATTCGTCTGGGACGACGCAGCTGACACAGCCCTTCGGGGGTTGAAGGAAATACTCACCTCCCCACCTATCTTGGCAGCCCCAGCAGAGTCAGAGCCAATGCTCCTTTATCTGGCAGCTACCAACAAAGTCATCAGTCTCGTCATCGTGGTGGAGCGAAAGGAAGAAGGTCGTGAATATGATGTCCAAAGACCAGTCTATTACATTAGCGAGGTACTGACGGAGTCAAAGCAAAGATACCCTCACTTTCAGAAGCTAGCTTATGGAGTGTTCCTAGGCAGCCGGAAGCTGAGACATTACTTCCAAGAGCACCCAGTAACAGTTGTGAGCAAGGCTCCGCTGTCAACGATTCTCAACAACGCTGACGCAACAGGACGTACGGCTAAATGGGGCATCGAATTATCCGCCTTCGACATCGTCTACAAACCTAGGACTGCGGTTAAATCCCAAGTCTTGGCAGATTTCGTCGCAGATTGGACAGAAGCTCCGGATGCAAGTCTGGAGCCGGAACCAGAAACATGGGTCATGCACTTCGATGGATCCAAGTAGCATCAAGGCTCGGGAGCCGAAGTCACCTCGAAGTCCCCTACCGGAGAAGAACTGCAGTATGTTCTGCAGATCCACTTCGAAGCTACAAACAATATGGCGGAATGCGAGGCTCTACTACACGGTCTGCGCATCGCTAAGGAGATTGGGATCAAGCACATCATATGCTGTGGAGATCCGACCTGGTGGCACAACAAGTAGCCGACCTGGAACGCCAGAAACTCCGTCATGGCGGCCTATAGAGACGAAGTTGACGAGATCGCCAAGTGCTTCCTCGGATACGAAGTCAAGTACGTCAGGAGAGACGATAACGCAGCGGCAGATATGCTATCCAAGCTCGGATCCGGCAGGAAGCAAATTCCGCCTGGCATTTTCCTGGAGCACCTACGGATACCCTCAGTCAAGGGCGCTAACCCGGAAAATCCAGAAGTGGCAGTATCTCCGCAAAGGAAGTGATGGCTATCATTCCGGCTTGGACCCAGCCTTTCCTGGACTATCTCATTGATCAGAAGTTGCCGGAGGACGAGGTCCTCGCGCGACAGATCATCAGACGAGCAAGATCCTACACAATCGTTAATGGACAGCTCTACAAACGAAGCGCAACGGGGTATTTCTTAAATGCGTCTCTAATCAAGATGGTATTGAAATCGTCGAGAGATCCATGCAGGGGATTGCGGGCATCATGCCGCTCCCGTGTCACTCGTTGCAAAAGCTTTTCGGCTAGGCTTTTACCGGCTCACAGCTAAAGAAGATGCCGATAAGATAGTCAAGACCTGCCGAGGTTGTCGATACTACGCTACTCAACCAAACGCGCCAGCCCAAGAGCTGAAGACCATACCTATCACCTGGCCATTTGCGGTCGGGGGGCTCGATATGGTTGGTAAGTTAAAAAGATCATCTCCTGGCGGTTTTGAATACCTTTTGGTCGTTGTTGACAAGTTCAAGCAAATGGATCGAGGCTAAGCCGAGTGAGAAAAGCCGATGGTGCTACGGCACTAAAATTCGTCTACAGACCTCGTGATGAGATTCGGCATCCCACACAAGCATAATCACGGATAATGGCACAAACTTTGCACGGGGAGAATTGAAGGATTATTGTGAGACAAGTAGGGATTCGAGCTGGACCTTGCATCCGTGGCTCACCCACAATCCAATGGTCAAGTTGAAAGGGCTAACGGCCTAATATTATCAGGAATTAAGCCACGCCTTGAAGAACCGCTCGCGACGAGCAGCCGGAGCTTGGGCCGACGAGTTGGAAGCTGTCTTGTGGAGTTTGCGAACTACCCCTAACAGATCAACAGGGTTTACCCCATTTTTCCTGGCATACGGATCCGAAGCTGTGCTTCCCTCCGACATCATCCACGATTCGCCGCGAGTCTCCGCCTTCAATGAAGAAACAGCTGATGAGGCCAGACAGCTATCTGTGGACCTGATCGAGGAAGCTCGGAATTTAGCTAACCAGCGCTCCGCCATCTACCAGCAGAAGCTCCGACGTTACCACAGTCGTCGAGTTCGGAATCGCTCTTTCATGACAGGAGACCTGGTCCTCCGCCTTCGGCAGGTGAAAGACCATAAGCTGCAGTCTCCATGGGAAGGACCCTTCGTCGTTAGCAAAGTGCTTCGTAACGGATCGTACTACCTTGTTGATTTCCGAGAGCTGAAGGACAGACCCACCAATTGGCACCGGAAACGCAAGCGCGAGGATCCGGATGACATCTACGACGAGACAGATCGCCCCTGGAACATTGCACATCTACGTCCTTTGTACACCTAGCGTATTTTTTCCGAGTTACAAAATCTGTAATAATTATACATGATCAATGAAATAAAGCTTATGGTTCACTCTTTGAGTCTTTTACCTCCTTTACTTGTTCATTTTAGATTGTGTATGCTTTTTCCGACTAAAACCGCAGAGCTGGATGTTTCCGCCTAGGCGTGTATGAAAGTTGTGATTTCTCAAAATCGTCCTTTAGGACGTAAGCTTAAGTTTTCTGATGGAAATTTTTTCTGTTGCGAACTCGTGGATTCCTAGTAGCGATTTCCGGCACCTCGGCTGGGGGCTTGTTTCCGCGGTTATTGACGGATTGCCATTGGGCTTCGTCGCCGCTGGCGAGCGTTTCCGGCTGAAGGTCTTCCGGCTCGTGGAAGGTCAAGCGAGTAAGCTGGAAAACATAGAAATCAACACTTGCTTTCCAACAAAACGAAACATGCAAATAATATTAAACGGATAGCAGGATAAGTGTTCTCCGCCCGCGCATAACATGTTCTCGTCCCTAGCTAACTTAAGAATTTAAGTTATTCATTACAAACCCACTCCGGGGTCAAAAGTGATGCATCAGATCTCATTGTTTCACAGGTTCTCGGAGGACTGCTCTTCGTCAGAAGCTATGTAGGCGGAGCCATCATCCGAGCCACCGCCTGAGCCGCCGTCGTCGAAGTCGGAGCCTTCCTCGTCGTGGTCAACACTTGACCCGGAGCCTTCCTCATCGCCCTCCTCGGCAGCTTCTTCTTCCTCCTCCTCCGGGTCGGAAAAGCCTTTGGGAAGATCATATTTGTTGTACCAGAACGAGTGGTTAACTCGTCCAGCAAAAAGGCGATCAAATCCCATGGCTTCCGCGAGGAGATGTCTCATGACGGTATCCTTGGGGACTCCGCGTGCGACATCTGCAAATCTCATGGTGGGGAAGTGCGCCTTGCAGGTGGCTAGCACGAGGGCAGCGACTCTGCGAGATGAAGATTCCTGCCAATCCTTGATAAGTTCCGGCACGTTCCGCATGAGTTTCGTCATGCGGTCAATCACCGTTGTCTTGGCTCTCTTTAGGTTGAGGGACTTGGCGATTCCGAGACATGCTTCGACGAGGTCATCGATTGAGGTCCGCGCTTCATCATATGGCTCAGTTCTTTTGAGGGTTGAATCTTTGGTCCACTCAAAGCCTAGGCTTGATGCAAAGTAAAAAAGGATCAGTTTCTTCTGCGGACAGAGAAAATTTTGAGGAAGCCGGAGTCAAGACAATAACAAAAAGGGTCCTTACGGAAGATCAACTTGTCAATTGCTTCCGCCTCTGCCTCCTGGCTCTTGTTCTTGGCCGCCATGGTGGTCACCCTTTGCTCGGCTCTTCTTGAGTTTGTCGGCCCGTTCCGCCATCTCGCGGGAATGTTTCTCGAGAGCTCCTTCTTTTCTTTAGTTTCCTTCTCGGAGGACTCTTTCAAGAAGTTCTTCGTAGTTTCATTCTCCGCCTCCAATACTTGGACCATGGCGGATAAGGCATCGATGGTGGGGCGCTTGTCAGTTTCTTCTGAGAACAGAACATCACACAAGTTATACACTATGGTGGTTCACACAATACAAATTTAGGCAACCCGGATTTCTCACCCTTCAATCGGGTCTCCAGGCGGAGCACAGCTTGACGACTACTCTCAGCAGTTTGGCGCAGCCCTTCTATTTCCGTCATCTGCTCCAGCACATGGACGCGCAGATCTTCGTGCAGCTTCCGCGTGCTCTGAAACGCAGAGAGGATTTAGCCGGAAATTCAAAATTCTGGGGGCTGGCGAGGAGTTTAAAGTTCTGGATTGAGAAAATTTCAAATTTCCGTCTAAGACTAATGTTGAGAGAAGCATCGGCTAACACATGTTACACGGAAAAATGTCTGAACCAATGCTTGGGGGCTAGTGTTACCTGGCGCACCTCCTTATGCTTAGCAAAAAAGATCTTGAGTTCACTCTCAAGGTCGGAGAGCTCCTTCATCTCCGTATCCGCAGGCCCCCATACTTTCTCCATCATGGCTGAAATTTCCGCGTGACGTTGAGAAAGGGGGAGCTTCTGCAGCGACGGAGTTTGGGACGCGCCAGTGGCATGGATCAGCTGCACTTTCTGCTCGTACTGTTCGGCCGTTGGCTCGGCGGAAGTAGCGGTAGGTTGCTCAGGCGGAGGAGCAGATGAGGAGGCACCCTTGCCGGAATCGCCTTGCGTAGTCTCGGCGGCCGGATCTTCAGGGATGTCATCAACGTTGATGATGTCCTTAGGATCCGGCTTGGCGGTTGAAGCAGCCTTGGGTGGAACTCCGACTTCTGGTGTGACTGGTATGGAAGCCGGAGATGGCTTAGTCTTCTTCTTGGGGGCTTTAGGGGCCTTGGGGGGCTGGTTTTCGGAACTTCTATTGCGAAAAGAAAAGAGCATTACGATTAAGTATGTGCTGATTCACGATAGCGGAAGAATTTTCCTTCGAAGACTTTGCACTTACCCGGAAGGTCTGAAGAACTGCTGGATGTCCGTTTGGGATCGGTTGCTGGTATCGATGAGCTTAAGGCGCTTTTTCTCCGCCTCCGCCTTGCGAGTTGCCGCGATGCTGAGCACGTCGCGGGCACGTTTGGCCGAAGGGCTGGAGGGGGCAGCCCTTTTCCTCTTAGAAGGGCGCGGAGCCTCGTGAGCTTCCGCCTCTGATGCAACTTCCAGATCTGTGTTGCCGGTGGAAGGAACCCGGAGAAGAGTTCCGAGTCGTTCACTTTCTTCAAGCGCCTCGAGCTAATGCATAGAGTTAAACACTTAGACAAAAAGTTTTGATGCGAAGAAACACAATGGGCTAAAGTCAAGGCGACGCATCACGGTTCCGAGCCATTCATGTGAATGTCTTTGTTACACACGTGAACGTGAAGTTCACGCGGAATCTTGATGAGGACCCGGATCCTCTTGTCGATGGCGTCGGCGGAAAGATTGTCTTTTGTGGCGCGCATTGGGTCGTCGCGCTCTGTGTACTGGAACATCAGCTGGTCCCTGTGTTGGAGCGGCTGGATCCGCTTGGTGAACCAGGAAAGGGTCAAGTCCTTCCCTGTCAGCCCCTTTTCCGTCGGCCTGCGGATCCGCCCGACGGCGCGTGTGAGCCGGGGCGAGTCGGAGAGGTGGGGGCAGGTGTGACCATGCCGGAAGCTCTGGTGGCGGGGCAGTTCTTGAACGGCGGCAATTTCCTTGTGCTCGCCGGGTCGGAGACGTCCTTCAAGTAGAAGAAGCCCCCGCACCGGTACCGCGCGGATTCGTGGCGGTCGGTGTGGGGGTAGACGCGGCCTGGGCGGATCATGAAGGTGATGGATCCGCATGTTGCTAGCTCGGTGGACTGCCGGATCCTCTCCTTCTTGACAGTGAAGTAATATTGGAACAGGGAGAGCTCGGGAGTTACCCGGAGATGGCCCTCACAGAGGGTGACGTGATTGCTGATCGCAAGCACGCTGTTCGGAGAAATGTTATGGGGCTGGAGCCCATAGACCTTCAGGATTTCCAGGAAGAAGTCCGAAGGCGGAAATGAAAAGCCCCGCTCCACCAGTGCTTTCGTCAGCACCATCTCGTTGTCCTCCGGAGCTGGAGTTAAAGCATTTGGAACTGACCTCTAGCTTCCGGGTTGCAGGAAGCCCTCCGCCTCGAGGTTCTTCAGCTCCATCTCAGTGGTGGTACAGGGCCACCATTTTCCCTTGGCTTCAGAGTCTCGTTGACGAGCCTTCGATTTTTTGGCGACTTCTTCCGCCTTGTGCTCCGCCTGATCCGCCCCGGAGGTTTTCTCCGGGTTAGCGGAAGTCCCTTCAGCCTCCTTGCCGGAATACTTTGAAGGATCCAGCCCGACTGGGACGAAGGGGGGAGGGGCGGAGGAGATTGGGGTTGCCAGGATTGGTTCAGAGGTGGGAGGCGGAGTCGTTGAAGACATCTGAAGAAAAGACATTGGCGGAAACATTCCTTAGTTGGATCCAGCGTCGTCAACCTAATGATCATCCCTACCGACTACGGCGCGAGAGCGAAGCTCGAGAACTCACCGTGATGGAGTCCGCAGTGGCCGGAGTCGCCGGCGACGAGGTTTCGACGCGGTGGCTCGCTGAAGTTAAGAACAGGACGAACTTCGTACGGCGGCGAAGCAGCTCCGGCGAAAGTCCGGCGAGATTCTGGCACGGCGGAGAAAAAGCTCGAGGCGGCGCTTCGCAGAGAGGTAGAAAGGGGGGTGAATGAGGATTAGGGGGTCGACGGCGGATATTTATAGGCTGGGGGGACGAGATTCGTGCTCCGCATCCTGTGGTCGGAACGCAAGCGTCGCGCCGTTGGATGCGTGACACGTGTCCCAAACCCTAACGGTAAAAATGGCTAGAGATAAGTTACCGCACAAATCGCGCGAAAATGGCGCCAGAATTGGCGGAACCGTTTGAGTCTGCTAAAGATTCCGGGTAAAGGCGCGAAGATAAGTAATCCCCATTTGCAAGCAGGGGAGTAACCCGGAGACATGTTTGAAACTGTCGATGGATGAAGTCCCGCAGGATGGGGGATTTTCTGACTAAAGGTTGGGAAAGAAGAAAATGTGAAGTTGGAGTTCTTCAAATTTCTCCGCGTTACCAACGATGCCGGAAACCTAAGGTGCAAGCATGGCGGAAACCGGCAGCGAAACTCGGAGAACTCGGGGGCTACCTGTTGTGGGTATACTTCATGGTTGTACCATCGACGGTGCCTAGATCCGGCAAGCTCGGATGTCCCACACATGGTGATGTGGCATGTGGCCCATCGGGCGGCCCAGTTGCTCGTTGATCATGAAGGATGAAGTCCGGCCCAGGATCAGTTAGCCGGATCCGCACCGACCTTCGGAGGAACCCGGATCCGTAGAGGCCCATGAGGAACCCGGATCCAGTACGACGTATATGGAAGGCGGATCCTTGACGTATACGGCAAGTCATTGTACCATAGTTAGGCAATCTGTAATCCGGCTAGGACTCTCCATGTAAACCCTAGATCTGTGCGCCTTTATAAGCCGGATCCCGGGAGCCCTAGAGGCACAACCACAACTCATTGTAACAACGCGAAAGCGCCCAGATAATTCCAGACAAGCAGCAGTAGGCCCTGTCCTCGTGCAGGTGTTCCGAAGCTGGGTAAATCGCGTACCACCGTCCCGAGAGCACTCCGCCATATGGCCCCTACTTCTTCTCCCCCTCGTGAGGATCCCTCCTCCGAGGTACCGTCGAATAGGCAACGACATAGATCATCCCTCTTCTCTTTTGTTTACACATGTATTTTAGTTTCATTATGGATGACACTCCTCCCAACCTTTGCTTACACAAGCCATGGCTAACCGAATCCTCGGGTGCCTTCCAACATTCTCATACCATGGAGGAGTGTCTATTTGCAAGTTAAGTTGCTTACTGATAAATCAGGGCAAAGCATGTGAAGAGAATTATTAATGAAAGTTAATTAATTGGGGCTGGGAACCCCGTTGCCAGCTCTTTTTGCAAAATTATTGGATATGCAGATGTGCCACTAGTCCATTATGAAAGTCTGTCAGGAGTAAATGACAAGATTGAAAGATAAACACCACATACTTCCTCATGAGCTATAAAACATTAACACAAATTGAGAAGCATTTTGAAGGTTTTAAAGGTAGCACATGAGAATTTACTTGGAATGGTTTGAAATGCCATGCATAGGTATTTATGGTGGACACTTTGGAATAACTTGGTTTTCGAGGGTTTGGAAGCACGAGCAAGCGTTCCCGCTCGGTACAAGTGAAGGCTAGCAATAGACTGGGAAGCGACAATCAAGAGAGCAATGAATTGTCATAATCATGCTTGCGACAAAATAAATTAACGGAGGCATAAAAGTGATACAAGAACTCTGAGGTAAAGTAAATCATCGAGGCTTAATTGACTTTTGTTCAGTCATATGCATGCGTGAGCATGTGCCAAGTTGATTCAAGTGAATTATTCAGAGGAGGATACCACAATGTCATATCTATCTATGAATAAAGCAATGCAAGCAAATATTTATGACATGCTACTCATATTAATAAATTGGAGCTAAACATGAGAGATCATGAACTACTAGACTTTCTTAAATGACATATACCTCACATGAACCAACTAAGCATGCTCACATGGATGAGTATATGTACAAAAATGAAAACAAATAGAGTTCATACCAGCCTCTCACCACAATCGGATTGTTGTAGATCGTCGCATTGCCTTTTCACTTGTGTAGCTTGAATAATATGGAGTGAAAACCAAGCTCCAACCACCGAAGACCACTGAACTCCATAATGAACTTTACAAAACCAAAGAAGAATAGCAAATATTTTTGGTGTTTTCGAATTGGAAACAAGAACAAAAGGAAACAAGCAAACAAAGCAAAATCTTTTTGGATTTTCTTATAGCAAACCAACGATAGCAAATGAAGCAAAATAAAAGCAAGAAACCAAAATAAACAAATGGTAAAGAGAAACAACAGAAATATTTTTGGTCTTTTTGTGTTTTAGGAAAGAAGCAAAGCAAAAACAATAAAATGAGAACTAGAAGAGTCAGATAAACACAAAGCAGCAGAAATCTGCCAAACTTGACAGCAGTACAGTAATCAATTTTTAAGAAATTCTTCCGCTGCCCAGCTCGAAAAGTGTTCAACTAATGAAAGTTAGATAACAACCTGGGGAACATGCACAAAAAATGGCTTCACAAAATAACGTTCTGGCTGTTTTTGAGAAAATTTTTGGTATCAGTCCAGAATCTGTTTTTAGGCAACACTTCCCCAAATATCATCTCCCTCTTATTAGAAAACCACTCTAAGAAGCTAAACAAGTATATACAAGTATCCAGCAACCATAATATGCAAAGAATGAGTGATGCCGGTATACCTCCCCCCAAGCTTAGGCTTTTGGCCTAAGTGGAGTTCAATCCCATGGTGCCCATGAACATTTTTGGGTGTTAAAATTATTATTACAGGGCAGAAAAAGATTTGCAAACCTCTAAACAACTAAAGCATCTTGCAAAATAAGTAGTGCTACAGCAAGTAAAACAAGTGGAGGAAGAAAGAAATGTTGTTTAGCTCTTCTATGCATATAAAATGTACTTGTTAACAAGGTTGATCAAGTTTTGCCACCAAATAAATCTTACATGTCATAGGAAGAAATAAACCTCAAATCAATCATGTTACCTTATATTGTATTGATATGGATCCAATCACAAGAGTTTGATATTCTTCTTTTGGCTCATATATTGGACAATCAATAGTCCCCACTTTGATACATCTCACATTAGAAATGGTATTAACTCCACATACTTTATCAATCCTCTTGGGAAAATAAACGGTATGCTCCTTATCATCGACATTGAAAGTGACTTTTCCTTTATTGCAATCAATAACAGCCCCTGCGGTGTTAAGAAAAGGTCTCCCAAGAATAATAGACATATTATCATCTTCAGGCATTTCCAACACAACAAAATCCGTTAATATTAAGAAGTTTTGAGTAACTTGAACAGGAACATCCTCACATATACCAACGGGAATAGCAGTAGATTTATCAGCCATTTGCAAAGATATATCAGTCGGTATCAACTTATCTAAATAAAGTCTCTTATAAAGAGAAAAAGGCATAACACTAACACCTGCTCCCAAATCACATAGAGCAGTTCTAACATAATTATTATTAATAGAACAAGGAATAGTAGGTATACCTGGGTTGCCCAGCTTCTTTGGAACCTTGCCATTGAAAGAGTAATTAGCAAGCATAGTGGAAATCTCCTCATTAGGAATTTTCCTTTTGTTAGAGACAATATCTTTCATATACTTTGAATAAGGAGGCAATTTAATAGCATCAGTCAAAGGGATTTGCAGGAATAAAGGTTTCATCCAATCACAAAATTTATTATAGTGTTCTTCTTCCTTTGATTTTAGTTTCTTAGCAGGAAAATGCATTTGCTTTTGAACCCAAGGTTCCCTTTTATTACCATGTTTCTTAGCAATAAAATCTTCTTTGGTATACTTTTTATTTTTAGCATGCTTTTCAGGTTCTTCTTCAACCTCTTCTTTATCAGAAGCATCATTCTTATCATTATCTTTATCATGTTCATTACCACTTTCGGTTTCAGCATCGAGAAAAGAAATACTATTAGGATCATTAACATGCTCGAGAGGATTCTACAACAGTTTTATGTTTCTTTTTCTTTTTCTTAGATGGAGCACTAGTTTCGGTTCGTTGAGAATCTCGTTCAACTCTTTTGGGATGCCCTTCAGGATATAGAGGATCCTGGGTAGAAACACCGCCTCTAGTTGTTACTTCATAAGCATGTTTTTCTTTAGAATTGTTTTTTAACAAGTCATTTTGCACTTTAGTGAGTTGATCAATTTGAGTTTGAACCATATGAAAATGTTTAACAAGCATCTTAACATCATTGAAGGTTCTCTCCACAATACCATGCAATTCACTAATAGCTCGAGAGTTTTCCATTAAATGATTCTCTACTCTCATATTAAAATTATTTTGCTTAACAATATAATTATCAAACTCATCTAAGCATTGAGCAGGAGGTTTTGAATATGGAATATCTTCCCTAGTAAAGCGTTCAAGAGAGTGTACGTCAATCATGGATGAAGGGGGAGTGATCTTACATAAATCTTCTATGGGAGGTAAATTCTTCACATCTTTGGATTTAATACCCTTCTCTTTAAGAGATTTCTTGGCTTCCCTCATATCTTCATCATTTAATTTAATCATACCCCTCTTCTTCAATATTGGTGTCGGAGTTGGTTCAGGTGTAGACCAATCATCATGATTCCGGCCTATTCTAGCCAATAATTCTTCAGCGTCGTCTGGAGTTCTTTTCCTGAAAACACAACCAGCACAACTATCCAGGTATGCCCTAGACTCAATGGTTAATTCACTATAAAATATATCAAGTAAATCATGCTTTTCCAAATCATGTTCAGGCCGAGCTCTAATAAGAGAGCAAAATCTCGCCCAAGCCTCAGGCAATTTCTCTCCATCTTCCTGATCAAAATTATAAATTCTTTGCAAAGCAATATGTTGAGCACTAGCAGGAAAGTATTTCCGGAAGAAAACATCAAGCAATTCTTTTGGACTATTAATAGAATCAGGTGGCAAACTATTATACCAAGTTTTAGCATCATCCTTTAACGAGAAAGGGAAAATTTTAGCAACGAAATAACTACGCTTCTTAACATCATCAGAAAACAAGCTACTCAGAGTAGACCGCTCAATCATGTGTTCTACAACACTTTCTTTTTCAGTACCACAAAAAGGTGTTTTCTCAACAATAGATATATGAGATAGATCAAGAGAAAAATCATAATCCTTATCCTTAATGTTTATAGGAGATGTGGCAAATTTAGGATCAGGAGATAGCTTATATCTAACAGTATGTTGTGCAAGAAGCTTTTTAATTTTTCTTGCATCAGTAGTAGCATTGCATTTATCAATAAAATCATCATCAAGTTCCACATAATCCTCATCGGGATCATGACTAGAGTATTCAACAGACTCAGGTGAATTAACAGGTGTAGCAGCATTTTCATTAGGAGTTTCAGTATTTTCAATTTGTCTAGACCTAGCAATTGTAGCATCTAGAAAAGATCCTAATGAACTATCATTATCAAGCACACAGCAGAAGCATCATCAAAATTATAAGAGGAACTTTCAGATCTAGCAGAAGTACCAGCATGTGAAGCTTGTGGTGGTGAAACAAGTTTATCTATCACAGATGGTGAATCAAGAGCAGCAGAGGTACTCAGAGTTGTACCTTTTCTTGTAGTGGATGGTAATATGGCGACTTTAGTATCGCGAGGTTTACCCATGATGGAGAATTTGCAACGAACAATATCGATCCAAGTGAACTTCCAAATAAAGCTATGCTCCCCGGCAACGGCGCCAGAAAATAGTCTTGATAACCCACAAGTATAGGGGATCGCAACAGTCTTCGAGGGAAGTAAAACCCAATTTATTGATTCGACACAAGGGGAGACAAAGAATACTTGAAAGCCTTAACGGCGGAGTTGTCAATTCAGCTGCACCTGGAAACGGACTTGCTCGCAAGAGTTTATCAGTAGTAACAGTTTTATAGCGATAGCGGTAGTGAAATAACGACAGCGAGTAACAAAGACAGCAGTAGTGATTATAGTAAACAGCAGGATTAAAATACGTAGGCACGGGGATGGATGGCGGGCGTTGCATGGATGAGAGAAACTCATGTAACAATCAAAGCGAGGGCATTTGCGAGATAATAATAAAATGGTATCCAAGTACTAATCAATCAATAGGCATGTGTTCCATATATAGTCGTACGTGCTCGCAATGAGAAACTTGCACAACATCTTTTGTCCTACCAGCCGGTGGCAGCCGGGCCTCTAGGGAATCTACTGGAAATTAAGGTACTCCTTTTAATAGAGCACCGAAGCAAAGCATTAACACTCCGTGAACACATGTGATCCTCATATCACCGCCTTCCCCTTCGGTTGTCCCAATTTCTGTCACTTTGGGGCCTCGGGTTCCGGACAACAATACGTGTATACAACTTGCGGGTAAGATCATAAAACAATGCATATCATCATGAAACAATAACATGTTCAGATCTGAAATCATGGCACTCGGGCCCTAGTGACAAGCATTAAGCATAACAAGTTGCAACAATATCATAAAAGTACCAATTACGGACACTAGGCACTATGCCCTAACAATCTTATGCTATTACATGACCAATCTCATCCAATTCCTACCATCCCCTTCAGCCTACAGCGGGGGAATTACTCACACATGGATGGGGGAAACATGGCTGGTCGATGGAGAGGCGTCGGTGGTGATGATGGCGATGATCTCCTCCAATTCCCCGTCCCGGCGAGGTGCCAAAACGGAGTTTCTGGTCCCGAGACGGAGTTTTGCGACGGTGGCGGCGTACTGGATGGTTTCTGGCGACTTCGACTTCTCATCTCGCGTTTTTAGATCGAAACCCTTAAGTAGTCCAGAGAGGGGCGTCAGAGGCCAGCCGAGGCGGCCACACAATAGGGCGGCGCGCCCTCCTCCTGGGCCGCGCGCGCCGGCCTAGTGTGTGGGGGCCTCGGGCCTCCACCTGGCTTGCCCTTCTGGCTCCGTAATTCTTCTGGAAAAATAAGACCTTCGACATAAATTCCGGGGATTTTCCTGAAAGTTGGATTTCTGCACAAAAACGAGACACCAGGGCAATTCTGCTGAAAACAGCGTTAGTCCGTGTTAGTTGTATCCAAAATACACAAATAGAGGCAAAACAATAGCAAAAGTGTTCGGGAAAGTAGATACGTTTTGGACGTATCAATGGACATTATTGTCATCTTACGAGGGTAGAATGAGAAGTTGGAAGCGTGTGAAATATTGTATTTTGTGGGCGAGAAGTTTTGCCGCTGTAATGAGATTTTGAATTTGGCTACGGTCCAAGTAATACAAAAATATGAGACCGTACTAGTACGGCTTAGTGTCACATCAAGTCATCATCACGTTGAAAATCGTTTACCACGATCGTAATCATGATCTATCTTGAAAATCCATTTCAAAACGTGTCTGAAATATTTCAGGATTGGTAGGAGATTTTATAGTTTGATTGAGAATTGATTTTAAATATGGCTATGGTCCAAGTAATATGCTTGTAATTGTAATATAAGGCCAGGGGCAGACCATGCTACTTAATAGCTCTGTTCGGAAATTTAAGGCCAGGGGTCACATCAAGCCATCATCACAAAATCGTTTACTCCCAAGTTCTCCCAAGTCCAATTCAAAAACGTGTCTGAAATATTTCAGATTTATTTTGCGGGAGGTTTTGCCTCTCGACTGAGATTTTGAACTTTGAATTTTGCTAAAGTGGAAGCAATATTAGTACTAGAAAAATGGTAGACCGGCGTAGTGCCTCTGTTTAAGAATCCAAGGCCTACGGTCACATCAAGTCATAATCACAACCGAAATCAGTTCACATGTACTATCTCCTAAAAACCTTAAATTCAAAAACGTGTAGCGAATATTTTGGATTTTATTAGCGGGAGATTGTAGCGCTTGACAGAGAATTTCAATTTGGCTGGCGCTAAAATAATAATGTATTAGAAAAATTGGTAGCTTACTGCAGTACTACCTCCTTTCAGGGATGCAAGGACAAGGACCCATCAACTAAAAAATTGTATAAAAATGGTCACCAATGGGCAAACTAATACTTATGATTTTCACCATGCAGCGCAATATAAAAAATACTAAAAATAATATTAAACCTTGATTAAATATTGGTGCATCGAGTCTATTCAGTTTTCATTAAATTCACATCACCAAGGAAACAACCACCAGGTACATAACAAGTGCAGATAGAAGCACTAACAAAATAGTTCAGCATCACAAACCCTTTTACACAACCAAAGGATGTCAGTGTTCACTGCGGTATTCAGCATCTCCCACATGTTATTAGGATGTTGCCCAAGTGGGCTTGACTTGCTTCTAATCCTGCAGTTATACGATGGATGATTACTCTTTGTGCAACCACTATTGCTCGTTCTTCTTTGAGTTGTTCCTCGAGAACATGAACATGCATTGACTTGGACCTCCACCAACCTTGGGCTTGGACTTGGACCTCGACAAGTTAGTTGTGAACCTATCATTACACATGAATGTGTTGTTGGCTATACCTTGGCATTGTAGTACGTTGGAAAATGAATCCAGACATTGTTCCTGGGTTTTTTTCTATATCATCTTTATTTGGTTTTGCCAGCTCCACTTTCATGTCAGCCTGAGGAGTTTTTGGTTGTTACACATGTGTAAGAGAAGAGATTACAATGCGAAGACATGTTTATGAACTACCTCTAATAATCCTACAAACTGTCATGGCTGTTTACACTGCATATACATTTTAGTAAGAGCATGTTAGATCATATTGACATGTCTTCTATTGCTAACACGTAATAGCAGGACTATAAAAATATGCATGGATCCCTGTGTAGAATACGTAATGTGCATGATATTGCTGAGAAGTGTATGAGTGAATTATACTAGCCGTTTCCATCAGTTCGGACATTTCGTTGGGTTGGCTAGTGCATGAAGCTTGACAGATATGACAAGATATTTCTTTATACAATTGAAAACCACAACTGACATTAGTAGAGAAGACTTACAATAACACTTTGTGCAAAATGTCCAGTCAAACCATTTCTTCTCGTCTGGTACACCTTGAATTTCTCAAGTAGACTCACCTCTATGTCTGTACTCTCACAGTATGCTTGTCGTGCCTTCTGATATTTTTGTAAGAGAAAATATAAATTAGTTGCACCCACAACCACGTCACATGTGACAATTGAATTTTTTTCAAAAAACAGAAATATTATAAATACATCAGGGACATGAATTTACGATGTATATTGTGCATCTATAAATTCTTAATGATTTACTAATTTTCATATAGTTGTACAAATAACATTCCTTACCATACAGTTGGGGTGTCCAATTAAGCTACGAGATCATGTATGATGTTTTAAACGTACATTATTACGGGCACTCATATTACTTGTGAGACACATGCTTATATAAATATGAATCAGTAATGTGATCTCGTCTCACTGTCTTCACAGAACATATCAAATTCTTCTGAGCAGACCAATATTAAAAAAGATCACTCCATGGATCATTAGTCATCTGTAGTATAGAAGAGGTTGTTGGAATATCTCTACGAGTCCTCCCAGCAAAGTATATCTCATCTTTAGCCTATGACGCTCCCGGCGCAACGCTGAAGAGAATATGCTCCTGATAACAGTGATTACATTCTTCATGTCATCAACAAACTCAAGACATGTCTATTTACAACAATGGAAGCCGTTCATGTGTTAGATATCTAGCCAACAATAAGCTAGAAGGCATGTGAACAAGCAACGTGGTATTGTTTACGGTTTACCGTGTACATGAGAAAAATGACTTACATGTAACATGTGCAGTAAACCTTCAAAATGGGAAGGGGTGTTTACATGTTGTTTCCATGATGGAAAGATAAGAATCTGAGTCCTGACGAAAACGCCTGTGATCGATGCTATATTAGATGATTCTTATGGATCCAGTGGCCTTCTGATACCTGCTATAATTGATGTGATGTGAAATCTTGTTCTCATTCGGGCAATCTTATTTTTAAGAGATTTCAATGTTGTTGGCCCCCTTCGTTTTCTTGGTCGTGGTGCAACTGCAAATTTAAGCATTACATCAAGCTATCAAGGTATGTATGTAAAGGAGCATGTAACTGTAAGCCTTGGAACACGTACCTAATTCGGCCCCACCCTCATCTTTAAGGAAGACGTTGTCTCTGGCAAAACTAAAGGTCGGCGGGCGATCGTGATTAGTTAGGTGCTGAGAACCTGCTGTTGAAACTAGGTCTGCTGAGAATTGTTCTTGGGTAACTGGATTGGAAACATGTGGCGTGGGAACATGTGGTTTGGTATTTGCTCCGTCTACAGCTTTTGGACCAACCGATGTGGGGTTAGGTCGAATCTTTTTATGCTGGTGTTTCGCATTATAATATTTTTTTGTCTGGTCATCATTTTCAGCTAGATTAGTGTGACTCTGCGTCTGAGACCTTGTTTTTACTCTGTTCATTGCAATTGTTTGTGATCTGACATGAACAGCTTGAACCCCTTTTTAGGTTAGCTATCAGCCATTAAGCTTCCTGTTGAACTATGTTCTTCACCTTGTTGGTATTTGAAACGTCCTTACGTGAAGTCACTGATGCCTGCAAAAGATAAACGGTACTTCAATCAACAAAAATCATATACATCGTTGATACAATTATGGAACATAAGAACAACAAGCCAAGACATGATGAAACATATGTTATTATTATGTGTTAACTGAGCAGATGATAATGCTATAACTTGGGTTGGGTTGGACGGATACATCACAGTTATTGAAGATGCAAAAAATACCAATGAAAAGACTGAGAAATCACCTTCGGGGTGGAGTAGGGTGCTTGGCAAGGGCATCCTCTTTACTCAGGTCTCCCTCAGACTCTTGTTCAGTAGGATCAAATTCTGAATAAGAAAATTGATTATCGATGGAGACATGAGAGGGGTTTGATTGTTCACTAGTGATGGCTATATTTTTGTCTCCGGCCCTCTTTGTACTCTAGTACAGTATCTTTAGCATGCATTAGAAAAAAATGCTAATGAGATTTATCAGGGAACTCTGAGTAGAGTAGTAGAAGAACAAATTAGTAGTAGCAAGTGGATGATAGCTCAAAAAAGAATAATGTGTTGATCAAAAATAAATGATTTCCCTGTGCATGCCAATTGGTAACCAGATGGCACACATATATTTACAAAATTTATAAACATGTAGTTTAATAATGTCGTCTAATCACTCTGCAGGCTTGACTTCTACTACAGTCATACCATATATTGCCAAATAGATTGTAGGAAAAGTAAACTTCAAACCCCTAAAATAGATCGAACCAAACTGATATTCGGAAATGAAATGCATAACGGAAGCGGCTACACACCAACCTTCGCATGTGGAGTGGACGGGTTTACTCTTTGCTTTCGCGCGGTGGACCGGTGGGACGTGGGGTCTACCCGTTTCACCAGTGCAGTAGACCAGGGAGTCGGGAAGCAGATCCGACGCAGCAGCGGAGGTGGATGGCGTCCCTGAGCAGGATCCGACGCGGTGGACATCAGCTACAGTGGAGCACAAATGGTGCAGTGTGCGCCTTCATCGGGAAGCGACTCCGGCTGGCTTGACAGCGTCTTCTCGGGAACCACAACGGCTGGTTAGGAGTCTGTGGTGGCGAGGTGGGATGGTGGTGCACGACCGTCATCGTCCGATATTCTCCGATTCGGTGGGTTACGCGCGAGAGATGTGGGATTCGGCCCCTGTGCCTGTGGTATGTTTTAATGGCTGGGGTGAGATTGGCCTTGGCCCGAATACGAGAAGAACCGGTGGGTACGTTTCTTGGAAAGGATAAGATGGGAAATTCGAACATTTGAATATTGGAGGCGGCAACCCGAGCAAATTTGGCTGGTGTTTTGGGGCTTCGTTCACATGGTTTGGTGGACGCACGAAAAAATAGTATGGACGCGGTCCTACCCCATCAAGGTCTGATTTGAAAGCATGGGCGGTAGGGCTGCCATCATACCTTGATTTTTATAGAATATACATTCATATATATATATATGTGTTTTTCTGAACATTTCAGTGCTTAAAACGGACTTCATATGACAAAGTTGTGCTTCTTTTAGTGAAGCTGACTTCGAAAAGAAAACAAGGACCAGGTACCCAAAAAACATAGACGGACAATCATGGATCTTAGTATATGTAAAATAACCTTGAGCTCTACATTATCATACACGGACAATCACTACAGGAAAAGTAGCCATGGCCGACGAATTGAAAGTCGCGCCGTGGTTGCTGATGCACCATGCCCGACGATTTTTGCTGTCTCCGTGGTGCATGGCAAAACTTTTTTTCTCGTTTTTGAGGCCATCTAGCCTGACATAAACGTGGAAAACATCGCGTATGGTGGCCCGATATGTGGTGCATGATGAATTCTCCGGTGCACCGGCCGAGTCAACGCAAATCTGCACCGCCCAGGGATGTAGGGCCCAGATGGCAGCCTCTTGATGTCTACGCCCCCTCCTTTTCCTGTAGACAGTGTTGGGCCTCCAAGAGCAGAGGTTTTTAGAACAGCAGCAAGTTTCCCTTAAGTGGATCACCCAAGGTTTATCGAACTCAGGGAGGAAGAGGTCAAAGATATCCCTCTCATGCAACCCTGCAACCACAAAGCAAGAAGTCTCTTGTGTCCCCAACACACCTAATAGGTGTACTAGTTCGGCGAAGAGATAGTGAAATACGGGTGGTATGAATAAGTATGAGCAGTAGCAACGGTGCCGAGAAAATAGCTTGCTGGCGTGTAGTTGATGGTGGTAGTATTGCAGCGAGTAGTAACGCAGTAGAAACGAGTAAACAAGCAGCGATAGCGATATTTAGGAACAAGGCCTAGGGATTAGACTTTCACTAGTGGACACTCTCAACTTTGATCACATAACGAGAATAGATAAATGCATACTCTACACTCTTGTTGGATGATGAACACATTGCGTAGGATTACACGAACCCTCAATGCCGGAGTTAACAAGCTCCACAATTCAATGTTCATATTTAAATAACCTTAGAGTGCATGAAAGATCAATACGACTAAACCAAGTACTAACATAGCATGCACACCTGTCACCTTCATGCTATGTAGGAGGAATAATACACATCAATACTATCATAGCAATAGTTAACTTCATAATCTACAAGAGATCATAATCATAGCATAAACCAAGTACTAACACGGATGCACACACTGTCACCATTACACCGTGCGGGAGGAATAAAACTACTTTAATAACATCACTAGAGTAGCACATAGATAAATTGTGATACAAAACATATTGCAATCATAAAGAGATATAAATAAGCACTTCACTATGCCATTCATAACGAGTGAATAAGTATTCTGTGAAATATAGCCTAAGAGACCCACACGGTGCACACACTCGTCACCTTTACACACGTGGGACAAGGAGTCTCCGGAGATCACATGAGTAAAATTCACTTGACTAGCATAATGACATCTAGATTACAAGCATCATCATATGAATCTCAATCATGTAAGGCGGCTCATGAGATTATTGTATTGAAGTACATAGGAGAGAGATGAACCACATAGCTACCGGTACAGCCCCGAGCCTCGATGGAGAACTACTCCCTCCTCATGGGAGCAGCAGCGGTGATGAAGATGGCGGTGGAGATGGCAGCGGTGTCGATGGAGAAGCCTTCCGGGGGCACTTCCCCGTTTCGGCGGCGTGCCGGAACAGAGACTCCTGTCCCCCAGATCTTGGCTTCGCGATGGTGGCGGCTCTGGAAGGTTTCTGTGGGTTTCATCGAACGTATCAGGGTTTTCGCGATGGAGGCTTTAAATAGGCGGAAGGGCAGCCTCGGAGGGGGCCTGGGGGGCCCACACTATAGGGGGGCGCGGCCCCACCCTTGTCCGCGCCGGCCTAGGGTTTGGTGGCCCTGTGCCCCCTCTCTGGCGGTTCTCGTGTGTTCTGGATGCTTCCGGGAAAAATAGGAACCTGGGCGTTGATTTCGTCCGATTCCGAGAATATTTCTTTACTAGGATTTCGAAACCAAAAACAGCGAGAAAACGAGAAGCGGCACTTCGGCATCTTGTTAATAGGTTAGTTCCGGAAAATGCACGAATATGACATAAAGTGTGCATAAAACATGTAGATAACATCAATAATGTGGCATGGAACATAAGAAATTATCGATACATCGGAGACGTATCAGCATCCCCAAGCTTAGTTCTGCTCGTCCCGAGCAGGTAAAACGATAACAAAGATAATTTCTGAAGGGACATGCCATCATAACCTTGATCATACTATTTGTAAACATATGTAATGAATGCAGCGATCAAAACAATGGTAATGACATGAGTAAACAAGTGAATCATATAGCAAATACTTTTCATGAATAGTATTCAAGACAAGCATCAATAAGTCTTGCATAAGAGTTAACTCATAAAGCAATAATTCAAAGTAAAGGCATTGAAGCAACACAAAGGAAGATTAAGTTTCAGCGGTTGCTTTCAACTTATAACATGTATATCTCATGGATATTGTCAACATAGAGTAATATAACAAGTGCAATATGCAAGTATGTAGGAATCAATGCACAGTTCACACAAGTGTTTGCTTCTTGAGGTGGAGAGAAATAGGTGAACTGACTCAACAATGAAAGTAAAAGAATGGTCCTTCAAAGAGGAAAGCATCGATTGCTATATTTGTGCTAGAGCTTTTATTTTGAAAACATGAAACAATTTTGTCAACGGTAGTAATAAAGCATATGTATCATGTAAATTATATCTTACAAGTTGCAAGCCTCATGCATAGTATACTAATAGTGCCCGCACCTTGTCCTAATTAGCTTGGACTACCGGATCATCACAATGCACATGTTTTAACCAAGTGTCACAAAGGGGTACCTCTATGCCGCATGTACAAAGGTCTAAGGAGAAAGCTCGCATTGGATTTCTCGCTATTGATTATTCTCAACTTAGACATCCATACCGGGACAACATAGACAACAGATAATGGACTCCTCTTTTATGCATAATCATGTAACAACAATTAATAATTTTCTCATATGAGATTGAGGATATATGTCCAAAACTGAAACTTCCACCATGGATCATGGCTTTAGTTAGCGGCCCAATGTTCTTCTCTAACAATATGCATGCTTAACCATAAGGTGGTAGATCTCTCTTACTTCAGACAAGACGAACATGCATAGCAACTCACATGATATTCAACAAAGAATAGTTTATGGCGTCCCCAGGAACATGGTTATCGCACAACAAGCAACTTAATAAGAGATAAAGTGCATAAGTACATATTCAATACCACAATAGTTTTTAAGCTATTTGTCCCATGAGCTATATATTGTAAAGGCGAATGATGGAATTTTAAAGGTAGCACTCAAGCAATTTACTTTGGAATGGCGGAGAAATACCATGTAGTAGGTAGGTATGATGGACACAAATGGCATAGTGGTTGGCTCAAGAATTTTGGATGCATGAGAAGTATTCCCTCTCGATACAAGGTTTAGGCTAGCAAGGTTATTTGAAACAAACACAAGGATGAACCGGTGCAGCAAAACTCACATAAAAGACATATTGTAAACATTATAAGACTCTACACCGTCTTCCTTGTTGTTCAAACTCAATACTAGAAATTATCTAGACTTTAGAGAGACCAAATATGCAAACCAAATTTTAGAATGCTCTATGTATTTCTTCATTAATGGGTGCAAAGCATATGATGCAAGAGCTTAAACATGAGCACAACAATTGCCAAGTATCACATTACCCAAGACATTATAGCAATTACTACATGTATCATTTTCCAATTCCAACCATATAACAATTTAATTAAGAGGAAACTTCGCCATGAATATTATGAGCTAAGAACACATGTGTTCATACGAACCAGCGGAGCGTGTCTCTCTCCCACACAAGCATGATGTAATCCAATTTATTCAAACACAAACAAAAACAAAAGCACACGGACGCTCCAAGTAAAGTACATAAGATGTGATGGAATAAAAATATAGTTTCGGGGAGGAACCCGATAATGTTGTCGATGAAGAAGGGGATGCCTTGGGCATCCCCAAGCTTAGATGCTTGAGTCTTCTTGAAATATGCAGGGATGAACCACCGGGGCATCCCCAAGCTTAGACTTTTCACTCTTCTTGATCATAGTATATCATCCTCCTCTCTTGACCATTGAAAACTTCCTCCACACCAAACTCAAAACAAACTAATTAGAGGGTTAGTGCATAATAAAAATTCACATGTTCAGAGGTGACACAATCATTCTTAACACTTCTGGACATTGCTCAAAGCTACTGGAAGGTAATGGAACAAAGAAATCCACCCAACACAGACGAAAGAAGCAATGCGAAATAAAAGGCAGAATCTGTTAAAACAGAACAGTCCGTAAAGACGAATTTTAAAATGGCACCAGACTTGCTCAGATGAAAATGCTCAAATTGAATGAAAGTTGCGTACATATCTGAGGATCACTCACGTAAATTGGCATAATTTTCTGAGTTACCTACAGATAATTAGGCCCAGATTCGTGACAGCAAGAAAACAGTTTCTGCGCAGTAATCCAAATCTAGTATTGACTTTACTATCAAAGACTTTACTTGGTACAACAAAACACTAAACTAAGATAAGGAGAGGTTGCTACAGTAGTAAACAACTTCTAAGACACAAAATAAAAACTAAGTACTGTAGCAAAATAACACATGGGTTATCTCCCAAGAAGTTCTTTCTTTATAGCCATTAAGCTGGGCTCAGCAGTTTTAATGATGCACTCGCAAGAAATAATATTTGAAGCAAAAGAGAGCATCAAGAGGCAAACTCAAAACACATTTAAGTCTAACATGCTTCCTATGAAAAGGAACCTTGTACACAAATAAATTCATGAAGAGCAAAGTAACAAGCATAGGAAGATAAAACAAGTGTAGCTTCAAAAATTTCAGCACATAGAGAGGTGTTTTAGTAACATGAAAATTTCTACAACCATATTTTCCTCTCTCATAATAACTTTCAGTAGCATCATGAGCAAACTCAACAATATAACATAAATCATGAGTCTCATGCATAAAATTATTACTCTCCACATAAGCATAATCAATTTTATTAGTACTAGTGGGAGCAAATTCAACAAAGTAGCTATCATTATTATTCTCATCATAAATAGGAGGTAAAGTATCATCAAAGTAAATTTTCTCCTCAATGCTTGGGGGACTAAAAAGATCATGAAAACCAGCTTCCCCAAGCTTAGAACTTTCTATATTATTATCAACAATGGTGTTCAAAGCGTTCATACTAATATTACTACCAGCATGCAAATAAGATTCCATAGGTTTTTTAATTTTCGCATCAAACAATCCATGTTTTAAATCAGGAAATAGAATAAGAAGCTCATTCTTGTTCATTATGCCAAACTAGTGTAAACAAGAAACAAAAAGTTGCAATTGCAGGATCTAAAGGAAATAGCTTCGAGTACTTACAACGGCGAAAATAGCTTAGTAGCCGAGATCCGGAGTGTGAGTACCTTTTACCTTTCCTCCCCGGCAACGGCGCCAGAAAATAGCTTGATGTCTACGCCCCTGTCAACACCCGGATTTTTAAGTCTTAATGCCTATTATGTCATACATCGCAATCCCAGGAATATTGTTGTTGCGAGGCATAATAGTTAAGTATCACAGTCATCATTCATTACAAACCATAAGTCTTACAAATTTGGAATCACATGATCCATATTACACGAATAGTTGATCTATTGATCAACGAACAAACACAAGTTCATAGTTCAACATAGCGGAAGCGTAAGATACAAGGACTCTCTAGTCCACGGGCCAACGCTTGACGTCGGAAGGCGCTTAGTTGTAGTAGGCGTCCTGCTGGTCATATCCTTGGTCATCTTCATACTCTGGCCATTTGAATAGCCAGGGACAAAGCCGTGAGTACGTTGAGTACTCGCAAACTAATACTAATGTAAGTGCTAGACATTCTAGTATGGTTTGCTAAGCTCTAGTTTATTTGCATAAAGCTAGTTTTAGTTCACAAAGTTTTGAGAAAAGCTTGTCAAGTGCTAACTAACTCAAGTGGGAACATTAGTGCCATTCCCACCATTCAAGTGGTGATTTCAATTCAATTCACCACAAGTCATTTCACCATCATCTTTCAACATCATTTTCAAAGATATGACATCGGAAACTGTATGGCCTTTCCAACCGTCCGTAACCGTGGACGCGGCTATTCGAATAGGTTTACACTCTGCAGAGGTTGCACACTTGTGCCACAACATTTGATTTCATCCGTCGGGATTTCCCCGAATCATCGTAACACGAGTACGCGGATCATCAACCATAACCTTTCACTTACAAATCCTAGTATGAGCACCTCTCCCCATGAGCTTGGCCTCCCGGTGAAGACGGACGATCAGCACGGGAACCGCACGAGGCTTGGGCCGGACATTCACCTCATTTCGCATCATATCGTATCATTTCTTTTGTTGTAGAGGCAGCTTTCGGCATAACCCCGATGACGCTTGTTTAGAGGGAACCCATACTAAGACGCATAAATTTCCAGTTAAGCCCTACCCATAATCAGGTATTGTGGGGGTACTTAATAATTGGAAAGGTATCGCATTCAAACCAACATCATGTTTTATCAAAAATCACCATCTTCTCTTGGTCATATTCACCTTCAAAAATCATTCAATGGAATGCATCATCATTCCAAGGTTTCAAATTCATTTCAAAATCACATTGTTCCCATCTAGAGTAGTCAAGTTTAGTTCATTAGCACTAGCTCTAATTCATGAGGAGTGCTATCTTGCTTTGCTTGGAAGAGACTAACTCACTACTCTAATAACCAACTTGTATTTTGACCAAAGCTAACTATAAAAGTAACTCATTTAGAAAACAAGTAAAAACTTGTAAAGTAAAAACTTGGGATGGGTTCACATAAGAAAAGATAAGAAACATGGTGCCTTGCCCCAAGGGGCTTTGCACTTTGCAAGAATATTAGCTTGCATTGGTAGTAGCTTGCCTTGGTAGTTCTCAAACTGTTCCTCCTCCTCCTCTTGGTAGCAACCTTCTTCTTCGGCGTACTCTCCGGTGCTACCGTCTAAATTTGAATACGAGTATAATTACTCACTAATTCAATGGCTATTCCACACATCACAAATAAACACACAAACTACTCTATGCACACAAAATAAATAAACTAGGGTGCATGGGTTGTGGGGTTTAAATAGAATTCACTTCTTTGTATTCCATATGTAAATGATAGTTTCCATAGGGTTCTTTGAGAAATAATTTCCTCTCATTGAAATCTTCTTAAGATTTAATTTCTCCAACAATCATGTATGAACTCATCTTGACCTAAGTCAAATGTTCATCATCATCATTTGGGAAAAATGATTTAAATGAGGTGGATCACCTCATACCATTTGAATAACACTACATTTGATTTAAATCTCAAGTAATTCATATAAGAGAGTTTGGAACCAGGGGTCCAAGCATCCCATGAATCCATGTGAGACAAGTTTAAATGAAGTGTAAGACTTCACACAATTTAACTTTAATAGTTTTGGACAATATCAACTAGTTAAACTAGTCAAAATATCCATTCCTTAAACCATGGCATGATCATATAAAGTGACCACATCATTTTCTTGCATAAACAATTAGTGTAAGTCAAATGTGAGCTATTAGAGTTGGAATTAACCTTATATCTATTTTGGTTGATTTTTAAGAATTATTTGAATAGGGAAAAGTCCCTGTCTTGTTATTTTTATCATATTTATTCTACAAAGAATCTGACCATGGGGCCAGTGGCATGTTGTAGAGAATTTCAGTGGCTTTCTAACCACATAAAATTCACTAAATTTGGTTTAGCCAATTTGAAACTATTTAATTTCAAAGTTTGGGCAGTATTGAATTTCATTTGAATTAATTAAACTCTGTTTGAATTAAAAAGGCCGGCGGGAAACTAACTGGGCCGAAACGGTTTGAAAAATGGAGAAACGGCCCAGCAACGCATCCCGTGCGCATGGGCCTGCTGACAGGGTGGGGGCCACCCGTCAGTCTCTTTTAAAACCCGAAACGGTATGGAGACGTGTGGTGCATTGGATTAGAATTAGATCGGACGGCACAGGGCCATCGTCATCTCCGGCGAGATCCCGACGGTGCGGCGGCGGCAGTAGGGGGTGGGAGAGCTTACGGCGGCTCCAGCAAGGTATGGCAGTGTGCTTGGGGTAGATGTGGACGACGGCGGTTCTCCTGGTACCGGCGGCTCGTCCTGGGGCGGCCCCAATCGACGGCGCGCTTCCGCGGCGTCCGGCGGCAGTGAGGTGGCGATTGGGTGGCTACGGCGGCGAATGTCGATGGTGGAGTGGCTCAGGCGGTCGAGTGAGAAGAGGTGAGGCGGCTGGTGGGAAGAAATCGACGAGGCGAGGCCTCCTTTTATAGGCGAGCGAGTGCCCGAGGCTCTGCGGCGAACTCGACAAGGGCGCGGCGTCTCCGGGGGTCTAGCGAGCTAGGCGAGGGCGCGGTGGTGTTCCTGGCGTCATGGTGGTCCTCTGGATGGCGACAGGTAGGGTAGGGGGTGGCTGGTTTGGTCGCCTCGCTTCCACGTATGTCGCGCCCGCGGCGGGGTTTCCTCTTCGTCTCCGGCGGCGGCGGGCACGGGTCTTGGTCGAGGGCGTGTCTGGCGTGGCTGAGGTGTCACGGCGGTGCTCAAGGTGCTCGCAGGGGGTCCAGGGCGTGAGCGGAGTGGCTGCGCGGCGCGTGGCCAGTGCGCGTCCATGGCGCGCATGGTCGCGACGCGAGCGGCATCCAGGGCAGGTTTGGGCGCGCGATCTCCGGCGAGCTCACGGCGTCTATGGCAACAGGGCCATGCTAGGCGAGGTAGAGAGGTGAGGTGGCGAGTATGGGCGCCAGGGCCAGGGTTGAGGTGCAAGGATGAGAGGGGGAGAAGAACATGGCCGGCATGGGCCGGCATGGCCATGTCTTTGCTTGTTCTCTCTCTCTCCCTAGGGTTTCTATGCTGGTGTTAGCAAGAGAGGGAACCAGGGGACACAATGTGATAGATTAGGATAGTTTAGGTGAGGTAGATTCACTATTTGCAATAGTTGCAAATAGTGCCCGAAATTGCAAATTCAAAAATATCCAAATTTGAAATAATTCAAATGGTGAAGGTTTTTGAAATGTGAGTGTTGAAATAAGTTGTATTTGACCAGAGGTGATTTGAGGTGGTGGTGGAAAAATTAGAATTCAAAAATTGGCCAAAATGGCTAAGTGGAGAATGTTCCATATGTTAAAAAGTTGGGACTTTGGATGAGCCTTGCTCTTGATCAAAGATGATTTTGGCATGGTGATCTTCATCAAAGTTGTTCACCTTGATGTTGACTTTGAAAAGGTGCAAAGAGTTAGCAAGAATTGGTTTGGGAAAAATGAATGGCAAGGGCTCAAAGTGGTGATCAGACTATAAATTTCAGTTTTGACCATTATCATATGTGAGTGGGATTTGTGTTTGAAATCCATTTGAATTGTGAATCTTTGATTCCAAATGTTGTAGTAAGTGTTTAATAACATTACTCAACTAATGGTGAAGACCAATTTGGTCTAGGGTCAAAATTTATAAAAATGCCATAGGGCATATGTTAGGGTTTTTAGGGTTTTTCAATTATTGGATTTTCTTCCTCTTTGATTTATTTGGTTGGTGATCTTCATATGATCACCCTAGGGTTTTAGAGCATATCAAATACAAGTAAAAGCAATCATCATGGCATATCACTCAAATGCACAAGTCCTATGCATGGTACTATATGCAAATAGAAAAGTTTTTGTTGGTTTGAAATTTTGCTGTCTGGATTTGTCTAACTTTCTTTTTATTGAAACTTGGGGTGTTACAAACCCTTCCCCCTTACAAAAGATCTCGTCCGAGATCGAAAAGAAAGTTAGGTACTAAAGAGATCTGGGTACTCCTTCTTCATGAAGTCTTCGCGTTCCCATGTGGCTTCATCCTCGGTATGATTTCTCCATTGGATCTTCAGAAACTTGATGCTTCGGGTGCGGGTGGTTCGGTAGGCTTCTTCCAAAATGCGAATCGGCACTTCGCGGTAAGTCAGGTCCTTGTTGATATCCACCGATCGGTGATCGATGTTCTTGAACACTTCGGTCTTCTCAGGGACTTCAAGGCACTTCCGGAGAAGTGAGATGTGAAACACGTCGTGCACGGCCGACATTTCTTCGAGCAACTCCGAGTTGATAAGATACTTCACCTCGGCGACGAGGACTTGGAAAGGTCCTACATAGCGAGGTGCAAGCTTTCCTTTCAGTTGAAACCTTTGCATTCCTTTCAAGGGGGATACTTTGAGATAGACGAAATCTCCGATCTCAAAGGTCATCTCCCGACGTCTCTTGTCGGCGTAGCTCTTCTGTCTGGATTGCGCAGTCTTGAGGTACTCGCGGATTTTGTGGACTTTCTCTTCGGCTTCACGAAGAACGTCCGGGCCGAAAACTTGGCTCTCTCCGACTTCGACCGGTTCGGGGGTACGACACTTCCTTCCGTACAAGGCTTCAAAGGGGGCCATCGCGTAGGCTGGCTTGGTAACTATTGTTGTAAGAGAATTCTGCGTAAGGTAGGCGGTCTTCCCACTTGGATCCGTATTCCGGTACGCATGCTCTAAGCATGTCTTCCGATATCCGGTTTTACTCTCTCGGTCTGTCCGTACTGTACGAGGGTGATAGGCGGTGCTGAAATTTAGGCGAGTGCCTAGTCCTTCATGCACTTTCTGCCGAGAACCTTGAGGTGAGCTGGGATCCTCTATACGATACTATCGATTTGGGGGTTCCGTGCAAAGCGACTATTCTGGAGATGTAAAGTTCAGCTAACTTTGGGCCTTGATAGGTGGTTTTGATGGCGATGAAATGGGCGACCTTGGTCAATCTATCGACCACTACCCATATGGAATCATTGCCTTTGCTTCGGATTTGGGCGAGTCTGTGATAAAGTCCATTCCTACGGAGTCCCATTTCCATTACGGAATCTAGAGGGGTTGCAACGGTCAGGCGGGTCGTTGGTGTTCTGCCTTGACTCTCGACAGATGTCACACTTAGCGATATAGCTACCGATCTCTCTCTTCATTCCGTGCCACCAAAATTGTTCTTTCAGGTCCTGGTACATCTTGGTACCTCCGGGGTGGATTGAGTAAAGTGTGTCATGGGCTTCTTGCAGAATGACTTGTTTCAAGTCAGAGTCCAACGGTACGCAGAGACGTTCTTTGTACCAAAGCACTCCGGCTTCGTCTACGGTGAATCCGGGGGCTTTTCCTTCGGCTATCTGTTTCTTGATTCTGTCAATGCTAGCGTTGTCTTTCTGGGCTTCCTTGATCTGACCAACCAAGGTGGGTTGCAGTTCTATGCTGGCTAGGAATCCTTCACTAACAAGTTCAAGTCTGAACTGTTCAAACTCTTGATGCAAGCTGGGTTGTTCGGTTGCGAGCATGGAGTTCAACGCGCACGGCGATCGACTCAAAGCATCCGCTACCACATTGGCCTTGCCGGGGTGGTAGTGAATCTCCATGTCGTAATCCTTGATCAATTCGATCCATCGGCGTTGTCTCATGTTCAGCTCCTTACGGGTGAATATGTATTTGAGGCTTTTGTGGTCGGAGTAGATCTCGCATCGATTACCCATGAGGTAATGACGCCAAACTTTCAAGGCTAAGACCACGGCTGCAAGCTCGAGGTCATGGGTTGGGTAGTTCTGTTCATGTTGCTTGAGTTGTCTTGAAAGGTAGGATACAACTTTGCCTTCTTGCATAAGCACGCATCCAAGTCCAGTCTTGGAGGCGTCGCAATATACGTCAAAGGGCTTGGCGATATCTGGCATGATCAGGATTGGGGCTGTTGTCAGTCTACTCTTGAGCTGTTGAAAGCTCTCTTCGCATTTGTCGGTCCACTCAAACTTTCTGTCCTTTTTCAGCAGTTGGGTCATTGGTCGAGCGATATTCGAAAAACCTTCTACAAATCTGCGGTAGTATCCGGCTAATCCAAGAAAAGCGCGGACCTCGGTTTGTGTGGTTGGGGCTTGCCATTCCATAACAGTTTTGATTTTGGCGGGATCTACGGCAATTCCTCCTGCAGACAAGATGTGTCCGAGGAATCCAACTTCGTCCAGCCAAAACTCACACTTGCTAAACTTGGCATACAACTTGTGCTGTCTAAGGGTTTCCAGGACAATCTCCAAATGTTGTTCATGTTCTTCTTCGGACTTGGAGTAGACCAGAATGTCGTCGATGAAAACAACGACAAATTTGTCCAAAAAGTTCATGAAGATCTTATTCATGAGATTCATGAAATAAGCGGGGGCATTGGTCAATCCAAACGACATGACGTTGTACTCATACAACCCATATCTGGTGGTAAAGGCAGTTTTTGGAATGTCGGTGGCTCGAATCTTCAATTGGTGGTATCCAGTTCTAAGATCAATCTTGGAGAAAACTCGGGATCCGGTGAGTTGGTCGAACAAGTCTTCGATCTTGGGTAAGGGGTATTTGTTTTTGATGGTGACATCGTTAAGCTTACGATAGTCCGTGCATAAACGATTTGCACCATCTTTCTTGTCGACAAACAAGACGGGGGATCTCCGAGGGGATGCACTTGGTCTAATCAAACCTTTGGCTAACATGTCATCTATTTGCTTCTTCGAGCTCCACAAGCTCGGTTGCGTTCATGCTTGTAGGCTCTCGGGCGATGGGTCCGAGTTCGGGGATTAACTCGATGATAAACTCGATATCCCGCTCCAGGGGCATACTGGGTAGATCATCCGGAAACACATCGGGGTAGCGACAGACGACCACGATTTGATCCGAGTTGGCTTGGATACACTTTGGTTGCGGGTAAATTTTACGGGTAGTTTTTCGGAGACGTGCTCAACTATGATACCGGTGCTTGCTAGTCATGGTTATGGCTTTCTTGGCGCGATCTATCAATCCATTGTGCTTGGACATCCGAGTCCATTCCTAGGACAACTTCCAAACCTTTGGTTCCAAGTATGATTAGATTTGCAAAGAAATCTACATCATGGATTTTGATTGGCACATTTTTGCAAAATTTTACGGCTTTGGTGGTTGATCCGGGGATTTGAACTATCATAACATGCTTCAAAGCGAGGGGTTGAATTTTACTTGTTGATGCAAAGTCTTTGGTGACAAAGGAATGAGATGCTCCGGAATCAAACAACACTCGGCAGGGATGTGGTTGACAGAAAACATACCCAGTACAACATCTGGTGCTTCCTGGGCTTCTTCAGCGTTCATGTGGTAGAGGCGGCCGTTGCGGTTGTTGGGGTTGTTGGGGTTGTTGGGGGCGAACTTCTTGCCGGTGGAGACACGGCGTTGCTGCTGAGCGGGTGCAGCGGTGTTGCCGGCGAGCTTGGCAAGACGCTTGGGACACTCGTTGGAGTAGTGCCCCACTACACCACACTCATAACAAGTGATAGTGGTCTTGTCCTGCTTGTTCGCAACGGGAACGGCATTGCTTCCGGTTCTGGGAGTGGTGTTGGTGTTGGTGTTGTTGTGGTTAGGGGCTCGGGGTGGAGCGCGGTTGTAGTTGTTGTTGTAGTAGTTGTTGTTGTAGCCTCCTGGCTTGGAGTTTCCTCCGCTCCGGTTCTGATAACCGGGGCGAGAGTTCTGCATCTGGGGTTTGTTGTTTTTCGGAGTGAAACCTCCGCTTGAGCTAGGGCGAAACTTCTGGGGGTGGCTTGATCCACCTTGATTCGCCATGCGGCGCTTGCGGTTTTCATTGGCTTGGTTTAACTTGCCCTCCATCTGGATGGCGGAGTCAACAAGGGCTTCGAGGTCGGCGAAGGAGATGTTGACGAGGACAGTCTGCATCTCATCATGCAGTCCGTTCAGGAATCTCTCATTCCTCTTCTCAACGGTGTCGGTCTCATCAGGGGCATACCTTGACAAGGTGAGAAACTTGTCACGGTATTCAACCACCGTCATGCGACCTTGTTTCAGCTCACGGAATTCATCCCTCATCTTCTTGATAAGACCCGGGGGTACATGGTACTTGCTGAACTTCAGCTTGAAATCCTCCCAAGTCATGAATTGACCTCCGTTCATGGCACGGGTGCTTGTCCACCAAGCGCGGGCTGGTCCAGCGAGATAGTGAGTGGCGAACAAGACTTTCTCGTTGGCTTCCACTCCGGCTACCTCCAGATTGTTCTCCACAGTCTGGAGCCAATCGTCGGCATCGAGGGGTTCTTCGGTCTTGCTAAATACCGGAGGGTTGGTGTTTTGGAAGTTCTTGAGCTTGGATCCGGGGTGGTCATGATTTCCATGGCCTTGGTTGGCGATGTTCTGCAAGGCGATGAGGTTGGCTTGGCGTTCGGCTCTTTCGGTTTCCCGGTCGGCAAGCATGGTTTGCAGCAGTTGCAGCATCACGTCGTTGGTGCGATTTGGAGGGGCCATCTGAAGATATAGAAGATCATGAGATAAGAGGGAACATTCAATGGTTCATTTTGGTTAAGTTAAAAAAAACATTTGAAAACTTGTAATCTTTTCATGACAAACATATCATTCATTCATTCATGCAACACATAGTACAAACTACACACATACTCCAATGGTTTTAAGAACCATTCTCATGCTACGATACAAGGGACGGGATACAACTCACACCTACTATAAGTGGAACTAGTGCAACTACTCCTCATCATCGATATCGATCGGGACGTAGTCGTCGGGTCCTTCCTCCAGAAACTCGTAGTCCTCCTCCTCGGTGTTCTCGTCATCCTCAAAGTCGTTGTCGTCGCTCAGGAAGGCGTCTCCTCCACGAATGTCGATGCCTCCATCGTCATCCTCCAGTTGACGAATCTGATTCTCCTGGGCCTTGACAGTGGCCTCAAGTGACGCGATCCGGGCGCGAAGGCGACGAATCGTAGCGTCCTTCTTGGCACGCTGCTGGCGAAGGCTCTTGCGGTCGTTGTTGAGTAGCTTGATCGCCTCACCCTTCTCGGTGATGTGAGCATGGGTCTGGTTCGCGTAAGCGCGGGAGGCGTCGAGGTCCTTCTGAGTCTGGTAGAGCATGAAGTCCAGGTGCTCAGCATGGTGCCTCAACTCCGGGTGCGGCTGCAGCTCCATGGGCACTCCCGCCGCATCACGCCTCACAAGGTGGGCGTAGCGAGAGGCGAGGATGCGCACCATGTTCTGTCCACAGAGGCGCGCAAGTGCCTCCTGTAGGCCACGTGCGAGTCCGTCGAGCCAGTTGCTCTCGCGGAAAGAGAAGAGGATCCTCTCGGAAGTGGGAGGCTCCATCTTGCCCCTCAAGTCGGCGGTGATCACCCACTGCAACTCTCCTCCGGGCGTGTCATCCAGCTGAACCCCGTGAAACTCGGGGTGTGGACGCCCAAGGAAGTCAGAGACGGCGTTGAGGTCGTGCTCGAAGATCAAGCTTCCCCCGTTCCCAAGCTGGTAAAACTTGGTGTTGATGGGTTCATTTGGCTCCATCTGAAAGAGAATTGGATGAGTAAGTTAGAGAGTGCAAAGTGTGGCAAAATTTTAAGTTGAGTCAAATAAGATAGAACATGATTCATCAAATTTTGGCAAAGTCTCCAAGACAAGAGTGTAGAAATTTTTCACAAATAGTTTCTTTCATTTGATTTCAAAGTTAAGTTTTTCAGAATGCCCATTCTAACTAAGGTCTTCTAAGGTCAAACAATGGCTCTTGGTAGCAACCTTCTTCTTCGGCGTACTCTCCGGTGCTACCGTCTAAATTTGAATACGAGTATAATTACTCACTAATTCAATGGCTATTCCACACATCACAAATAAACACACAAACTACTCTATGCACACAAAATAAATAAACTAGGGTGCATGGGTTGTGGGGTTTAAATAGAATTCACTTCTTTGTATTCCATATGTAAATGATAGTTTCCATAGGGTTCTTTGAGAAATAATTTCCTCTCATTGAAATCTTCTTAAGATTTAATTTCTCCAACAATCATGTATGAACTCATCTTGACCTAAGTCAAATGTTCATCATCATCATTTGGGAAAAATGATTTAAATGAGGTGGATCACCTCATACCATTTAAATAACACTACATTTGATTTAAATCTCAAGTAATTCATATAAGAGAGTTTGGAACCAGGGGTCCAAGCATCCCATGAATCCATGTGAGACAAGTTTAAATGAAGTGTAAGACTTCACACAATTTAACTTTAATAGTTTTGGACAATATCAACTAGTTAAACTAGTCAAAATATCCATTCCTTAAACCATGGCATGATCATACAAAGTGACCACATCATTTTCTTGCATAAACAATTAGTGTAAGTCAAATGTGAGCTATTAGAGTTGGAATTAACCTTATATCTATTTTGGTTGATTTTTAAGAATTATTTGAATAGGGAAAAGTCCCTGTCTTGTTATTTTTATCATATTTATTCTACAAAGAATCTGACCATGGGGCCAGTGGCATGTTGTAGAGAATTTCAGTGGCTTTCTAACCACATAAAATTCACTAAATTTGGTTTAGCCAATTTGAAACTATTTAATTTCAAAGTTTGGGCAGTATTGAATTTCATTTGAATTAATTAAACTCTGTTTGAATTAAAAAGGCCGGCGGGAAACTAACTGGGCCGAAACGGTTTGAAAAATGGAGAAACGGCCCAGCAACGCATCCCGTGCGCGTGGGCCTGCTGACAGGGTGGGGGCCACCTGTCAGTCTCTTTTAAAACCCGAAACGGTATGGAGACGTGTGGTGCATTGGATTAGAATTAGATCGGACGGCACAGGGCCATCGTCATCTCCGGCGAGATCCCGACGGTGCGGCGGCGGCGGTAGGGGGTGGGAGAGCTTACGGCGGCTCCGAGCAAGGTATGGCAGTGTGCTTGGGGTAGATGTGGACGACGGCGGTTCTCCTGGTACCGGCGGCTCGTCCTGGGGCGGCCCCAATCGACGGCGAGCTTCCGCGGCGTCCGGCGGCAGTGAGGTGGCGATTGGGTGGCTAAGGCGGCGAATGTCGATGGTGGAGTGGCTCAGGCGGTCGAGTGAGAAGAGGTGAGGCGGCTGGTGGGAAGAAATCGACGAGGCGAGGCCTCCTTTTATAGGCGAGCGAGTGCCCGAGGCTCTGCGGCGAACTCGACAAGGGCGCGGCGTCTCCGGCGGTCTAGCGAGCTAGGCGAGGGCGCGGTGGTGTTCCTGGCGTCACGGTGGTCCTCTGGATGGCGACAGGTAGGGTGGGGGTGGCTGGTTTGGTCGCCTCGCTTCCACGTCTGTCGCGCCCGCGGCGGGGTTTCCTCTTCGTCTCCAGCGGCGGCGGGCACGGGTCTTGGTCGAGGGCGTGTCTGGCGTGGCTGAGGTGTCACGGCGGTGCTCAAGGTGCTGGCAGGGGGTCCAGGGCGTGAGCGGAGTGGCTGCGCGGCGCGTGGCCAGTGCGCGTCCATGGCGCGCATGGTCGCGACGCGAGCGGCATCCAGGGCAGGTTTGGGCGCGCGATCTCCGGCGAGCTCACGGCGTCTACGGCGACAGGGCCATGCTAGGCGAGGTAGAGAGGTGAGGTGGCGAGTATGGGCGCCAGGGCCAGGGTTGAGGTGCAAGGATGAGAGGGGGAGAAGAACATGGCCGGCATGGGCCGGCATGGCCATGTCTTTGCTTGTTCTCTCTCTCTCCCTAGGGTTTCTATGCTGGTGTTAGCAAGAGAGGGAACCAGGGGACACAATGTGATAGATTAGGATAGTTTAGGTGAGGTAGATTCACTATTTGCAATAGTTGCAAATAGTGCCCGAAATTGCAAATTCCAAAAATATCCAAATTTGAAATAATTCAAATGGTGAAGGTTTTTGAAATGTGAGTGTTGAAATAAGTTGTTTTTGACCAGAGGTGATTTGAGGTGGTGGTGGAAAAATTAGAATTCAAAAATTGGCCAAAATGGCTAAGTGGAGAATGTTCCATATGTTAAAAAGTTGGGACTTTGGATGAGCCTTGCTCTTGATCAAAGATGATTTTGGCATGGTGATCTTCATCAAAATTGTTCACCTTGATGTTGACTTTGAAATGGTGCAAATAGTTAGCAAGGATTGGTTTGGGAAAAATGAATGGCAAGGGCTCAAAGTGGTGATCAGACTATAAATTTCAGTTTTGACCATTATCATATGTGAGTGGGATTTGTGTTTGAAATCCATTTGAATTGTGAATCTTTGATTCCAAATGTTGTAGTAAGTGTTTAATAACATTACTCAACTAATGGTGAAGACCAATTTGGTCTAGGGTCAAAATTTATAAAAATGCCATAGGGCATATGTTAGGGTTTTTAGGGTTTTTCAATTATTGGATTTTCTTCCTCTTTGATTTATTTGGTTGGTGATCTTCATATGATCACCCTAGGGTTTTAGAGCATATCAAATACAAGTAAAAGCAATCATCATGGCATATCACTCAAATGCACAAGTCCTATGCATGGTACTATATGCAAATAGAAAAGTTTTTGTTGGTTTGAAATTTTGCTGTCTGGATTTCTCTAACTTTCTTTTTATTGAAACTTGGGGTGTTACAGCCCCCTCCTTTTCCTGTAGACAGTGTTGGGCCTCCAAGAGCAGAGGTTTGTAGAACAGCAGCAAGTTTCCCTTAAGTGGATCACCCAAGGTTTATCGAACTCAGGGAGGAAGAGGTCAAAGATATCCCTCTCATGCAACCCTGCAACCACAAAGCAAGAAGTCTCTTGTGTCCCCAACACACCTAATAGGTGTACTAGTTCGACGAAGAGATAGTGAAATACAGGTGGTATGAATAAGTATGAGCAGTAGCAACGGTGCCGGAAAATAGCTTGCTCGGCGTGTAGTTGATGGTGGTAGTATTGCGGCGGTAGTAACGCGGTAAAACGAGTAAACAAGCAGCGATAGCGATATTTAGGAACAAGGCCTAGGGATTAGACTTTCACTAGTGGACACTCTCAACTTTGATCACATAACAGAATAGATAAGTGCATACTCTACACTCTTGTTGGATGATGAACACATTGCGTAGGATTACACGAACCCTCAATGCCGGAGTTAACAAGCTCCACAATTCAATGTTCATATTTAAATAACCTTAGAGTGCATGAAAGATCAATACGACTAAACCAAGTACTAACATAGCATGCACACTTGTCACCTTCATGCTATGTAGGAGGAATAATACACATCAATACTATCATAGCAATAGTTAACTTCATAATCTACAAGAGATCATAATCATAGCATAAACCAAGTACTAACACGGATGCACACACTGTCACCATTACACCGTGCAGGAGGAATAAAACTACTTTAATAACATCACTAGAGTAGCACATAGATAAATTGTGATACAAAACATATTGCAATCATAAAGAGATATAAATAAGCACTTCACTATGCCATTCATAATAGTGAATAAGTATTCTGTGAAATATAGCCTAAGAGACCCACACGGTGCACACACTCTGTCACCTTTACACACGTGGGACAAGGAGTCTCCGGAGATCACATGAGTAAAAATCACTTGACTAGCATAATGACATCTAGATTACAAGCATCATCATATGAATCTCAATCATGTAAGGCAGCTCATGAGATTATTGTATTGAAGTACATAGGAGAGAGATGAACCACATAGCTACCGGTACAGCCACGAGCCTCAATGGAGAACTACTCCCTCCTCATGGGAGCAGCAGCGGTGATGAAGATGGCGGTGGAGATGGCAGCGGTGTCGATGGAGAAGCCTTCGGGGCACTTCCCCGTTCCGGCGGCGTGCCGGAACAGAGACTCCTGTCCCCCAGATCTTGGCTTCGCGATGGCGGCGGCTCTGGAAGGTTTCTGTGGGTTTCGTCGAACGTATCAGGGTTTTCGCGACGGAGGCTTTAAATAGGCGAAAGGGCAGCCTCGGAGGGGGCCTGGGGGGCCCACACTATAGGGGGCGCGGCCCCACCCTTGGCCGCGCCGGCCTAGGGTTTGGTGGCCCTGTGCCCCCTCTCTGGCGGTTCTCGTGTGTTCTGGATGCTTCCGGGCAAAATAGGAACCTGGGCGTTGATTTCGTCCGATTCCGAGAATATTTCTTTACTAGGATTTCTGAAACCAAAAACAGCAGAAAACAGGAACTGGCACTTCGGCATCTTGTTAATAGGTTAGTTCCAGAAAATGCACGAATATGACATAAAGTGTGCATAAAACATGTAGATAACATCAATAATGTGGCATGGAACATAAGAAATTATCGATACGTCGGAGACGTATCACCTCTCTAGCATTGTTTTTTTCTCGATCACGGCATCTCGTTCAACGTTCTCCGATCGAGCCGTTTACGTTGCAGGATCATGGGTCCCGCATGTCATCCTCTATGAACGGAAATTCTTTCTTTTCTTGGATTTTTTTCACCCCCTGATTTCTGGCTACTTCCTTTTTCTTTTGATCATGTGCCGCCTTGGAAACATTGAGATCGCTGCTGCAAAATGGGACCCGCATGTCATCCTGTATGAACAATAAACCTTTATTTTCTTGGAGTTATTTTTGGCACCTGATATTTGGTCACTTGCCTTTTTCTTTCGATCCCGTGCCGCCGCTGAAATGTTGAGACCGCTGCTGCAAAAAGGGACCCGCATGTCATCCTCTATGTATAATCAAGTTTCTTTTCTTGGAGTTATTTTTGGCACCTGATATATGGTCACTTGCCTTTTTCTTTCTATCTCATCCGCCTCTGAAACGTTGAGTAAGCTGCTGGCTCACGGGACCCGCATGTCATCCTCTATGCACAATAAAAGTTTCTTTTCTTGGATTATTTTGGCTCCTGATATTTGGTCCCTTGCCTTTTTCTTGCGATCTCATGCCGCCTCTGAAACAATGAGTATGCTGCTGGCTCATGGGACCGACATGTCATCCTCTATGTACAATAAAAGTTTCTTTTCTTGGACTATTTTTGGCTCCTGAGATTTGGTCACTTGTCTTTTTCTTTCGATCTCATGCCGCCTCTGAAACGTTGAGTAAGCAGCTGGCTCATGGGACCTGATGACCCACAAGTATAGGGGATAGCAACAGTCTTCAGGGGAAGTAAAACCCAAATTTATTGATTCGACACAAGGGGAGGTAAAGAATACTTATAAGCCTTAATAACGGAGTTGTCAATTCAGCTGCACCTGAAAAAGCACTAGTAATAGGGGTGATGTGAAAGCAGCAGTAATATGAGAGAAATGGCAATAGTAGCACAGAGGAGATGGCACCGCAAAATATTCCAGTGCGTAGTTGACTGTAGAGAAATGATGATGATAGAAGGACCGTGGTTCCCAGCTATCTACACTAGTGGTAACTCTCCAAATAGCATGTGTTGGGTGAAAAAATTACAGTTGGTAAATTGATAATTGTGACGGCGGGACAATGCATGCTATGGTAAGATAAAGGTTACTGTAGTATTTAATTGGGAATTACAACATAATACATAGACCGTAATCCAACTGCGTCTATGACTAATAATCCACCTTCAGGTTATCATCTGAACCTCTTCCAGTATTAAGTTGCAAGCAACAGATAATCGCATTAAGCAATATGTGTAAAGTAAACAATAGAATTACCCTTGGATAAAACATTGTTGTTTTCTCCCTAGTAGCAACAACACATCTACAACCTTAAAAGTTATAAAGTCACTCTCCCAGGAAATTAGAGGCATGAACCCACTATCGAGCATAAATACTCCCTCTTGGAGATACAAGCAACTACTTGATCAAGGTAACTACAAGTACCGGAGAGCATGCAAGATCTTAAATAGCATTAGTATGATAATAAGATGAACAATCTGATCACAATTCCACAATTTATCGGATTCCAACAAACACAACACCGATTACATCATATGGATCTCAATCATGTAAGGCAGCTCATCAGATCATTGTACTGAAGTACATGGAAGAGAGAGTACAAACTAGCTATAGCCGAGAATGTAACAACCCAACTTTTTCACTGCGATTTAAATGTTTGGAATGCAAAATTTAGGGCCAACAAAAACTTTTTCTGTCATTAATTCGCGGTGCCGTAGTGCGGGACCCGGGTCAGGTTCCCAAGATCCTTTTCCTCGAGGGATTCGAGCTGAACGTACAAGATAAAGTCCTTAGAAAAATTCGCGGGCATAAAAAGTAAATGATGATTAGTCGGAAGACTTACCGCGGTGCCGACGCCATCTGTTTGTATGTCAAAATGACACGCATGAGAGTGAACTTCACGCAGAATTTTGATCATAACCCGGAGCTGCTTGTCTAGGGCGTCGGAGGAAAGGTTGTCCCTTGTGGCGCACATGGTGTCGTCGTGGCCGATGTACTCATACAAAAAGCGATCCCGATGATGGAGAGGCTGGATCCGCTCGGTGAACCAGGATAGCGTGAGGTCCTTTCCCGACAAGCCGGACTCCGTCAGCTTGCAGATCCGCCTTACCATCCTTGTCAGAGCAAGTGACTCGGAGATATGCGGGCAGTTAGTCCAGGCGGGGGTCTCGCTGGCGGGCACGTCCTTGAACTCCGGCAAAGCCTTCGGGCTGTCCGGATCCGATACGTCCTTCACGTAGAAGAATCCCTCAGACCAGTACCTGACGGACTCGTGATGATCCGTCTGGGGATAGACGCGGCCGGGGCGGATCTTGAACGTAATGCTCCCGCAGGTGGCGAGCGATGAAGTCTGCGGGACCGTCTCCTTCTTGATGGAGAAAAAATATTGAAAGAGGGCCAAGTCAGGTGTTACCCGGAGATGACCCTCGCACAGGGCGACATGGTTGGCGATGGCGAGGACCATGTTGGGGGAGAAGTTGTGGGGTTGCAGCTTGTATGCCTCGAGGATTTCCGAGAAGAAATTGCTCGGGGGCAAGGAGAATCCGCGCTCTACCAACGCCCTGGTCAGCACCCATTCTACGGCTTCGGGCACCGGGATCAGGGCACCCGAAACCACTCTCCAGGATCCGGGCTGCAAAAATCCCTCTGCCTCGAAGCTGCGGAGTTCGTCCTCTGTGGTGGTGCAGGGCCACCATTGCCCCTTAACCTCGCCTTTGCGAAATCGGGCCTTCGAATTCTTGGTGGCGGCCTCCTCCACCTTCTTCTCCATTTGCTTCGTTCCGGCTAAGTCCGCCGGATTGGAAGTGGCTTGATACGTCTCCGACGTATCGATAATTTCTTATGTTCCATGCCACATTATTGATGTTATCTACATGTTTTATGCACACTTTATGTCATATTCGTGCATTTTCTGGAACTAACCTATTAACAAGATGCCGAAGTGCCAGCTCTCGTTTTCTGCTGTTTTTGGTTTCGGAAATCCTAGTAACGAAATATTCTCGGAATCGGACGAAATCAACGCCCGAGGTTCCTATTTTGCCCGGAAGCATCCGGAACACCCGAGAGCCGCCGGAGGGAAGCCCCGGGGGCCCCACACTACACCCTCGGCGCGGCCGGAGGGGGGCCGCGCCGCCCTATGGTGTGGTGGCCCCGGGCCCCTCCGAGGCTGCCCTTCCGCCTATTTAAAGCCTCCGTCGCGAAAACCCTATGACGTTCGACGAAACCCACGTAAACCTTCCGAGCCACCGCCATCGCGAAGCCAAGATCCGGGGGACAGGACTCTCTCGTTCCGGCACGCCGCCGGGACGGGGAAGTGCCCCCGGAAGGCTTCTCCATCGACACCGCTGCCATCTCCACCGCCATCTTCATCACCGCTGCTGCTCCCATGAGGAGGGAGTAGTTCTCCATCGAGGCTCGGGGCTGTACCGGTAGCTATGTGGTTAATCTCTCTCCTATGTGCTTCAATACAATGATCTCATGAGCTGCTTTACATGATTGAGATCCATATGATGAGCTTTGTATCGCTACTAGTTGTGTGCTACTCATGTGATGTTATTAAAGTAATCTATTCCTCCTGCATGGTGTAAAGGT
>NC_061513.1:214719454-214746390 GCF_022539505.1 Lolium rigidum | reverse complement strand
ATTAAAGTAATCTATTCCTCCTCGCATGGTGTAAAGGTGACTAGTGTGTGCACCATGTGGTTCTTGTCGTAGGCTATGATCATGATCTCTTGTAGATTGTGGAGTTAATTATCATTATGATAGTATTGATGTGATCTATTCGTCCTTCATAGTGTAATGTGGGCAGTGTGTGCACTATGTTAGTTCTTGGTTTATTTTGCAATGATCTATTATTCTCTAAGGTTATTTAAATATGAACATTGAATTGTGGAGCTTGTTAACTCCGGCATTGAGGGTTCGTGTAATCCTACGCAATGTGTTCATCATCCAACAAAAGAGTGTATGTAGCACATATGAGAAAGAGTTATTTATTATGCGATCAATGTTGAGAGTGTCCACTAGTGAAAGTGTAATCCCTAGGCCTTGTTCCTAAATATCGCTATCGCTGCTTGTTTACTGTTTTATCGTGTTACTACTGCTGCAATACTACCACCATCAACTACACGCTAGCAAGCTATTTTCTGGCACCGTTGCTACTGCTCATACTTATTCATACCACCTGTATTTCACTATCTCTTCGCCGAACTAGTGCACCTATTAGGTGTGTTGGGGACACAAGAGACTTCTTGCTTTGTGGTTGCAGGGTTGCATGAGAGGGATATCTTTGACCTCTTCCTCCCTGAGTTCGATAAACCTTGGGTGATCCACTTAAGGGAAAACTTGCTGCTGTTCTACAAATCTCTGCTCTTGGAGGCCCAACACTGTCTACAGGAAAAGGAGGGGGCGTAGACATCATGGCTCCCTCAATGGTCTTGCCGGATCCCTTGGTAGGGTCCAGCTGGACGGGGATGAATGGAGGAGGGGCGGAGGAGATTGGCGTAGCCGCGATCGGCTCCGACTAAGACAGAGGCGGAGTAGAAGAAGACATCTACATTACGAGTAAACTAACTTAGTCGAAATTATAGCTACATACTACTACTGATGCCGATGAAAAAGCTCGAGGTGAAGGCTTACCGGAGATAGTTGTTGCGGTGGTCGGAGACGTCGGCGATGAGGTTTTCGCTGCGGTGGCTCGCTTAGGTTAAGAACACGATGAAGTCGACGCGGTGGCGGTAGCTCCGGCGAAACTTCGGCAGACTCAAGCACGGTGGAATCAGGAACTCGGTGGCGGCGCTCGAGTGAGAGGTGAAACGGGGGGATGAGGTGATTAGTGTGTGCGGTGAGGATATTTATAGGCGCGGGATGAGATTCGTGCTCCCCATCCTGTGGTCGAAACGCAAGCATCGCACCGTTGGATGATGGACAAGTGTCAAAAACCCTAGCGGTAAAAATGGCTAAGGATCAAGTTACTGTTCCAATTACCCGAAAATGGCGCCAAGATTGGCGAAACCGTTTGAACCTTTCAAGGTTCCGGGTAAGAATTTAAAATGACGAGCCGTTATATCTGCATGGTAGTAACCCGGAGACTCGTTGTAACGATGAGGTCGATGGATGAAGTCTCGCGGGATGAAGGATCTTTCCGGCATGCAAGCTGAAAAGAGAGGTTTTATGAAGTCGCAGTTCTTCTAGTTTCCCCGTGTTTCCGAGAGGTTTGTCAGACATGAAGATGGCTCGAGCAAGGCGGAAATAAGAGGTGAATCTTGGAGAACTCTGGGGGCTACTGTTGTGGGTATACTTCATGGGTGTACCATCGACGGTTGCTAGATCCGGCGAGCCCGGGTGGCCCATAGACGGTGATGGTGGAATATGGCCCATAAGGCGACCTAGTTGTTGTAGATCAAGATGGATGAAGTCCAGCCCAGGAAAGAGGAGCCGGATCCACAGACCAACTCTGGAAGTCGGATCCAGCATGGCCCATCAGGGGTAGCCAGATCCAATATGGCGTATAAGGGAAGGCGGATCCTTGACGTGCATGGGAATGTAATATTCCGTAGTTAGGCGACTTGTATTCCGGCTAGGACTCTCCGTCTAAACCCTAGATACTTGTGCCTTTATAAGCCGGATCCTGGGAGCCCTAGAGGCACAACCACAACTCATTGTAACAGCGCGAAAGCGTCCAGATAATTCCAGACAAGCAGCAGTAGGCTCTGTCATCGTGCAGGTGTTCCGAAGCTGGGTAAATCGCGTACCACCATCCCGAGGACTCTCCGCCCGATGGCCCCTACTTCTTCTCCCCCTCGTGAGGACCCATCCTCCGAGGTACCGTCGAATAGAAAACGACAGGCAGCTCACAAGATCTAAACATGAAACATAAAGTTGAGAAGACAACCATCTAGCTACTGCTATGGACCCGTAGTCTAGAGATGAACTACTCACACATCACTTCGGAGGCGGCATGGCGATGTAGAGGCCTTCGGTGATGATCTCCCTCTCCGGCAGGGTGCTGGGAAGATCTTCAGAACCCTCCCGAGCTAGGGTTGACGATGGCAGCTCGGGTATTTAGGTTTTCCCGATCAGATGAATTTATAGGCGGAAGGGCGAGGTCGGTGGACGCCCGAGGGTCCCACACCATCCCTAGGCGCGACTAGGGTGGCCCGCGCCTATGCATGGTGTGGCCGCCTCCTGGCACTTCTCCGTCTCTCCTCTGGACCCCGTCTTCATTAGAGTAAAATAGGAACTTCGGCTTTCATTTCGTCCAATTCCGAGAATATTTCATGTACAATTTTTCTGAAATACAAAACAGCAGAAAACAAGAACTGGCACTGTGGCATCTTGTCAATAGGTTAGTTCCAAAAAATGCATAAAAGTGCCATGAAGTGTAAACAAAATATATAGAAATTGGTGTAAAAAAAGCATGGAGCATCAAAAATCTATCTATTATATAATTAAAGTAGAAGACAACCAACGATGGAGATTAGCTAGAAATAATCAACCACGGAACAACGGTAACGATTTACTTCTCCTCCGCGTCTCTACAGCGGCCCATCATGATGAAAAAAAAAGATAAATAAACCGAAGGAAAAACATCTACTGCTAAACCTCCTTCAGCGCCGTCCCAACCAACGCGGCGTCGACTAACCCTACCGCGGCGGCTAGCTCTTCCTTATTTCCCTCCTCGCCGCGTCAATATTCTCCATGCCGTCATCCGCTTCTGCAATATTTGATCGACTACAATCGATCTAAACTCTGTACGATCCATGATTAAAATAAGGTACGATCCAGACTTGCTATCCCCAAATCGCGGGTATCAATGTTCGCTCTAGCTCTTCACTAAGTTAAGGCTGCAAGCGACGCGCGCTGCGTCCAGCCCGATCTCTCAGACGCTGTCTGCTAATCATCACTGCAGAGCGGCCGTTTCTTGCTAGCTGCGTCTTCTGGAGTTTAGCAGGCTGCCCGCGTGAGTACGTCAAGTACTAATACACCTACATGTAGTAGTAGTGTCATCTAATTCCCTTCCTTTCTCATCAGCTCCCAAGATGTGACTAGATGCAATCCAGCGGTTGAATCTATCGCACGATGGTTATTCCCTTGAGAAGGCCGCTAGAGAAGGAAACTATCATCATCTCTCATCTGCTCACCCGCTAGGCAAGTAAATTGGTCCTAGAATATCCTGCCAATAATTATTTTTTAATTATGGTACAGTTTATCTCTAACACCAGCACAAAACTTTGATGTTACCTGCACCATTTTCTCAGGATAGATTGGTTTGGAAGTGCAAAACATGTGTGTTAGTAAACTGGCTAAACAAATCTTTAGTTCTGACAGCAAATATTATTAGTTCAACAGCTGATGCACACTGTGCACCACATGTGCATCCTCCGTTACGTCTACTAGCATGCGTGCCGAGGTTGGCTCTCCGATTAGAGTCAACTGCCGATCGAGAGCACCACCCTCCACAAATCTTATATGTAATGTTTCTTAGATATTAAATTTTATTCTGTGGAGTTTACAGCACGGGAGACCACAGAGGAACAAGCATGTAAATGTTGTTGAGAATTCAACAGGGGCAAAAACTAGCAGGAGTAATTGCGAACTGCTGAGTATAACCATTGTGCCAACATGATGAGACGTGAGAGTTGTAGTGTGCAAATTAATTCACCCAAATTTCGCTCCTGCTATGCAAGAAAACGATCTGATCTTCCATTAAATCCTGGGTGGAGGTATGTCTTCTCTTTATTGCATCATATGTTATATTGCAGTACTAAGCTGCATGCGTATGTGTATGCATTGACATGCTTTGGGGTATTTCATGATGCGTGTTCTTTAATTCAAGATTGGATCTCTACTACTAGGCTGGCCTCAGACAAGATTCACATGTTCTATATGATTGATTTAGAAGATTCAGTTCCAGCAAATATATTCACTGTTTCAAGGAAATATGTTCTCTGTTTTCAGTTTACTTTCACTCAATGATTCGATAGGATATGAGTATTTTGGGAATCACAAACCATGTACTACTCTGATGGCTAAACCTCTGATTGTACTAGAAAGAATAGTATGTATTCAAGATATCAAGAAGGTGGCCTCTTGATAAATACTCTTTGCAGCAACCAAGAGATACAAACTTGATGGTGAGGTTATCCTCTTAATTTTTTTTCCGAGTTTCTACCTTTAAAGTCTATCCAGCGACGATGATATTAAATTTCATAACCGTCTCTATTTTTTGGTATGTTTCACAGAACTATTTGCATGTAATAATCTCTAACTTGAAGATTTTCTGAATGGCTACTAAAACCAATCTTCCTAGCGAGAATGCACACAACATAGAAGACGGGAAGAAGTAAAGGAATGCAATAACTATTGTTTTAGGCTTATTTTGACTATTGGCTTATATCATGCAACAAAATATTCAATTAAATGCCATAATGTTCACTTACAAGCCAACATGCAACAACTACGGTTAATGTAGAACGTTACATGTATGTTCTTTAGTTTTACAGGTGTCACAATCTTTTGGATAATGGTTTACGGAAAACATGAAAATAGAGTTTCATTAAAATCTTTTGGGCACCCGTTTAAAAAAAATCTTTTGGGCACATGTCAGGTAACTTTTACTTCTTGCATTCTTTTTCTGTTTCTCAAAACATCAGTTCAGTTCCTAGATCTGTAGTGAAACAATACTATGCATGTTTACTGAGCTCTCATGTAAATCATCAGAGTGGGAAAATGTTAAGGCATTTCTTACAAAAATAAGCAGGATTGATAAGTGCATGATTTGAAAAAATAGCATTCTATAATGCTTATCTCTCTGCAAAAAACATGTATGATGTTTAATGGATTGGGTAAAATATTTAGTAAAGTGTACATACTCATTAGAAATATTTTGAATTCTTTTGTTTTGACTTTTAGAGATGCGTAAATTTTGGAAGATGAAGAAATTCAGATATGGTGTTTAAATCTATTCTTAAAATACTGCCAGAAGAGAGATACATTTTGGAAAACACATACAAAGTTATGATCTATGTGTAAGTGTGCCATGTTTAATTGTAGACTTTGTATCTGACTATTGAGTTTTTATCTGTTGTATTACTCACATAAGTCATGGTGGCCTGGTGAGTTGGGTTGGCATGATGCATGGTAGAAGATGTGTCTGAACTCAACCCAGAAGGTAAAATATTTCACCATGAAGTGTAATTTCAACGGTTCTTAGTCTACATATTACATATTATTTTATTTTTAGACCGCTCCACTGATAATGCCACTAAATTTCAAATGATCATCTTTTTGGTTAGTATGTTGCACACAAAACTCCCTTGCTTACAGATGTGTCTGAGTGGAAACTACCACCGATCTCTTTTTCACAACAAAGTGTTTGCCATCGATTCCTACTTGCTCAGTATGTTCACGTAACACTTCAATGTCCCCTGTGATTTGAAACAAGAGGAAGACAATAATAGCGTCTCGACTAATCAGCTCTAGCGTCAATGCCACTACACTTTCTTTGCTCCCTACAACTTCCACCTGGTCTAACTAAGCAACTGGATCGAATTCTTCGGCAGTGTCTCTGGAGAGATAAATTTGATGAGCCTAAGCAATCCCTTGCAGCATGGGAGATGATTGCTAAACCTAAGCAAAATGGGGGGTTAGGGATTGTGGATTTTCAGAAACAAAATGCTGCTTTGCTCATTAAATTTCTGGACAAATTCTATAATCGTAAAGATGTGCCTTGGGTTAACTTGGTTTGGTTTGCTCACTATGACAATAAGATTCCCCATGCTGAGAATTTATGTGGTTCCTTCTGGTGGAGGGATGTGTTAAAATTGGTTGATAATTTCAGGGGAGTGGCTGCTGTTACTTTGGGAATGGGTGACACTTTCTTATTCTGGGAGGATAATTGGATGGTTAATGGTTCTGCTAGGCCCATGAAATTAAGGTTTCCTCAATTATTTTCTTATGTGTTGAATACCCAGATTTCAGCAAGAGATGTTTATATGGAGGAGGATTTGGAAGATTTATTTTATAGACCACTATCCCAATTGGCATATCATCAGTTTCAGGAGGTGGTGTTGTTATTGCAGCAAAACCAGATATCTGATAAGAATGATGTTTGGTCCTATGTATGGGGTGACAAGTATACCTCCGCAAGTTTTTATAAGCTCATACATGCACATATCAAGGTACCAAGTATCTATAAATGGCTCTGGAAATCAAGTTGTATTATGAAGACAAAAGTTTTTGCTTGGTTACTACTATCAGATAGGTTGAATACCAAGGATTTGCTGCAGAGAAGGCACTGGAATGTTAATGCTGGTACTCACTGTGAGTTATGTCCTGGAAGGCATTATGAGGATATAGCTCATTTATTTTTTGATTGCATGTTCAGTCTGCGAGTTTGGAATTACCTCCAAATCCCATGGGTGTCCAATGATAGTATTCAAGCAGTGGTGGCAGAAGCTAGAAGAAGTTTTAATAAGCCTTTCTTTATGGAGGTGATGATGGTGGCCTGCTGGAATGTTTGGATCATACGAAATGGGAAGATATTTAGACAGGAGAAGCCTACTTTTGGAAAGTGGAAGGCTCATTTCATTCATGATATCACTTTGCTGCAGCATAGGATTAAAGTGAAGCATAAGGATGCTCTTCTAAGCTGGATTAAGGGTTTGTTGTAAAGTTTATTAGGTTTGTTAGTTTTTTGCTTTATTTTGCTTTGTACAGTTCTTCATTTGATTTAATATAATGAAAATTGTTGTGGGGCTTTTGCCTCACAGTCCTGGTTTCAAAACAAAAACAAAAAATTAGCAGATGCATCAAGGTACAAGCTCGCTTCTAGATAGCCTACATGTAGTGCTTGAAAGATATATAGATGTGGTTTAAATTCTATATCAGATATGACATGCATCTGTGCGATCATTTGGTTGTGCACCATACATATTGTATTATACATAGATCGATGTGTTGGACTTTTGCTAAACACCAAATTAAGAATCAATTTCATTATACAAAAACGATACTTACGGAACGGTAGATAAAATAGAAAATAAAACTACAAAGCATGGAGGTCATAATCCATCTTTAAGGGTAGGGTTAGTTCTATGAATGATTTGTGAAAAAACTCTTTAAACATAGCAACATATATATATTCAGATACATATTATCATGCTCTCATTCATGTTCGTATGATTCCAAATGTTCCAGCTATAAATGATGATGGATCTACTATATTATTAAAGTACAAGTTTATTACTTCAATTATATTAAACCCAACAAATACGAAAGAAGACGCTAATTCTCACTGGACCAACGAAATGTATTCATATTTAATTGTTCTTGGTAGTTCGATAAAAACTGTAAGGAAGTATCACTTGGTTAGTTTGCTAAAACGTCTTATATTAGAAAATAGAGTGGTAGTGAATTAATTATATTCTTGCTAGAAAGAATAGTATGTATTCAAGATATCAAGAAGGTGGCCTCTTGATAAATACTCTTTGCAGCAACCAAGAGATACAAACTTGATGGTGAGGTTATCCTCTTAATTTTTTTCCCGAGTTTCTACCTTTAAATTGTATCCAGCGACGATGATATTAAATTTCATAACCGTCTCTATTTTTTGGTATGTTTCACAGAACTATTTGCATGTAATAGTCTCTAACTTGAAGATTTTCTGAATGGCTACTAAAAGCAATCTTCCTGGCACAACATAGAAGACGGGAAGAAGTAAAGGAATGCAATAACTATTGTTTTAGGCTTATTTTGACTATTGGCTTATATCATGCAACAAAATATTCAATTAAATGCCATAATGTTCACTTACAAGCCAACATGCAACAACTACGGTTAATGTAGAACGTTACATGTATGTTCTTTAGTTTTACAGGTGTCACAATCTTTTGGATAACGGTTTACGGAAAACATGAAAATAGAGTTTCATTAAAATCTTTTGGGCGCCCGTTTAAAAAAATCTTTTGGGCACATGTCAGGTAACTTTTACTTCTTGCATTCTTTTTCTGTTTCTCAAAACATCAGTTCAGTTCCTAGATCTGTAGTGAAACAATACTATGCATGTTTACTGAGCTCTCATGTAAATCATCAGAGTGGGAAAATGTTAAGGCATTTCTTACAAAAATAAGCAGGATTGATAAGTGCATGATTTGAAAAAATAGCATTCTATAATGCTTATCTCTCTGCAAAAAACATGTATGATGTTTAATGGATTGGGTAAAATATTTAGTAAAGTGTAAATACTCATTAGAAATATTTTGAATTCTTTTGTTTTGACTTTTAGAGATGCGTAAATTTTGGAAGATGAAGAAATTCAGATATGGTGTTTAAATCTATTCTTAAAATACTGCCAGAAGAGAGATACATTTTGGAAAACACATACAAAGTTATGATCTATGTGTAAGTGTGCCATGTTTAATTGTAGACTTTTGTATCTGACTATTGAGTTTTTATCTGTTGTATTACTCACATAAGTCATGGTGGCCTGGTGAGTTGGGTTGGCATGATGCATGGTAGAAGATGTGTCTGAACTCAACCCAGAAGGTAAAATATTTCACCATGAAGTGTAATTTCAACGGTTCTTAGTCTACATATTACATATTATTTTATTTTTAGACCGCTCCACTGATAATGCCACTAAATTTCAAATGATCATCTTTTTGGTTAGTATGCTGCACACAAAACTCCCTTGCTTACAGATGTGTCTGAGTGGAAACTACCACCGATCTCTTTTTCACAACAAAGTGTTTGCCATCGATTCCTACTTGCTCAGTATGTTCACGTAAAACAATACATTGTTTATTTATGGATCATTTTACGTAGTGGTTTTTGGAGCACGTGGTAATATAATTTAAGTAAAATTATTTGGGAAAATGTCAGGTAGCAATTACTTCTTGCTTTTTTTGCTTGCAGATAAATGTCTGTATGAGCTAGCTCTGTATCGGATTGTTCAGGTTAGCTGAAATTAATTAGCAGCCAAGTGCCATGGTGGAAATAAACATGTAGTATGTTGGGTAAGAAGAAAAATCCATTTCAATGTATGTGTATTTAAGCCAGTGTATTGTATAATCTAATAAAGGAATGTTGTCTTATCAAGGTATGACGAACTACTCATTTAAGTGCGTTCAAGTAGATATAATTAATAAGTACTTTGCTTTATGGGAGACCTATACAGAATTAATGCCAAAAAACAAAAAATTATGAACACTGATACGTGCATGAAGAGAACACAGTGTTTAAGTATAAGACACATATATTTGGATTTAGTTTGTGATAAATATAGGAAGACAATGCACCATCAGGGAAACTATTATAAAATAAATCTAGCCGCGCAAATGCGCGGGTCACCAAGCTAGTTATAGATATGTTTGCAACGTATCAGGCCGCGCCACCTTTCCTCTTTCAGGCCTCTGGGCCCTGCTCGTGAGGTACCATTGCTCCGGGTCATCATCTTCTTGAAATATTAACCCTCAAAAAATCCCAGGTTAATTTGACTTTGTTTAGGTCCCTGAAATATAAAAATACACAAAACAGGTAATTCCCATTCTATAGGGTTATAACCAAAATAAAGGGGATCATTGGTAAATCCCAAAAAAATCAATATAAAACATGGTTATAACATTATATAAGATGCAAGTATGTGGGAATGTGTATTAATAAAGTACAAAGTTCATGTATGCATTTTACATGCATGAACATGCCCAAGCTTAACATATGCTCGTCCTCGAGCACGAAGGTGATAAAACTAAACATGGACTTTGGAGTTTGTTGCTATATTGGATATAACAAGTAGTACTACACAAAGTTAAATGGTTCATTCTTTATAGAATAGAAACAAGCAAATGAGGTATAAAGTAATATTTCTTATGCACTACATCCATGCTTAACAATTATTCCTTTTGTGTAAAGATAAATGAGAGTGCCAAGGACATTTAAGCCTGTAATCTCATTTGGTCCAGAATCTTCTATTTATTTTTGTATATTTGGACACTTGAGTAACAGAAATTAAGTAGGGAATATGCATGCCAGCACTTTGATAATAGAGCATAAAGTTTTCGAATATGCAACTCATGCCAACGGTATTCATAAGAATTGGCATTGCTAAAGTGAAAACAAGTACGATTTATATGTTTGACCGCTTACAAGTTGAATGTCTCATTCCCATTGACCACAAGTACCCATTCCACGTGTTTACTCAACTTGACCACAAGTTGTTCGTCATAATATGCATGCAGTTCCAAACAAGGTGGCACTAAGGTACCTCTTGCCCCATTGTATGAAGAGTCTTTTGGGACTATCCATACTCAAATGACAAGACAAACGGACAAATTGAACACTTAGCACTTCTTTTTATCTACTATTTGCATAGCTTTTTTTATTTCAAATGCTTCATTGGATGTTCATGCTCTAAACTTCCACCATGATGCGTACCATGTCTTATGTTAGCGTCCAAATGCTCCCTCTCACACATATGCATACTTGAAACATCTTGATTATATCTTTTATTTCAACACCCATAGGTATCCATAGCCAAAAGAATACATTACATCAACAAATATAGTGCAATATTGAAAGTCTGCCCCATGACAGAATGGTTTTGCTAACAATCAACTCATAAATTGTCAAACACATAACTTACTTTCTTACTTTCTCACGAGATTTAAATCACATAGAAGGTATAATTTTGAAATGTTCAATGGAATAGAACATACATTATACTTGCAATAGCATTTGCTACATAGGTAGATATTGTCGGGGGGATGGCCCTCGGTAGGCCAAGAGCCTGGCAAACTTGCCATGATTAAGCTTCTGTGTAACGGATTAAAGATTAATCCGGGTGCTCGAAGTAAATAGGATTGCGCTAAGTTAGTGCAAACCGGTATCCCTGGAGAGGTATGCCGGAATACGGTAAACATAAGAGATGTCGGAGCTCCAAGGTAAGGATACTGGAGAACCGGCATAGGCTCAACTGTAGCATGTCGGCATTCTGGTCAAAGATTCCACCAAGGACGAACAGACAAGGATGAGCGAAGCACTTCAGCTTTAATCGAAGCCCTGACGCCAAAGCCGAAGGTGACCTAAAAGATACCGGAGGAGGTCGTCAGTTCCTGATTAAAGACAGATCGGTGTCAGCAAGGCCAAAGAAGCTTTATAAAGTAGCTTAGCTCATCCAAGATTCCATTAGGGTTTCTTCCCTTGTAAGCCACCCCCCCCCCTATATAAGGAGAGGTGGCACACCCCTGCAGGGGAGATCGATCGAGTAGCGAATAGAGCTGGTCTTGTACCGTACAATCTTCAACCTCTGGCCGTAGGCCAAGTTCATCAATACATACCGGTTTCTTTTCCAACTTTCCCTGTTAAGAAAACCCTCCCCCGAATCCTCTCGCGCACATCCGGCCCCAACTTAAGCCTACCCATGGCATCTGTTGTATCACCACGATGACAGTTGGCGCCCACCGTGGGGCCAGAAGCTGCGCTTGCTAGAGTTCATACTCGGGCGGGCCTCCTCACCGTTTCTGGAGAGCCTGTGGTTTCTGGCCTCGTCCAGCGCCTCGGCTCGCTGGATTTTGTCAACGACAACACACGGTGCTTCGCCAACGGCGGACGCTTCCCCAAGAACGGCCGCATCTTCGAATTCGGCTCACACCGCATCTACTTCGGCACCGTGCCGGAGCGCCAGTACCCATCGCTGGTGTTGGTGGCGTTGGATCCGCCAAAGCCTGTTGCTGCTCGCGGGTTGCGTACCGATCGCACCGCCGACAGCCTCGATGTGATGACGGTTGGCGCAGGTGGCGCTGGCAAGGAAGCCGCAGAAGAGGGCGCGTCGCGGACCAAATCCGGGCGCACGGCGAAGCCACCGACCGAGCGCGACGAGATCATCGCCGGCACCTCCAACGCGCCACCAGCAGCGACACCGCTCCAAGCTGCTATGAGCGTGCTGGCCATGCCCATCGCGCAGAATGTCGATGCTGCGGCCGCGCGCGTCGAGCTGGAGGCGCACTGGCAGATGCTGCTACCGGCGGGGCAGACATCATCCGAGCCCAGCAAGAGCTCAACTTGACCCTTCGTGAGTATAACGCTGCACATGGCTTTGCTTCTATTAGCGCAAACCACGCTAGGGTACCAGGCAACCGGCTTAAGGCGCGTATCTTAGACCAGGATCTGCGCCGGGAAGTTCTTTCCATAAAACAGTGTCGGTATCTTTGGGACCGGTAGAGAAACCTAAGTACAGCAGTCCGGATAAAACCATAAAAGCTGCTAGGGCTGTAGTAGAAATGTGTGAGTCGCTTTCAGGTGAGGCCTTAGCGAAACAACAAGATCGAGTAAGAGAGTTGCTTGATATGATTGAGGCGCAAAATGCTGAGCTGGCTCGAATCAACAAAGCAGCTGCAGCGTCTAAGTCGATTCGCTCGGCAAAGAATGCCGGAAGCAAGTCGCATGGGCAGGCATCGTCCCCCCATCCTAACAGAAGAAGAGAAAAATATGCAAATGCATAGCAAATGACTGTGTATGATCCGGTTCTGGCCGGAAAACAACAAGCTGGGCAACATGATGCCGGTAGAAAAAGCCAAGGGGCAGGCCGTGGCTATGCCGGAAATGGCTACGCCGGAAACGTTTATGCTGGTAAAGGTGAAACTGGGCAAAATTATCGAGCGGCTAGAGCAGCTTATGATGAAGAAGAGATGCCACCACCAAGGTACCAGCGAGGAAAGTTGCGATACCGGAACAATATGATGAAGCCAATTCCGGAATGGAAAGGGTCGGAGCTTACCGGAACCCATTGGGAGAACGTGTTGGAGAAAGATGTCTGCCTAACCGGGATGCGAGGCACGGGCTGGACAGAGTATATCTATCCGAAATGTTCGAAGCTGAGGGCCCACCGGGTCCGAAATGTTTTGGCCCCCGGATCATGAGGGAGGAGCCGCCGGTATGCAACTTCCTGTTGCCCCGAGATACAAGAACATACGATGGCACCATGAAGCCGTAAGACTGGCTCGCGGATTACGTTACAGCGATTTATGTCGTTGGAGGTGAAGGAACCGCAGCTGGTGGAGGAAACCGGCGCTGGGCGGTAAGATATATACCGTCGGTGCTGGTCAGACTGGCACGAATTTGGCTAAACAACTTGCCAAAACGAAGCATAAATGGCTGGCTAGATTTTGAAGAAGCATTTGTGAGCAACTTCAGTAGCACATACCGGAGGCCAAATAGACCGCAGCAGCTCGCCATGTGCCAGCAGCGCGAGAATGAAACAGACCGGGATTATCTGACCCGGTGGAACTCCACAAGAAACTCATGTCAGGGTGTGATAGAAGCACAAGCGATTGCATGGTTCTGCAATGGATGCCGGAGAGGCTCGCCGTTGTGGCAAAAGTTACAAAGAAACATGCCAACCACATTGGCAGAAATGATCCGGGTGGCTGATAGCTACGCGTTGGGAGATCCAATGAAACCGGCAATTGCGGATGATCCTACACCAAGAGTCCAACCGCGCCAAGATTAGTACCGGAACAACCACCATAACAAAAGAAGCGAAGATTTTCCGGATAGAAGGTACAGAGTACAACATGTGGCCGCGGTACAAGATAATTCCGGAGCCAGTGGAAGCCAGAGGTACAAAACCGGAAATCAGCCGTGGGCTGGCCCGAAAAAACAATGGGTGGAGAAAAAATACTGGGATGATCAACCAAAGTATACCATGGAATCCGCAATGGAGCAGCCGTGCCGGTGGCACACTCCTAATCCGACGAAACCGGCAAACCATTTGACGAAAGATTGCTCTTGGACCAAGCACTTGATGGCAACGGCCGCGGCAAAAGATGCTAGAGACCAAGGTTTCGATGCATTGTCGCCACCGCCTCCGTTAACCGGGGCAAACGCGCAGCCAATTTACGCGCAGCAAAACAAGCCGCAGAAGCAAGGGGTTAACCAGGTGATGCAGGATAACAATCGTCCCCCCCCCCCCCCCGCGCCGCTAGGCCGGAATGTTTACCAAGATCCCGCCGTGTGTTGTGTTGTCTTTGTGACTGAACCAAGAGAGACCAGCAAAGTATGCATCGCCGTTCCATGGAAGTGAATGCAGTGATACCGGCTGTACGAAAATACATGCTGTGGTCAGAACAAGAAATCACTTGGTCGTTTAAAGATCATCCGAAAGTGATGCCTAATCCGGGAGGATATGCCCTGGTGGTGGATCGGATCACGCACGGACCATCCTCGAGAGTCCGGTTTAGCAAGGTGCTGGTGGACAACGGTAGCAGCATTAACATTATGTACCGGCACACCATGCATAAGCTTGGTATAACTCTGAACATGCTGGAGCCAACTCACACGACTTTCCATGGCATAGTTCCGGGATGTGCTGTTTGGCGGCAGAGACAATTGTCGTGTCGAAAACATTATGTTTGAGGTGGTTGATCTCGACAGCCCGTACCATGCTTTGCTGGGGAGACCGACATTGGCTAAGTTCATGGCCTCAACTCATACGGCTTACCTCAAGACGAAGATGTCGGCACCCAATGGTCCCTTAACCGTGGTGGGAAATTACAAGGTCTCGCTGGAAACCGCTTCCGCCGGATCAAATCTGGCCGAATCGCTGGTCATAGCGGAAGAAAAAAGGAGAATTCAAACCGCAGTGGCGCTAGCTCAATCCTCCCAGCTAAACTTAGCGGCAATGAGCGGCAACCTTGGCACACCGGATTTCAAGCCGCCAAAGGAGACGAAGGACATCGTGTTGGATCCGGCTTACCCAGAGCGCACCGTTCGTATCGGTGCTGGCCTGAGTGAGGCATAGGAAATCGCGCTCGTCAACTTCCTCTGTGAGAATCGGAACATCTTCGCCTGGTCTACTCATGACTTGGTGGGTGTACCGAGGGAGTTGGCTGAGCACTCTCTGAATGTCCGGAAGGACACGAAGCCGGTAAAGCAGCCTTTGCGCCGGTTTGCTGAAGATAGGAGAAAGATCATTGGAGAAGAGGTAACAAAGCTACTGGTTTCTGGTTTCATCGTGGAAGTGCTGCATACAGAATGGCTGGCAAACCCGGTGCTGGTCGAGAAGAAGAAGGAAGAAGATCCGAAGGCACCCAAGGTGTGGCGCATGTGCATTGACTACACCCACTTGAACAAGGCATGTCCCAAGGATCCGTTCTCACTACCCCGGATTGATCAAGTGATCGAATCCACCGCTGGATGTGAGCTGCTGTCTTTTCTGGATTCCGGTTTCCATCAAATTCCCCTGAAAAAGGAAGATCAAATAAAGACTGCTTTCATTACCCCGCATGGGGCTTATTGCTATGTCACTATGCCTTTTGGTTTGAGAAATGCCGGCGCAACATACCAGCGATGTATGCAAAAATGCCTTCATGATCAAATCGGTAAAAACGTGCAAGTCTATGTCAACGATGTCGTAATAAAAACTGAAGTAAAAGATACCCTGATCGATGATCTGAGGCAAACATTCGATAACTTGCGAAGGTTCTGGATGAAACTTAATCCGGCAAAATGCACCTTCGGCGTACCTGCCGGAAAGTTGCTGGGCTTCCTGGTCTCAAGCCGCGGTATAAAGGTGAATCCGGTAAAGATTCGGGCCATCAAAAGAATGGTGCCACCCCAATGCCTCAAGGATGTGCAAAAGTTTACCGGATGATTAGCATCCTTAAGCCGGTTCGTAAGCCGGTTGGGAGAAAAGGCTTTGCCGTTATATGCTCTGATGAAAAAATCGTATACTTTCGTCTGGACCGCACAGGCAGACGCAGCATTCAAAGAGCTGAAGAAAATGTTAGCCACAACTCCGGTATTGGCTTCGCCTTTGGAAAGGGAACCCATGTTCCTTTACATAGCAGCAACAAACCGGGTGATGCGTGCAGTTAACACACGTCCGTTGGGAACCCCAAGAGGAAGGTGTGATGCGTACAGTAGCAAGTTTTCCCTCAGTAAGAAACCAAGGTTTATCGAACCAGTAGGAGTCAAGGGATCACGTGAAGGTCGTTGGTGACGGAGTGTAGTGCGGCGCAACACCAGGGATTCCGGCGCCAACGTGGAACCTGCACAACACAATCAAAGTACTTTGCCCCAACGTAACAGTGAGGTTGTCAATCTCACCGGCTTGCTCGTAAACAAAGGATTAACCGTATAGTGTGGAAGATGATGTTTGTTTGCGAAGAACGAGTAAAGAACAATTGCGATAGATTGTATTTCAGAAGTAAAGAATGGACCGGGGTCCACAGTTCACTAGTGGTGTCTTTCCCATAAGATAAATAGCATGTTGGGTGAACAAATTACAGTTGGGCAATTGACAAATAAAGAAGGCATAACAATGCACATACATATATCATGATGAGTACTATGAGATTTAATCGTGGCATTACGAAAAAGTACATAGACCGCTATCCAAGCATGCATCTATGCCTAAAAAGTCCACTTTCAGGTTATCATCCGAACCCCTTCCGGTATTAAGTTGCAAACAACGGACAATTGCATTAAGTATGGTGCGTAATGTAATCAACACAAATATCCTTAGACAAAGCATTGATGTTTTATCCCTAGTGGCAACAAGCACATCCACAACCTTAGAACTTTCCGTCACTCGTCCCGGATTCAATGGAGGCATGAACCCACTATCGAGCATAAATACTCCCTCTTGGAGTTACAAGTATCAACTTGGCCAGAGCCTCTACTAGCAACGGAGAGCATGCAAGAACATAAACAACATATATGATAGATTGATAATCAACTTGACATAGTATTCAATATTCATCGGATCCCAACAAACACAACATGTAGCATTACAAATAGATGATCTTGATCATGATAAGCAGCTCACAAGATCTAACATGATAGCACAATGAGGAGAAGACAACCATCTAGCTACTGCTATGGACCCATAGTCCAGGGGTGAACTACTCACACATCGATCCGGAGGCGATCATGGCGATGAAGAGCCCTCCGGGAGATGATTCCCCTCTCCGGCAGGGTGCCGGAGGCGATCTCCCGAATCCCCCGAGATGGGATTGGCGGCGGCGGCGTCTCTGGAAGGTTTTCCGTATCGTGGCTCTCGGTACAGAGGGTTTCGCGACGAAGGCTTTAAGTAGGCGGAAGGGCGGAGTCAGAGGAGTCACGGGGGCCCCACATGCTAGGGCCGCGCGGCCCCCCTTAGGCCGCGCCGCCCTAGTGTGGTGGCACCCCGTGGCCCCACTTCGTTTCTCCCTCGGTCTTCTGGAAGCTTCATGGAAAAATAAGCCCATGGGCGTTGATTTCGTCCAATTCCGAGAATATTTCCTTACTAGGATTTCTGAAACCAAAAACAGCAGAAAACAGCAACTGGCTCTTCGGCATCTCGTCAATAGGTTAGTGCCGGAAAATGCATAATAATGACATATAATGTGTATAAAACATGTGAGTATCATCATAAAAGTAGCATGGAACATAAGAAATTATGGATACGTTTGAGACGTATCAATCATCCCCAAGCTTAGTTCCTACTCGCCCTCGAGTAGGTAAACGATAACAAGGATAATTTCTGAAGTGACATGCTATCATAATCTTGATCGATACTATTGTAAAGCACATGAGATGAATGCAGCGATTCGAAGCAATGATGAAGACAATGAGTAAACAACTCGAATCATATAGCAAAGACTTTTCATGAATAATACTTTCAAGACAAGCATCAATAAGACTTGCATAAGAGTTACTCATAAAGCAATAAATTCTTAGTAGAAAGCTTTGAAACAACACAAAGGAAGGTATAAGTTTCAGCGGTTGCTTTCAACTTCAACATGTTTATCTCATGGATAATTGTCAACACAAAGTAATATAACAAGTGCAATAGGTAAACATGTAGGAATCAATGCACACAGTTTACACAAGTGTTTGCTTCTAAGATAGAAAGAAGTAGGTAAACTGACTCAACAATAAAGTAGAAGAATGGCCCTTCGCAGAGGGAAGCATGGATTACTATTTTTGTGCTAGAGCTTTTCATTTTGAAAACATAGAAACAATTTTGCCAACGGTAGTAATAAATCATATGTGTTATGTATAAGACATCCTATAAGTTGCAAGCCTCATGCATAGAATACTAATAGTGCCCGCACCTTGTCCTAATTAGCTTGGATTAACACGGATTATCATTGCATAGCATATGTTTCAACCAAGTGTCACAAAGGGGTACCTCTATGCCGCCTGTACAGAGGTCTAAGGAGAAAGTTCGCATTGGATTTCTCGCTTTTGATTATTCTCAACTTAGACATCCATACCGGGACAACATAGACAACAGATAATGGACTCCTCTTTTAATGCATAAGCATTTAACAACAGATAAAATTCTCATAAGAGATTGAAGATTTGTGTCCAAACCGAAACTTCCACCATGATTCATGGCTTTAGTTAGCGGCCCAATGTTCTTCTCTAACAATATGCATACTCAAACCATTTGATCATGAAAATCACCCTTACTTCAGACAAGACGAACATGCATAGCAACTCACATGATATTCAACAAAGGTAAAAGTTGATGGCGTCCCCGTAAACATGGTTACCGCTCAACAAGCAACTTATTAAGAAATAAGATACATAAGTACATATTCTTCACCACAATAGTTTTTAAGGCTATTTTCCCATGAGCTATGTATTGTAAAGGCAAAGAATAGAAGTTTAAAGATAGCACTCAAGTAATGTACTTTGGAATGGCAGAGAAATACCATGTGGTAGGTAGGTATGATGGACACAATGATGCAAGAGCTTAAACGTGATCTATATGAGCACAACAATTGCCAAGTATCAAATTATTCAAGACATTATACCATTAACCACATGAAGCATTTTCCGTTTTCAACCATATATCAATGAACGAAGTAGTTCAACCTTCACAATGAACATTAAGAATAAAGCTAAGAACACATGTGTTCATATGCAACAGCGGAGCGTGTATCTCTCCACTCAAAGAATGCTAGGATCCGATTTTATTCAAACAGAACAAAAACAAAAGCAAACAGACGCTCCAAGTAAAGCACATAAGATGTGACTGAATAAAAATATAGTTTCACTAGAGGTGACCTGATAAGTTGTCGATGAAGAAGGGGATGCCTTGGGTATCCCCAAGCTTAGATGCTTGAGTCTTCTTTAAATATGCAGGGATGAACCACGGGGGCATCCCCAAGCTTAGACTTTTCACTCTTCTTGATCATATTGTATCATCCTCCTCTCTTGACCCTTGAAAACTTCCTCCACACCAAACTCGAAACAAACTCATTAGAGGGTTAGTGCATAATTGAAAATTCATATATTCAGAGGTGACATAATCATTCTTAACACTTCTGGACATTGCACAAAGCTACTGAAAGTTAATGGAACAAAGAAATCCATCAAGCATAGCAAAACGAGCAATGCGAAATAAAAGGCAGAATCTGTCAAAATAGAACAGTCCGTAAAGACAAATTTTTCTGGGGCACTTAACTTGCTCAGATGAAAATGCTCAAAATGAATGAAAGTTGCGTACATATCTGAGGATCACGCACGTAAATTGGCAGATTTTTCTGAGTTACCTACAGAGAATTCTACTCAAATTCGTGACAGCAAGAAATCTGTTTCTGTGCAGTAATCCAAATCTAGTATTGACTTTACTATCAAAGACTTTACTTGGCACAACAATGCAATAAAATAAAGATAAGTAGAGGTTGCTACAGTAGTAACAACTTCCAAGACTCAAATATAAAACAAAGTGCAGAAGTAAAATAATGGGTTGTCTCCCATAAGCGCTTTTCTTTAACGCCTTTCAGCTAGGCGCGAAAGTGTGAATCAAGCGTTATCAAGAGATGAAGCATCGACATCATAATTTGTTCTAATAATAGAATCATAAGGTAACTTCATTCTCTTTCTAGGGAAATGTTCCATACCTTTCTTGAGAGGAAATTGATATTTAATATTACCTTCCTTCATATCAATGGTAGCACCAACAGTTCGAGAAAAGGTCTTCCCAATATAATGGGACAAGATGCATTGCATTCAATATCCAAGACAACAAAATCAACGGGGACAAGGTTATTGTTAACCGTAATGCGAACATTATCAATCCTCCCCAAAGGTTTCTTTATAGCATTATCAGCAAGATTAACATCCAAATAACAATTTTTCAATGGTGGCAAGTCAAGCATATCATAGATTTTCTTAGGCATATATAACAGAAATACTTGCACCAAGATCACATAAAGCATTACAATCAAAATCATTGACCCTCATATTAATGATGGGCTCCCAACCATCTTCTAACTTCCTAGGAATAGAAGTTTCAAGTTTTAGTTTATCTTCTCTAGCTTTTATGAGAGCATTTGTAATATGTTTTGTAAAGGCCAAATTTATAGCACTAGCATTGGGACTTTTATCAAGTTTTTGTAAGAACTTTATAACTTCAGAGATGTGACAATCATCAAAATCTAAACCATTATGATCTACAGCAATGGGATCATTGTCCCCAATATTTTGAAAAATTTCAGCAGTTTTATCACAAATAGTTTCAGCAGTTTCAGGCAGTTTTGCACGCTTTGCACTAGGAGTAGAAACATTGCCAACACCAATTATTTTACCATTGATAGTAGGAGGTTTAGCAACATGTGAATCGTTATCATTACTAGTGGTGGTAATAGTCCAAACTTTAGCTACATTATTCTCTTTAGCAAGTTTTTCGTTTTCTTCTCTATCCCACCTAGCATGCAATTCAGCCATCAATCTAATATTCTCATTAATTCGAACTTGGATGGCATTTGCTGTAGTAACAATCTTATTATCATTATCCTCAGGTTTAGCAGCCATTTTATTAATTAAAGAGAATTGTGACGCAGACAGGTATGAGATTCGGTTTTCAGCATTTGAAAGCTTAGTTTGCAAACCAGAAATCTCCATATTTAAATTTTCAAGTTGATTTCCTATATTTTTCAACAAGGCAGATTGTTCATTCATAGTTTTAGTAAACAATTGATTTTGCTCATATTGTGATTGCATAAAGCTCTTAGTAGCTCTTTCAATTTCTAACATCTTTTCCTCATTAGGCGAAACAAATCTACCATAAGAACTACCATAACCATTACCATTAGCAGAAGGATATGGCCTATAGTTGTTACTAGAATTATTCCTATAAGCATTGTTGTTGAAATTATTATTTTTAATGAAGTTCACATCGACATGTTCTTCTTGGGCAACCAATGAAGCTAAAGGAACATTATTTGGATCAACATTAGATCTACCATTCACAAGCATAGACATAATCACATCAATCTTATCACTCAAGGAGGAGGTTTCTTCAACAGAATTTACCTTCTTACCTTGTGGAGCCCTTTCAGTGTGCCATTCAGAGAATTTATCATCATATTATCAAGAAGCTTTGTTGCCGCCCCCAAAGTAATGGACATAAAGGTACCTCCAGCAGCTGAATCCAATAGGTTCCGCGAAGAAAAATTCAATCCTGCATAGAAGGTTTGGATGATCATCCAAGTAGTTAGTCCATGGGTAGGGCAATTCTTCACCAAAGATTTCATTCTCTCCCATGCTTGAGCAACATGTTCATTATCTAATTGCTTAAAATTCATTATGCTACTTCTCAAAGATATAATTTTAGCGGGAGGATAATATCTACCAATGAAAGCATCTTTACATTTAGTCCATGAATCAATACTATTCTTAGGCAAAGATAGCAACCAATCTTTAGCTCTTCCTCTTAAGGAGAAAGGAAACAATTTCAGTTTTATAATATCACCATCTACATCCTTATACTTTTGCATTTCACAAACTTCAACAAAATTATTAAGATGGGCAGCAGCATCATCAGAACTAACACCAAAAAATTGCTCTCTCATAACAAGATTTAGTAAAGCAGGTTTAATTTCAAAGAATTCTGCTGTAGTAGCAGGTGGAGCAATAGGTGTGCATAGGAAATCATTATTATTTGTGTTTGTGAAGTCACACAACTTAGTATTTTCAGGAGTATTCATTTTAACAGTAGTATACAAAGCAAACTAAATAAAGTTAATGCAAGTAACTAATTTTTTTGTGTTTTTGATATAGAGAACGCAAACAAGACAGTAAATAAAGTAAAACTAGTAACTAATTTTTTTTGTTTTTGATATAAAGAGCAAACAAAGCAGTAAATAAAATAAAGTAAAGCAAGACAAAAACAAAGTAAAGAGATTGGATGTGGGAGACTCCCCTTGCAGCGTGTCTTGATCTCCCCGGCAACGGCGCCAGAAAAAGTGCGTGATGCGTGCAGTTAACACACGTCCGTTGGGAACCCCAAGAGGAAGGTGTGATGCGTACAGTAGCAAGTTTTCCCTCAGTAAGAAACCAAGGTTTATCGAACCAAGTAGGAGTCAAGGATCACGTGAAGGTCGTTGGTGACGGAGTGTAGTGCGGCGCAACACCAGGGATTCCGGCGCCAACGTGGAACCTGCACAACACAATCAAAGTACTTTGCCCCAACGTAACAGTGAGGTTATCAATCTCACCGGCTTGCTGTAAACAAAGGATTAACCGTATAGTGTGGAAGATGATGTTTGTTTGCGAAGAACAGTAAAGAACAATTGCAGTAGATTGTATTTCAGATGTAAAGAATAGGACCGGGGTCCACAGTTCACTAGTGGTGTCTCTCCCATAAGATAAATAGCATGTTGGGTGAACAAATTACAGTTGGGCAATTGACAAATAAAGAAGGCATAACAATGCACATACATATATCATGATGAGTACTATGAGATTTAATCAGTGGCATTACGACAAAGTACATAGACCGCTATCCAAAGATGCATCTATGCCTAAAAAGTCCACTTTCAGAGTTATCATCCGAACCCCTTCCGGTATTAAGTTGCAAGCAACGGACAATTGCATTAAGTATGGTGCGTAATGTAATCAACACAAATATCCTTAGACAAAGCATCGATGTTTTATCCCTAGTGGCAACATCACATCCACAACCTTAGAACTTTCTGGTCACTGTCCTGCATTCAATGGAGGCATGAACCCACTATCGAGCATAAATACTCCCTCTTGGAGTTACAAGCATCAACTTGGCCGAGCCTCTACTAGCAACGGAGAGCATGCAAGAACATAAACAACATATATGATAGATTGATAATCAACTTGACATAGTATTCAATATTCATCGGATCCCAACAAACACAACATGTAGCATTACAAATAGATGATCTTGATCATGATAGGCAGCTCACAAGATCTAACATGATAGCACAATGAGGAGAAGACAACCATCTAGCTACTGCTATGGACCCATAGTCCAGGGGTGAACTACTCACACATTGATCCGGAGGCGATCATGGCGATGAAGAGCCCTCCGGGAGATGATTCCCCTCTCCGGCAGGGTGCCGGAGGCGATCTCCTGAATCCCTCGAGATGGGATTGGCGGCGGTGGCGTCTCTGGAAGGTTTTCCGTATCGTGGCTCTCGGTACAGAGGGTTTCGCGACGAAGGCTTTAAGTAGGCGGAAGGGCGGAGTCGGAGGAGTCATGGGGGCCCCACACGCTAGGGCCGCGCGGGCCCCCCTTAGGCCACGCTGCCCTAGTGTGGCGGCGTCCCGTGGCCCCACTTCGTTTCTCCCTCGGTCTTCTGGAAGCTTCATGGAAAAAATAAGCCCCTGGGCGTTGATTTCGTCCAATTCCGAGAATATTTCCTTACTAGGATTTCTGAAACCAAAAACAAGCGAAAACAAGAATCGACTCTTCGGCATCTCGTCAATAGGTTAGTGCCGGAAAATGCATAATAATGACATATAATGTGTATAAAACATGTGAGTATCATCATAAAAGTAGCATGGAACATAAGAAATTATGGATACGTTTGAGACGTATCACCGGGTAGTCAGTGTTGTGGTTGTGGTGGAAAGAGAAGAGGAAGGATAAAACCGTGCAGAGACCGGTATACCACCTGAGCGAGGTGCTCTCCCTCTCAAAGCAAAACTATCTGCACTACCATAAAATGACCTAAGGCGTGTACATGGCCACCACTAAGCTCAAGCACTACTTTGAAGAGCATCCGGTGAAGGTGGTATCTGAGGCCCCTATGTCGGAAATTATGGGCAACAAAGATGACAGCGGCTAGGATAGCCAAATGGCAATTCAGTTGTCACCGTAAGTACCGGTATACGAAAGAAGGGATGTCATAAAATCACAAGCTTTGGCTGATTTCCTGGTTGATTGGGCTGAGATGCAATACAAGCCACCCAAATCGGAGGTTGACTTTTGGAGGATGCACTTTGATGGGTCAAAACTGAAAGAAGGTCTCGTTGTTGGGGTAGTTCTCACCTCACCAAAGGGAGATCACCTGAGATACGTGTTGCAGATACACTTCAGAGCATAAAACAATGTTGCTAAATATGAGGCTCTAGTCCATGGGCTCAAGGTTGCAAAAGAAGTCGGAGTGCACCGAATCGTTTGTTACGGTGACTCGGATCTTGTGGTGCAACAGTGTTCCGGAGATTGGGACGTGAAAGACGCGAACATGGCCGCATACCGGTTTTATGTGCAGCAGATTGCCGGATTCTCTGAAGGATGCAAGTTTCACCATGTGCCACGGGCGGAAAATGAGGCCGCGGACACACTATCCAAGTTGGGCTCGTCCAGGCAAGAAATTCCTTCCAGAATAGCCTTGGCTCACCTCCGGAAGCCATCGATCAAACCAAGTCCAGAATCCGAGTCAGTTTTTGTACCAGAATCGCATGTCGTACCGATGGACATTGACAATCCAAACCCGGGAACTATGTCGTCTAACCCGGGGACTTCGGGAACGAAACCGGAGGAAACTATGCTGGTGGATTGCATGGAAGTTGGTGTACCGGTATTTGTGGTACATGAAGCACCAAACTGGGTAAAACCTATTAAGGAATTCCTGGTCAACGGCGGTTTACCTACCGATGAAGCCGAATCACGAAAAATCCAAAGGAGGTCCAAAGCCTACACCATTATCAATGGTGAGATATACAAGAGAAGTGTTACCGGAGTCCTGCAACGCTGCGTGGAACCGGAAGAAGGAAATGAGATGCTGCGAGAAATCCACCAAGGAGAATGTGGGCATCATGCCTCATCCAGAGCGCTGATGGCAAAAGTATTCCGACATGGGTTTTACTAGCCCACGGCTTTGGAGGACAATGAGCACTTAGTCCGAAAGTGCAACGGGTGCCAGAGGTACCCCAAGCAAAATCATACCCCAGGTTCCGGTTTAAAAACAATACCGATAACTTGGCCCTTCGGGGTTTGGTGCCTGGACATGGTTGGACCGTTCAAAACTGCAAGAGGAAACATGACTCACATCTTGGTGATGGTGGATAGATTTACCAAGTGGGTGGAGGTTAAACCGATCCGGAAGTGTGATGGGCACACAACAGTAAAATTTCTGAAAGACATCATTTTGCGGTATGGTTACCCGCACAGTGTCATCACTGACAATGGCTCAAACTTTGCCGAAGGAGAGTTCAAATGATTTTGCGAGGATAACAAAATCCGGTTAGATCTAGCCTCAGTGGCAGACCCACAGGCAAATGGTCAAGTGGAAAGAATGAACGCGCTCGTCTTGTCCGGTATAAAACCGTGGCTTATCGAGCCACTCGAAAAAACGCCAGGGTGTTGGCTTGATGAACTACCATCAGTGATGTGGAGCATAAGAACCACACCAAACCGGTCTACCGGATACACACCATTTTTCATGGTATATGGAGCAGAAGCGGTCATACCAACCGACATTATCCATGACTCACCACGAGTTCAACTCTATACCGAAGAAGAGGTAAAAGAGGCCCGAGAAAACGATGTCAATTTGCTCGAGGAACAAAGAGAGCTGGCACTGGCAAGATCAGCCATATACCAACAAAACCTCAGGCGCTATCATAGCAGGAAGGTAAACCCGAGGGTATTCCGGGAAGGAGACCTGGTGTTACGTCTAGTGCAGCGCACTGAGGGACGGCACAAACTCTCATCTCCATGGGAAGGACCTTTCACTGTGAGCAAGGCTCTACACAATGATGCCTACGACCTAATCGATGCACAGGAACCCAAGGATGGAAAGAAGGATAGGTCGGGAGAAGAAACCAAACGCCCATGGAACGTAGCTCTAATTCGCCCTTTCTATTCCTAAGGATGTAATGTAAGAAGTTCCTTTTTTGTACCTTATTTGCTATCAATAAACATGCTGGCACCTCGAATGTATCTCGGGTACTGCCTCTACCGGAATCATATGCAATGTGTTTGTTTTTTCTGTATACCGGTCTGTTGGTTGGAAGCTTTCCTTTCCGATTTAGTAATGTGTTTAACCTAAAGGTGAATCTTCGACTTTGTTGTTGTCCGTAACCCGGCGTCATGGCAAGCAAGACAAACCGGAAGGATTTGAACGCATGAAAGACAGGAAAGAAACCGAAAACAAACAATCCGAGAAATGTTTAACTAACCCCGGTTATACCGGTTTTTTGTGAAAAAAATTGAGTTTTTTCTCTAAGTTCGAGAAAATGCTTTCTTGGCAAAAGAACTTTGGAACTTGATACGCCCAATTTGCATCACTATTTTGTATCATAATTTGCTGTTATTCATTGATATA
>NC_061513.1:214704722-214719354 GCF_022539505.1 Lolium rigidum | reverse complement strand
TGCTCCTCGTTGGGATCGACATTCTTACTTATTGAAGATACTACGATACACCCCCTATACTTGTGGGTCATCAGAACTCATACGTCAAACACCCAAAAGAGGTAGACAGAGCCAAAGCAAAAGAACCAAGCATGCATCGGATTGAATTTGGGAATGAACCGGAATCTTCACCGGTGCAAGACAAAACCAAAATGAACCGAACAGGTTTCAATCACACAAAGTTACCGGTTTAAGCATAATAAGCTCGAAAGTCAAGCATGCAAACCTAACAACTACTTAAGTTTTAACACAACCAAAAGGACTTAGAGTATATGTTGCATCTTCCCACCACGGCATACCGGGGGAATTTTACGGCATTGTTTTTCATAAGGCAGGACGGGGGTTCACAGGTAAAGCGGAGATGAGCTCTCCGGGGCTTGTTCAGTGTTGACAGGTGCTTCTGGGGCTGGCTCAGGGGCAGTCGGTACTTCTGGAGCTGGTTCCGGGGTACCGGCAGCTGGTTCCTCGCGGGCCTCCACCTCGGCTTCAACGTCACCCTCTCTGGTTTCCTCTTCCTCCTCCTCTTCATCATCAGTGAAGGCCTCTTCAAGGTCAGCTGGAGGAGGGATGAAGATGTTGGTAGAGGCATAGCTGGCAAGGTGATAGGCCCGGACATGGCGCGCGGCAGCTTTCTCCGGATCCTTGTTGGTGGGAGCGTCGTCACGCATGATGTGCAGCGCGTCTAGATCCGGACCCACGTACCAGGAGCAAGCAAAGCGCAGCGCGATATCAGCTCCGGCGCGTGCAGCGGAGTGGTGCCACTCGCTCAGCTGCCGGCCGGATCCCTGGAGACGCTCAGCAACAAGGCTGGTGTTGTCCGTAACGGGCTCGCCGGGCCATAAGCTCTTGAAGGCCGCGATGGCAGCTTCCGGCAGCTGGGCGAGAGTCTGGTCAACAGCGCGCATGTGCGAGATCCGGGAGAACAACGCAACGAGGCGATCCTTGGTGGTCCAGGGGAGGTTGGCGTCAACCACTTCCTCCACCCGGATCTTGGCAACAGCGGCCTCGGCGCGGATCTGGGAGTCCGGGAAGAGCTCTGTACAAAGATCGAGAAAAGCCGGTATAAGAACAAGCCGGTATAGGAGTAAGCCGGTGAAAACAGAAAAGCTTATAATCAAAGAAAGGGAAAACTTACTCAGCACCTTGTCGTCGGTATCTTTGACCATGGCCTCGATACCGGCCAAGTACGCCTCGACCGCCTCGTTCTGCTCCTTCTGCTCCTGCTGGCGCTTCCGCTCATCCTCCAGCTCCCGGCGTAGCTGCGCTTCAGCCTCAGTGAACTGCTTCTTGGCCTCCTCCACCTGGGCGTTTCCGGCACTAATGGCCTCATTGAGCGCCTTGGCATGCTCCAACCCAGCCTGGATAAGCTGATCCTTCAGCTTGGCGGTTTCCTCCCGCTGGGCTTTAAGCTCGCACTGCTGGTTGGCGGGAAGCTCCTCCTTGGCAGCTGAGATCTGGAATGAATGGATTTAGTACAAAATATAGCAAGAGAAAAAACAAACCGGCAAATGTGGCTTACCCTTGAGTGCAGCGACCTGGGCGGCAAGGTCGTCCACCGAAGCTTCCGGCAGGGCAGCTGTACAAAAGAAACTGATTAACAAGATTTGTCAAAGGCAAACACTGGTACAAAAGAAGCCGGTAGGCTCAAGAAAACCTTGGCAGTTGTTGTGGCTGAGCTGGAGGGCGGCAAAGGCCTCACTTAAGCTCTGGTGCTCCCATAGCAGCTCCTCGAATACCTGTTTCCTGGAGTCCAACACGCCCTGCAGAAGTAAAAAGGCACCGTGAGCTATGCCGGTTTTTTGCAGTTTTGCGCAAAGTACTTCGTGCTTAACCCAAAACTCGGGGACTAGCTATACCGGTTTTTTGCAGTTTCGCGCTAAGTACTTCGTGCTTAACCCGAAACTCGGGGACTAGCTATGCCGGTTTTCTGCAGTTTCACGCTAAGTACTTCGTTCTTAACCTGAAACTCGGGGAATAGCTATGCCGATTTTTTGCAATTTCGCGCTAAGTACTTCGTGCTTAACCCGAAACTCGGGGACTAGCTATGTCGTTTTTTTGCAGTTTCGCGCTAAGTACTTCGTGCTTAACCCGAAACTCGGGGACTAGCTATGCCGGTTTTTCAAGGAAGTTTCGCACTAATTACTGCGTGCTTAACCCGAAACTCGGGGACTGGGGATATATCTACAACTTCTGAAATTAAAAAAGCTTTTGGTATAAAGACAAAATTCAAGTTCCGGTATGAAGCTTACCATCACATTGTTGTTAGCATCATGTCAGGCGTTGTCAAGCTCCCGCGTGGCCTGCTTGAGCCGGCCGAGGTGCTGCACGATGCTGCGGCGGCCGGGGGGGTCAGTTTTCACCTTGCCATCCTTGCCGATGCCGAGAGTAGCATCAGTAAGATCGGCAAGGTTCCACTTGTCCACGAGGTGCTGCAACGCGCCCAGGTTGGCGGTGTCGCGGTTTAGCTCGACCACCCAGCCAAACTGCGCCGAGACCTTCTCGACGGCAGCCACGGCAGCACGCCCGGCATGGAGGACAATGGATTGGGCCTGCGAGCCGGAAGCGGGAGCCGCCGCAGCCGTAACCACAACAGTGAGCTGCTCAGCGGTTACCATAGGGCCCTTCTGGGAGCTTTGGCGAGGAGCTGGAGGTGGTTTGCTGATAGAGGCCGGCGGCGGCACAGCTGCGCCCTTGGTCGGCGAAGGAGTGGCTGGTGGTGCCGTTGGTGGAGTCTTGGAGGGTGAAGCAGAAGATGGCTTGGTTTTATCGGCAACGGGCGGAACCAGAGGTTCCGGCCGCTCGTTTGATTCAGAACTGGCTCCCATGTTACTGGCGCCGGTGTCTTCAATCTCTGGAGGGGAAGTGAAGTCCTCCTCCGCGCGTTAATGCCTTCGTTTTGGGGCCACGCTCCCCGAACTTGTTTTGTCTCCCCGAGGGGAGGAGTGAGATTTGTCGGCACCAGAGTGTGCTGGACTTTGCTGAGGAGGGTGCTGGTGTTTGCTGGCGTCCAGAGATGCCTCCGGCCTCATTCCGGGCGCGCTCCTGGTCAATTCGAGCGCAGGCCTAAAAGATAAATAAAAAGTTAGCATTAGTAAACATCTAAGCACGAGGTTCATACCGGTAAATTCAGATGGTAAAGTTACTCGGAGCCGATCGGGATCTCCTTCCTCCTCTTGGGTCTCGGAGGCCCGGTGCTGGGGGTCTTCTGGTGCTTAGGAGCAGGCTCCGCGCTTGGGCTGGCTTCATAGGCCGACGTTTTCCGGGTTCGGCTAACCGGCGGCTCCCCAACCTCGGTGGCAAACGGGGTCACATGCTCATGAACCTGGGGGTTCCGGTCAGCTGAAGCTGGCACCACAAAGAAAAAGGATGAGATGAGGAAAGCAGATAAAATACCTCGAGTACAATGACATCGCTGTCACTGTCGGAAGCATTTGCCGGATTCTGGGCAGGAATGTTACCGGGGCAGCGGGAGTGCGTCGGGCCCATCTTGTATTTATTCCCCTTGACGTAAGGATCCGGATCCACGTCGTCGCGAAATCTGCGCTTGGGGTGTAGGATTCCGGCTCCTCGGAAGCTATGCGAGAGAAGTTCTGCAGCACCAAAAAGAAGCAAGTTAAAATAATGGTACACAAACATACCAGAAGCAACAATCCGGAAGCCCCAAGATGTTACTCGGGTCGATGGTGGGTCGGAACGGCTGAAGGGCCGCAGGCCCCAAGTCCAGTTAACCGGCATCTGGGTTTTGAAAATCTGTTTGGCCTTAAGGACCACATCAGATTTACTCAAGCTGTGGGTGGTGATCCTCGTGGGATCCCTCTGGCCGCTGATCTGGCTTATCTTGTGCGTGCGGCGCTGCAGAGGCAGAACCCGGCGCGAGATGAATGCCCGCACGATATCATCGGAGCAAATCTCGGTTTTGGCATTGAGCCTCTTGATCCACCGTACTATCCGGTTAGTTTCCCCGTGGTCCTTGGGGTGGAACTGCCAGTTGGTTTTGGATGGAGGACCGGGAACATATGCCGGCAGGTTGATGAAATCGGCGGAATCGGAGTTCCGAACATAGAAAAAAGTTTCTTGCCAGGCCCGGCAGGATTCCAGGCCGGTGAACTTGTAGAAAGTGCTCCCCTGGTGGGGCGTAACTATGCACGCCCCGCACTGCATGATTGGTTTGGGGGGAGGAAGACTGCGATCCTGGATCGAGTTGATCCGGAGATTGTAGAAGTGGGTGAAGGTCTCAACGGTAGAGGAGAGATCAACAAACCCCTCCATGAAAGAAACAAAAGAAGAGAGGTAGAAGATGGTGTTGCCCGGAAGATGGTGGGGCTGGAGTTTGTAGAAATCTAGAAAGCGCCGAAAAAAGTCCGACGCCAGAAGGCCTAAGCCGCGCTCAAAATGGGCGGCAAGACAACAATTTCGCCTGGCCGCGGCGCAGGCTCCAGCTCCTTGCCTGGCTCACGGTTGAGCCCTTCGAGGCTCCTCGAGTGTACGCGGCAAGATTTACGCCGGCAGGGTTAGTGCCGGCACCTTGGTTAGAAGTGTCGGTTTCTTCTCTATAGTTGCCGGCAACTTCATCTGAGCTACCGGATTCTTCCTCCATTTGGGCGAGGTCCTCCTCAAGCCCATCATCGCCTTGATCTACGGGTTGTTCCTCACCCAGAGAGATCTCGGGGCTTTCGCTATGCCGGGTCCTACCGGAAAGCTCTGGGAGGGATTCTTAGGAAGACATTTTTCCTAAGTGATTGAAGCTATCTACGAACAGTTTTCCCCTGATCTACCAGCCCGAGAAGATCTACGCATAAGAGAAAAAGAAAATAAAGACGAGGTAAATACACTACCGCGCCTGTGAAGAACAGAAAGAAGAGGAGAATATCAAATCTGGGAGTACTAACATGAGAAGGGCAGTGAAGGTCTTTTACGGAAGCGTAGGCGAGAATTTCGCCGGAGAGGAGGTGGCCAACGGTGAGCAGCGGCGCATGTCATCGGAGGCAGTACGCCTCTGAGCGGAAGGAGAATGGCGGAGCGTGAGTACGGCAAAAGAGGGAACCCGAGCGCCGCAGGATGTTCCCAGCGGAGCTTCGCCGGAGATCTTGGGCTTGGCGACGAGCGGCGGCGCGAGGAGCTCTGAGGGCTGGGGCGCAGCGAGATTGCAAGTGACAAATATGGAAGACGAAGTGAGGAGGACGAGGAATCGTCGCTCCCTTATATAGAGAGGGAAGTAAGTAGGCCAAAAACCGCTCGGCCCACTCCGCTTCGCCTCATGGGCTGCCACGTGGCGCCAGGATACACGCGCCGCTGGAGGATGCCACATGAAGGGCCACACGGATCCGGTGCGGTACATTAACTGCGCGCAGGAGACGAGGGATTTGACCCCTGACACTGGCCCGTCAGACACAGTGCGCATGTCATTGACAGGCACAGTTTTCGAGTTATTCTCGACTTCGCCGACGAGGATTTAATGGCAAAGTAACAGGCAAAAGATGCCGGAAAGCTCTGTTAAGATCGGTTAGCTAGGGTGAGTCCGGCAAAGACGCCGGAAATATATAAATTGAAACCGGAAGGACTAATCCGGTACGTTCGAAGTGGGAACCTGGCATGACCCGTCGGATAGAATCCACCGGACTATACCAGCTTCGGGGACTAATGTCGGGGGGGGATTAAGCGCCTGGCAAACTTGTCATGATTAAGTGTCTGTGTACCGGATTAAAGATTAATCCGGGTGCTCAAAGTAAATAGGATTGCGCTAAGTTAGTGCAAACCGGTATCCCATGAGAGGTATGCCGAAATACGGTAAACATAAGAGGTGCCGGAGCTCCAAGGTAAGGATACCGGAGAACCGGCATAGGCTCAACTGTAGCATGTCGGCATTCTGGTCAAAGATTCCACCAAGGACAAAAGGACAAGGATGGCGAAGCACTTCAGGTTTAATCGAAGCCATGACGCCAAAGCAGAAGGTGACATAAAAGATACCGGAGGAGGTCGTCAGTTCCTGATTAAAGACAGAACCGATGTCAGCAAGGCCAAAGAAGCTTTATAAAGTAGCTTAGCTCATCCAAGATTCCATTAGGGTTTCTTCCCTTGTAAGCCACCCCTCCCCCTATATAAGGAGAGGTGGCACACCCCTGTGGGGGAGATCGATCGAGTAGCGAATAGAGCTGGTCTTGTACCGTACAATCTTCAACCTCTGGCCGTAGGCCAAGTTCATCAATACATACCGGTTTCTTTTCCCACTTTCCCTGTTAACAAAACACTCCCCCGAATCCTCTAGCGCACATCCAGCCCCAACTTAAGCCTACCCATGGCATCTGTTGTATCACCGCGACGACAGATATGGTCACTACATGAATAACTTGGTTAAAGGGATTTGGATGCACAAGTCTTTGCTTGTTTGCTTATTTTTGGGGCTAGCAATAGGGAGAAAGTTGACCATCTATTACATGAAAAAGTGTCCATAGTGGTAATATTTTTTATTAAAACAATTAACATAAATTTAACCAGCTATGCATATGAATAAAAATAAATATGGCACTTGCAAATCATCATTCATTAAAGCATATGAGACAAAGAACCCTATGCATAACTTGTCTTTCAACTTTTATTTTCCTTACCCTTTTCTTTGATAGCATCCAATTTTGACTTAATTTTATTTCAGTAGCTCTCTCATGAACATATTAATCATCTAATCATAGTGGTCTTATTTATTCCAAAGGTAACATGCAAGGTGAATATAAAATTAGACCAAGTTTAGAGGTTTGCAAACCAAGAGTGTAACAGGTACGGTGGGGTGCCTTGGGCATCCCCAATCTTATTGTTTTTAACAATATTGGATAGCTCATGATGTGGTGTTCCTCAGGTCCCTGTCAAAAAACTTCAACACAACTTTCTCTCATTTATTTTTCATGGGGTCACATTAGTGGGTACAAAGATATGATGCTAGCTGTGATAAAATCCCCAAATAAAATTTTGTTTTTAATGTCCAAAGAGTTGCTTTAGCTGGACACATAAATAAAATACCAAAAGACTCAAAAAGAATCAAATCAAAATTATAAGAGGCCACTCTTAGAAAAAAAACACATATTTTGTCCAGAAAAGCAGCAGTTGCAAAACAACAACTTTTTCGCCCACTTAAACATGTCCTGAATTTTTTACAACTTTTGTGCATATAGAGGATGAAAAGTTGAAACTTAAGTATGAATTTGAGCACAATTAGAGATACGGAAAAAACAATCCGAGAATTTTTTTTCCAGTACACAATGTTAGTGCATGAATTTGCTACTCCTTATGTTTTGCCAATTTTAAAATATCCAAAAGGGTAAAACTTGGTACTTTATTTTTAAATCTAGCAATAAAATAAAAAGGAAACTCTCTTGCTACAGCAAGAGTGGAAAAAATCCAAAAGAAAAACCAACCAGGTTGCTTCCCGCAAAGCGTTTTCTTATAGCCATATAGCTAGGTGTTACTTACTTAATTAAAGATAGTTGGAGATCATGTGGTAGCTTGTACCTTGCTGATATCTCCTTCTTCCTTGGAAATTTCTCCATACAGTTCTTGTGAGGGAACTTAAACTTCACAATCCCTTCCTTTGAATCAATGATGGCCCATGTAGTTCTCAAAAAGTGTCTTCCCAATATTATAGGACTAGAAGTTTTACCCCCCATGTCCATCATAACAAAATCATCTGGAACAAAAGTCATATGCAACTCAACCATGACATCATTTACTTTGCCTAAATCATGTTTAGTTGAACCATCAGCAATTAAAAGGTCCGTTGAGAATTTTTCCCATGTTTTTAAGTTCAAGCAATTCATATAATTATTTTGATAAAACTGAGACACTAGATCCTAGATCTAATATAGCATGATGAGTTTCTTTGCCAATAGTGATCAATATTTTAGGAAGCAAAGCATCCCAAATCTTATGTGTTATCATAGCTTCAATATTATATCTTGCTATCTTTTCTTTTATGACATAATTTTCTATGTATGAACCAAATCCTATTTAATGAGCATTAACAGAAGGATCATTATATTTTTATATATATTAATGAGTTCATGCAAGCTACATCTATCAAGATCTAATAGAGGTTCTTTTACTTCACTAAGCATTTTAACTTCCTCTACTCGTTTTTCATCCATAATAATAAATAATTCTCTGTCTTCTTTTTCAACAAGCAAAGTGGGTATTTTTATAAGAGCTCCTATTTGCAACAAAGTGGTTCAAGAAGATCAGTATAATTTATCGATTCATTATAAATTTCTTCCAAAGCAGAAGGTATGTTTTTAGCAATAGTAATAGAATTCATGCCCACCACAGGTGGTCCTTGTGGTTTTCCTGCATACATGCTTAATAATATGACTTGATTATCAGCTAGTTTAGAAAGATCTTTATCTAATCATGTTGCTTGGTGTTGTAAAACTTTAATACCAGAACTTATGGATGCAATGGATTTATATAACTCTCTATCATTTTACCATGACTAGCTACTTGTTCAATGAGATTCTTGTTTGGCTCTTGTTGTTTTTCCAAGTTTTCATTAATTTGGGGGATATTAGGTTTCCATTTGTTTTCATTGGCATTAGGATATTGAAATAAAGGACGGTTGTCATAATTATTTTAAGCATAAGGTGGCCTACCCTAGGAGTTATTGTTGTTGTTCACACGCCCATTATTACCAAAGTTTCTTGTGTAGTTTACATCAACATTTTCAGCATTGTTTCCAACAAGTTATTGTAAGGGAACATTATAAATACTTTTTTTAGAAATGTAAGCAAGTATTTCATCCATTTTACTAGATAATGAATATACTTCTTCAACTGAATTGACTTTCCTATAGGATGGTTTTGGTGCTCTTTCAGTGTGCCATTGGCTATGGTTTTGTAACATGTTTTCTAAGATAGCTTTTGCTTCAGGAAAAGTTTTACTCATGAACGCAACCCTGCACAGGAATCTAACACACTTCTAGACATATAGTTTAACCCAGTATAGAAAGAGTGTAAAACAGTCCATTCATTTACTCCATGTGATGGGCAAGGTCTAAGCATGATTTTAATTCATTCCCAAGCTGGTGCTACATGGTCATTATCATTTTTCTTAAAGGATAGGATGCTATTCCTATTTTGCATGATTTTAACAGGATGGTAATATTTTTATGAAATCTTCTTTAAGATCTTCCCAAGAGTTTATTCTAGCATTTGGTTGTGATAGTACCATTCTTTAGCTTTGCCTCTAAGTAAGAATGGTAATAGTTTGAGTTTAACAATGTCATTTTCCACGTTCTTAAATCTTTGCATGTTACATATTTTACAGAAGTCATGTAGATGCATAGAAGCATCTTCACTAGCACTTCCCCCAAATTGTTCTTTGGAAATAAGATTAAGTATCTCAGGACTAACTTCAAAACTATCTGCTTTAATTTCAGGAGTGGTAATGGGCCTAGCAATTAATGAATTGATCATTAGGGGTATTGGTGTAGTCACAAAGTTTTGTATTCCTTTCTCCCATGTTTGTAATAAAAAATTATACTAATTTTTATGGATTTTTTTATGTTTAGATAATATGCAAAAGCAAGACAAAAACAAGACAACTAAAATTGCTTTCTAAATATATAGGAAAACAAAAACTCACAGTGGTGTAACATCTCCAAACTTAGGTGTTTGCACAAAGTTGGTGATGATGTTGAAATATTGGGCCCACTTTTAGTGGCCCAAATTAGATTCAGTTTTTCCTATAAATCTCAAAGCCCACATAATGGCAGCCATGTGAGTTTGAGCCCAAGTTGGTGGCAGCTCACTAGGGAGTGGCAAGAGGTGGGAAGTTTAGTCCCACATGGAAAGTTGGGAGGAAGTTAGACCACCTTATAAGGTGGGTTGTTCCACCACTAGTAAGTGAGTGAGAATAGGAGTGCTACACGCGCGCTCCTCCTCCTCCTCGCTCGCTCGTCTCGACTCGACATGACACGTCACGACGCACGCGCCGCGCTCGTGGTGAGTGGGTTGAGCCTCGAGCCGAGACTTTCCTTACTTTTTGCAGCTCAGGAAAACGAACGGAGTCCTAGACGGACGCGTCGCAGTTAGTCGGTTCGGGTCGCTCCCGGATCGTGGGCTATCTGTAACCGACTCGAAACGTTCGTGCGACGTGGGCGTGGTCCACGTTACCTAGGGTTTCCCGAGCCTATATATTCTCCTGCCCGGCTACCGCAGAAATACATCCCAATACACGAGTTAGGGTTTCTACCTCTCTCTGCTTGCGCCGCCATAGTAGCCTACTCCATCCCGTGAGCCGACGTGCATCAGCGAACGGGAGAGCAGGTCTCCGGAACCGCTCGTCCTTGCAATCCTGTACGGGAGAGGGCGAATTAGGTTTTTGGGAAGCGCTCTGCGCGACTGCTCAAGCTCTTCATCACGGGTCGCCTTCCGTCCAAGTCGGGCGGTGCTGCCTACCGTCGTCTTCAACGCCGTATACTTCGACCCATCGTCCCCGTCGTCAACAACGTTGTCATCAACAACGTTACTGCTGCGACATCATCTGCTACACCTCCACCGCCACCTCCACCAGATCGGTACGTGTGACATATCTCGATCTGTTTAGCGATGGATGCTTTATTGTTTGCGCTGCTGCTACTCATGTTGATTAATGCATCTAGTATGTTTGAGTTTAACATGTTAGTAGTTGCTGCCATCATGTTTTATATTCTGGAATTAATCATGGAAATTATGCCTAATTATCCAACAATCCAGAAACCTAATTGTAGGCAATTTCCTGAGTTAACAATGGCTGGTTTTGCTGATGCACTGAGACCGGATAAGTTTACCGGTGTGCACTTTAAGAGGTGGCAAGTTAAGGCCACGCTCTGGCTTACTCATCTGAAAGTGTTCGAAGTTAGTGATGGTTTACCTGAAGGAACTATATCTGACCAAGATCAGAACAAGTTCAAGGAAAACAATACTCTCTTCGTCGGATGCGTTCTGAGTAATCTTGCTGATCGTCTGTGTGATGTGTACATGCACATAACAGATGGTAAAGAGCTCTGGGATGCACTGAATGCTAAATTCGGTGCAACCGATGCAGGCAGTGAACTGTACATCATGGAGAGCTTCCATGACATCAGGATGGTAAACAACCGTTCTGTAGTCGAACAAGCTCATGAGATACAGTGCATTGCGAAAGAGCTCGAACTCCTTAAGTGTGCCTTACCTGACAAGTTTGTGGCTGGATGCATCATCGCTAAGTTGCCCCCTTCATGGAGGAACTTTGCCACAACTCTCAAACACAAGAGACGAGGAGATATCGGTTGAAAATCTGATAGCGTCTCTTGATGTTGAGGAGAAAGCTCGGGCTAAGGATAATACCGAGAAAGGAGAGGGTCGATCTAGCGCCAACATGGTGCGAGAAGAAACTCTACAGCAAGAACAAAGGGAACAACAAGCCCTCCTTCAATAAGCCTATGAAGACTACAACCTTCAAGAAGAAGAAGATGATAAACAAAGCGGATCCGAGCTGCTTTACCTGTGGAGAGGCTGGCCACTTTTCTAAGGACCGTCCGGAGAGGGCGGACCGCAAGAAAAAGGGGAGGCAAGTCAACACGGTGACCGCTAGCAATGCTGATGGGTACGGTAATCTCTTTATTGTTCTTTCGGTATTTCAATCTCCATGTTGGTGGATTGATACGGGTGCTAATGTTCATGTGTGTGCTGACATATCCATGTTCACTTCTTACCAGTGTCGCCGGGATTCTTCCGTCTTGATGGGGAATGGGTCACATGCTTCGTTCGTGGTGTTGGCACGGTAGATCCGAAGTTCACTTCGGGGAAGATCATGCGAGCTGAGGAACGTGCAACATGTCCCTACTATGAACAAGAATCTCGTTAGCGGCTCCCTTCTATGCGAGAGATGGGTTTAAGGTTGTTTTAGAGTCGAATAAAGTAGTTGTTTCCAAGTTTGGACAATTTATTGGTAAAGGCTATGAGTGCGGAGGCTTGTTCCGCTTTTCGCTTTCGATTTCAGTAATAAGTCCGTGAACCATATTTGTGGCAATGTTAGTGATGATACCGGTGTTTGGCATTCTCGTTTATGTCACATTAATTTTGGTTTAATGTCTCGGCTATCCAGTTTAAGGTTAATTCCGAATTTCACCATTGCCAAAGGTTCTAAGTGCCACAGTTGTGTGCAATCAAAGCAACCTCGGAAGCCTCACAAGGCGGAGAGAAACTTGGCACCTCTAGAACTCATACATTCTGACCAATGCGAGATGAATGGTGTGTTGACAAAAGGTGGAAAGAGATATTTCATGACATTGATTGATGATGCGACTAGATTCTGCTATATTTATTTGTTGCGAACTAAAGATGAAGCTTTAGACTACTTTAAAATTTATAAGGCCGAAGATGAAAATCAACTAGAGAGAAAGATCAAGCGTCTTAGGTCGGATCGTGGTGGCGAATATTTTCCTAAAATCTTTGATGAATTCTGTGAGGAACATGGCATTATTCATGAGAGGACGCCTCCCTATTCACCCCAATCAAACGGGGTTGCCGAGAGGAAAAACCGCACGCTGACCGACTTGGTGAATTCCATGTTAGCCACTGCTGGTTTATCAAAGGCATGGTGGGGGGAGGCTTTGTTGACTTCATGTCATGTCCTGAATAGAGTTCCTAACAAGAATAAAGATAAAACCCCTTATGAGGAGTGGGCTGGGAGAAAACCATCACTTTCGTATTTGCGCACATGGGGTTGTTTGGCGAAAGTCAATATTCCAATTACTAAGAAGCGCAAACTTGGACCAAAGACAGTGGATTGCATCTTCCTAGGTTATGCTCCTCGAAGTGTAGGATATAGATTTTTAGTAGTTCAATCCGAGGTACCTGATATGCATATTGATACTATTATGGAATCTCGTGATGCAACATTTTTTGAGAATATGTTTCCTATGAAAGATATGCATAGCATTGCTAGAATTTCTACTGAGATAATTCCTGGAGTCTAGTACATCTAATGAGTATTTTGAACAATCACATGAGAATGTTACTCGAGAAGGATGACAATGAAGCTCCTAAACGGAGCAAGAGACGAAGGATTGAAAAATCCTTTGGTGATGATTTCATTGTGTACCTTGTGGATGATACTCCCACGTCCATTGCAGAGGCATATGCATCTCCAGATGCAGATGACTGGAAAGAAGCTGTCCATAATGAGATGGACTCGATTCTTTCTAATGGAACTTGGGAGTTGTCAAAACGACCCCATGGATGCAAGCCTGTAGGATGCAAATGGGTGTTCAAGAAGAAGCTAAGACCTGATGGTACTATTGAAAAGTACAAGGCGCGGCTTGTAGCGAAAGGCTACACACAGAGAGAAGGCGAAGATTACTTCGACACCTATTCACATTGTCGCTAGACTTACCACCATTCGAGTACTACTATCCATGGCTGCCTCCTATGGTCTTATCGTTCATCAAATGGACGTAAAGACAACTTTCCTTAATGGAGAGTTGGAAGAGGAAATCTATATGGATCAGCCTGATGGGTTTGTAGTAAAAGGTGAAGAAAGAAAGGTGTGCAAGTTGCTGAAATCTTTATATGGCCTGAAACAAGCACCTAAGCAATGGCATGAGAAGTTTGACGGAACTTTAACTTCGTAGGCTTTGTTGTCAATGAGGTCGACAAGTGCGTTTACTATCGCCATGGTGGGGGCGAAGGTGTTATACTATGTTTGTATGTGGATGATATTCTGATCTTTGGTACAAACATGAAAGTAATACACGAGGTCAAGTCTTTCTTGTCAAAGAGTTTTGATATGAAAGATCCGGGGAGAAGCTGATGTAATTCCGAACATCAAGCTGATTAAGAACGAGAGTGGGATTACTCTAACGCAGTCCCATTATGTTGAGAAGATCTTGAGCCGGTTCGGCTATATTGATAGCAAGCCTTCTTCAACACCTTATGATCCCAGTGTGACACTACGCAAGAACCGGAGGACTGCCATAGATCAATTGAGATATTCTCGGATCGTTGGCTCACTCATGTACTTAGCGAGCGCGACTAGACCCGACATCTCTTTTGCTCGTTAGCAAGTTGAGTAGGTTCATGTCAAACCCGGTAGTCGATCATTGGCATGCACTTGATAGGGTCATGCGCTACCTATGTGGTAGAATGAGTTATGGGATTCACTATTCGGGGCACCCAGCTGTGCTTGAAGGATATAGTGATTCGAATTGGATCTCGGATGTAGCTGATCCGTACGCCACAAGTGGGTATGTATTTACCTTTGGAGGTGGCGCGAGTGTCATGGAGATCTTGCAAGCAAACCATATTGACGAGGTCAACTATGGAAGCGAGAACTTACTGCTTTAGACACAACCACCGTTGAATCGGAATGGTTGCGTGAGCTCTTGATGGACTTGCTCGTGGTTGAAAAACCTGTTCCGGCAATCCTTTTGAATTGTGACAATCAAACTGTAATTGTCAAAGTGAACAATTCTAAGGATAACGCGAAGTCATCAAGACACGCCAAGAGACGTTTGAAGTCTGTCGAGAGATTGCGAAACTCGGAGTAATGGCTTACATATATTCAAACGAGAAAATCCAGCCAGATCCCTTTA
>NC_061513.1:214679334-214704622 GCF_022539505.1 Lolium rigidum | reverse complement strand
GCTTGTCAACACCTTCTGCTCCTCGTTGGGATCGACATTCTTACTTATCGAAGATACTACGATACACCCCCTATACTTGTGGGTCATCAGTTGTATGCACATGTCTATGTCCGGAACCAAAGGCCCCAAAGTGACAAAAATTGGGACAACTGGAGGGGAAGGCTTAGATATGAGGATCACATGTTTTCACGGAGTGTTAATGCTTTGCTCCGGTGCTCTATTAAAAGGAGTACCTTAATTTCCGATAGATTCCCTAGAGGCCCGGCTGCCACCGGCTGGTAGGACAAAAGATGTTGTACAAGTTTCTCATTGCGAGCACGTATGACTATATATGGGAAACATGCCTACATGATTAATAATCTTGATGTTCCGTCTTAATGCTATTTCAATCCTATCAATTGCCCAACTGTAATTTGTTCACCCAACACTTGTTATTGGAGAGTTACCACTAGTGTAGATAGCTGGGAACCCCGGTCCATCTCTCATCATCATATACTCGTTCTACATGACATTGGAAGTAGTATCAACTATTTTACGGTGTCATTGCTCTCATTTTACTGCTACTGTCTGTTGTGTTACTGTTACTATCGCTCTCATATTACTCGCTGCTTTCACATCAACCCTGTTACTAGTGCTTTTCCAGGTGCAGCTGAATTGACAACTCAATTGTTAAGGCTTATAAGTATTATTTACCTCCCCTTGTGTCGAATCAATAAATTTGGGTTTTACTTCCCTCGAAGACTGTTGCGATCCCCTATACGTGTGGGTTATCAGACCCCAAATAGGAAGACGCGCTCGTCGAGTTCCTACGAGCTAACATGGATATCTTTGCATGGCAACCTTCTGACATGTCCGGAGTACCAAGGGAACTCGCCGAGCACTACCTCAACATAAATTCGGGTGCAAAACCGGTGAAGCAAGCTATGCGACGCTTTGGAGATAAGAAGCGTCACGCCATATGGATGGAATTAGCAAAGTAACTAGAGGCAGGATTTGTACTAGAAGTTATCCATACTGATTAGGTTGCAAACCCCGTCCTTGTACCCAAAAAGAATTCTGAAATAATAAGAATGTGCATCGATTACTCTGGCTTGAATAAGAATTGTCGGAAGGACCCGTTCCCCATGCCGCGCATTGACAACGTCATTGATTCGACGACAGGGGCAGAACTTCTGTGTTTTCTTGACGCATATTCCGGGTATCACCAGATCCGGATGAAGAAGTCCGACCAAAAGGCGACCTCATTCATCACACCTTTTGGCACTTACTGCTATGTCACCATGCCTTTTGGTTTGAAAAATGCAGGTGCCACCTACTAGCATACGATGCAGCGGTAACCAATCAATCTCAGCCTAAGAAACGTCGGAGCCCTCCCACCGGTCTCGCGAGTAAGCCGCGGAGCTGGGGCCTGCCTCTTGCTCTCCGGCATCTTCCTGCTCAACCTCAGGCTCTCTGGCATCTTCATGGTCTCCGCAATTTACGGCTCGCCGAAAAGCTCTAATTCTTGTTCTTCTGAAACCATGGGACTAACTCAACCAGCACTAGCTACAAACTAGTTTCCCCAACTCTACTTGTTCGAGAAGATCTAAAGACACAGAAAAAAGGAGAACAAAATACATAAGTAAATGCCCAAGATCTAGCGGCCACGGAGATGAACGCAAAGAACACTAGGAGAAAAAAGACATTGAGATGGTCTGAACTAGCCACACACTGGCGGCGAAGTTTTCCCTCGGTGGCGGTGTCGCGTTCGCCGGAGGAAATAGGCTCAGGCGAGAGCGGCGACGAAGAAGTGCGCGCGGTGGTTCGTAGTGAGGTCTGAGGCAGCGGCGATGAGAATGAGGAAGGTGATGGCGAATGGTGCGAACGGTCGCCCCCTTAAATAGGAGAAATGAGTTAGTGGGACGAGAACCACTCGGCCCACGTCGCTTCGGTGGCTTGGCCGCCACGTGGAGCAGGGATACACGCGTCATTTAAGAGGCCACACTGAGGGTTACATTGATCCCGTGCGGCGCCATAACTGCTCGCGGGAAACGAGGGATTTGACCCTCGCTGACCATTGCAGCGTAAGAAACAGTGCGCATGTCTCTGATAGACACAGATACCGAGATATTCTCGACTTCGCCGAGGAAGCGTAGAGGCGAAGGAACCGCCGAAAAGAGACCGGAAAGATTTTGGAGAGTTCGGTTTATCAGGAAACCTGGTGCGGCCCATCGGATGGATCATCCGGACCACACCAGCTTCGGGGACTACTGTCGGGGGGATGACCCCCGATAGGTCAAGACTATGGAAAATATGCCATGATAGAGTGTTTATAAACCGGATTAAAGAATAATCCGGATTATGAAAGTTTGGTATAATAGCATTGGAAGGTATGGTCCGGTATACCAGATAGGGTATGCCGGAGTGAGGGCAACCGGTGATAACTAAGCCGGAGAAGCGCCCAGGTTTACTAAACTCTTAGGATAAAAAGAACAAGAGTCTGGTTTATACCGGTTATGTTACCGGGAATCCGGCATAGCCTCAACAGTAGCATGTCGGCACCCTGTTCAAAGATTCCTTCAAGGACCAATGGACATGAAGAGCTAAACACATCAGCTTTAATCGAAGCCCTGAGGCCAAAGATGAAGATGACGTAAAAGGTACCGGACGAGGTCACCAGACCATCGATGCAGAAGGGAGCGTCACCTCTGGAGCCAAAGAAGCTTTATAAAGTAGCTTAGATCAGCCAAGATACCCCTTGGGTTCCTTCCCTTGTAAGCCTCATCTCCACTATATAAGGAGAGGAGGGGCTCCCCTGTGCGGGACGATCGATCCTTAGATAGTTACTGGGGCGCTAGGCTAGTTGCCGTACGTCTTCAACCTCTGGCCAGTTCTGTAGCTCTCTGTTCATCTCATAATACATACTGCGTGTTGGGCTTGTCCCTTGAGCTCTACAACTTTCTCTCTCGACCTTTCCCTCCTCCGGATTCCCTTGTGTACATCAGGCCCCAACTTAAGCCACCCTATGGCATCAGTTTGTTCACCACGACTACACCTCCCCTCCCCCCCACCCGTGCATCTACCAGGCCAACGAGTTCATCGTTGCCTCAACAACATCAATCTCAGATCAGTAGGTTCCTGTCTGCACGCAACCCTCGGGTGCTAAGTTTCCTAAATTTTCGTAGTTTGCCATCTGCACAAGACAAATGGCATTGTAATCATTTTCCGTTTGCGAGGGGTTGAAAGTGATTCCTAGATAAGGAGGAAAAGTGTAATAATTTTTGTTTTACTCATTCTTTTCTGAAATTTGTATTGTGATATGTAAGCTAATGTTGTTATTTTGGCAACATGTTAAGGTCATAAAATGGACATTGCATTAAAAATAGATGTCCGGATACCAAACTATGATATGTGATCATTTAGTTTCCGAGATGTGTGGCACCTGCAGTTTTAGTTTATTAAATTTTAACACCCCTGCAGTTATACCTGGTATCTCCCCTCCACGAAGAAGGGAAGCTGGCTATTAATGTGTTCCTTCTAAAAATAAAATAAAGACACTACTGCATTAAGGAGAACTGTAGTTATTTACTTCACTTGAAACATTTTCCTTATGTCGGGAGCCAGGACAGAGAATAGGGGCGCCGTCGAAGGGTTGGCTCTAGAGGGAGGGCGGTGCTTCAATTTGGGGCACGGCGGATTTAGCTATATCCGGTGGTTCCGTGAGACGTGAGAATCCCGCACAGAGAGCATGGGCTATATATTGCGGATTTTGGTGGAGAGGGGGAATGAAATCAATCGAGTTTGGTAGTTACTCGATACGATACGATTCGTGTGGGGAGACGGGAGAAAGCCCAAAACAGATTGAATCCCAACGGACGAAACACAAACAGATCCGCTCTTAGAGGGTCTCGATGGGAGCAGGAAAAATAAGGTTGAAACTGAACCGGTACGGTGGCCATTTGATGTATTATGCGATTTGGTAGGAGGACAAATCGGTTTAAACAATTTAGTTGACAAAACTTTTTGGCAGAAGCCTTAGCTCTTTTATTATTAGGTATAGATATTTTAAAGATGACAACTGAAAAGATGAAAACATATGACGGAATTGCTTGCCTCTTGACAGGCAAGGAAACAAGTCATCATCATGAATGTTGAGCACGTACATATTTCTTTTCTTTTTTGTAAAATGCAAAACATCTCATATAGTTGAAGAAAATAGCTCAATTCCTCCGAGCACCTGAGAATTAAGGGACTACTACATAAAGGCACTCTCTATCTCTCTCATACTCTCTCCTTCCGAACTTAGGATGCTTAAATTTTTTAGTTAAAGTCAGACTTTTTAAAAGTTTGAGAAACTATATACAAAAAATATCAACATCTAAAATTTTAAATTCTAAATATACATAATATAAAAATATATTTCATGATGGTTCTAAAAATATTAATTTGGGATTATAAATGTTGACACCGTTTTCTATATAGTTGGTAAAACTTTGAAAACTTTTTATTTTGCGGTGAAAGAAACTGATATTAACTTGGCAATATTATAGAAAGGTCCACAAAGACAAAAAAAATTACAACCAAGCCCTTCTACAAGTCGACCACGCCGGCACCACGAAGCCGTCGGTGGCGCGCCGTCGCAATTGCTTCTCTTGTCGCCTTGGAACGGAAGCATACCCCCAGCGAACGGGAAGTCGCCGAGCGCCAGTCCCAGAGGACCTACCCCGGAAGCCGCCATCGTCAACGAACCAAGCAACACCATCTTCTTCCTCATATTCATACGCCGGATCCGTCGCCCCAAATCCGGCCAGGGGAGAGCGCGCCCGGCAGCTCCTGGGAGCTGCGTACACGGGGAGAGGGACCGCTCCACGTCGGAGCTCCAGAGAACGCCGCCGTCGAAGGGGCTGAGCGCCACCACCAAACACCACACTGGCCGCGCCACCGCCTCCAAAGCGCCGCCGGCAGAGGTCCTAACAAACCCTACACTAAGGAGGAGGAGGAACCACCGGATCTACGGCGGCTAGGTGGGTTGGCTGGGGAGGTTTCAGAAAAACGCCCTGTCCTGTAGACGAAGGAGCGGGGACGGTCCAAGGTCCTAAGCTCTTTTAAAAAAACTAAAAAAACTTTGACTTAATCTAAATATTATAGGCATCCTACTTTGGGATCAAGGGAGTAATAGCAATGTTATCTGCTTGTGTCGCGCCAATAGATATTCAGCGCCGTCTCCGCCCAGGTAAGCTAGGCATGGAACGGAGACGCCGGTAGCCAGCCGGGGTGGAACAAGTTAGCGTTGGCGTCACCATGGTTTGCTGGTACATGAAATCCTACTTTGGGATAAAGGGAGTAATAGGAATGTTATCTCCCTGTGTCGCCCCAATAGATTTTCGGCAGCGTCTCCGCCCCAGGTAAGCTACGCATGGAAACTTGGCATCACCATTGGTTTGCTGGTACATCCGTACATGAATGCCAAGGTACACTGAGTCTGTAGCAGATGCATTCACCAAAGCATGCTTAGGTGTTTGCCTGCGGATGCTATGCAATCTCTGAAGATATTGGCCCAAAGAATTTCACTCAATACATTAACCGTTTACAAGAATCTAAGTATTACAAAGCCGAAGATACATTAGAATATTATATATATACAAATAGGATAATTAAATAGATGCACAATTTAATATTATTATAAAAGGTCCGAGACCACTACAGCGAAAATAATCAACAACAGCACTTACCGTAACTGGACTAGAATCCTAGAACAGTAGCATGACGCTATGCCTCTAAACACAAAAATAGAAACCGTGTTATATGTTTTATTATAGTGGTGCAGTTAATGAGCTGTTCAGCATTTTAAAGGCAGGAATTACTTGCATATAATCATGTCTGGTTGATTTATATCTTATTTGTGTAGTTTTCTCATACATATAGCAATGTATCTCCCGTTGCAACCGACGGTCATTTTTCCAAGTCATCAATAAAGACAACTAACTGAATCACTCGTCAATTATCTCATTCGTTTACAACTCATTCTTCACAAAAAGAACAAACGAAGGATCTTACGTACACTGAGAAACTCAACATGTGGTGGCCAAAAGTACACTGGCTGAACCTGGCGAGTTGCGTAATAAAATACTGATAAAACAGGTTTTTCTCCTGGGTGGTCGGCTGGTAGCTTTGGAGCCCAAATGTCCGTAGGTTTTGCTCCATTGAACCTACAGCGATGTACCTAGCATCAGCTCCAAACTTATAGAAGTTACTTTCTCCGTTGAAGTACAAAAGTCACAACAATAAGTTAATCGGCTTCATGTTGAAATGGCAATCAAGGGGACTGACAAAACTGACCTGATGGATCCGTTAAGTGTCTAGATAACATTCCAATCACGGACTACTTTGTAAACCCTACAAAAACAAACAGAAGGTCAATCAAGAGGATCATGTAATGCAAAAACGCATAGTGAAGTCAAAGCGTGGTAATTCCTTTGTTCGGGATTATAAGGCCCACGCGTGTCTCTAGATCGTAAATTTAACCAACGTAATACAAGGTATATATTTTAAAATACATATCCTTCAAAAGTTTAAATGTTCTACTTTCTAGTGATATAATTTTCATTTTATACATTTTATGTTATGTTGATCAAATTGACGACCTAGGTATACGCGCCGGCCTTATAATCCCGAACAGAGGTAGTACTGACTATCATGGCTAACAACACGTATAAGGAATAAGCCGCTGGTGCGGCTTACTTTGTCATGGGAGCAGAAAATTAGTATGTTCATTTCTAATAGTTAGCAATGCTTGAAGCGACACCTGCGTAAAGGAAGAGGGGACAAGAGAGAAGGAAGATGGTAACTTATTCTTAAGGTTGTGATGTCCGTGTAAGATTCATAGCAAATCCTACTTTATGTGCATATTTGCTAGCTAAAATATGCATATATTTTCATAAACAATATTGTGGAATCGTGGTTGAGGTGTTCAGATGATAGTAGCAATCAAATACTAAGCGAAAGGAAACCATCTAACATTTACTTCTAGCAACACCACAAAAGTCTGGAGGAGACAGCACACACCGTGAGACATGTTGAATGTTGTAGAAAGAGAAGGACCACGAAATAGTAAGAATGCAAGAGCCCAAAGGCTCCGCTGATGGTTATGTAGCTGAAGACCTTACATGTGTCACGTTTGATGCACATGGTCAAGGGTATTCCATGGTAACGCAGGGTATTCAGCTAGTCAGTGTAATGGCAAGAAAAGTGTAACTAAGTTCCACTTTGACTTAGATCTGAAGTATTCTCAGTTAATTCATTGTGAACCTTCATTCAACAGAAAAGATTCAATGTTCAGGAGACCTCCTAAAGTTGAAATATACAAAGATGCCAGTAAAACAAACTTTTGAACGATTTAGCATTTTGGGAGAAAGTTAGGCACAACGATTACAGAATATTCAAAGCAAGGTGCGGTAACAAACCTTCAAAGGATGGATGTCCATAGATAAGATGTCTGGTATGTTCGTCATGTTAACACTGGGTGGCTGGAGATCTGAGTATCAACTGGTGCAAGAGTTGGTGGAACCTGAGAGAAATGAAAGAAACATTGCTTTCTTTATCGACAAAATGAAACTAAAGCCTTAAATTATAGTTGAACAGTGCTGTACCAGCTCCAGAACAATCAAGTAAAGCAAAACTAACTTGTTGCAAGACTCTGGAGAAGAGAGTGTTCTCTCATATTTCCTTTTTCTACTATTTAGTGTGTTCATATGGAGCATGAAGTATACCTGTCCTTCCCTACGTTTTTCCGGAACTGTGGTATGACACTTTGTAAGTTCATGATCATCAATCATGACAGGGTCAAAACTACGACAAATCTTTTTCTTGCCAGGACCAATTTCACAATCACTTCCAGCTTTGCCTGCCTGATCATCTTCATATGCCTTTTTGGCCTGCTTGACCAAACGGACCAACAGACTAGCTGCGTTAAGCCTAATTTTGCGGGCAGAGTACATTTCTTTATAGGCTCTCATGCAAGGATTCTTGGGGATTTTATTTCTATATCGAGGTGCATCCTTCATCAACCTCTTCAAATGTCGTTTTGAGAACAGCTGAAAGAAACACACTAGCATTAGATGAATGGCAACTTTGATCAAATCCATATACATCCCCAATATATTACAATTTACCTGTCGGGCATCTGAAATTTCATATTCAGGGTAACATATCATCTTGAGTGCGGTCGCAAGTTTCAGTAAATCCCAACGACGAGTGCAAATCCGAGATATTTTCTTAAGTTGGTGAGCAGCAAAGCACAAGGCGTTATCGTATTTGTATTTGTTGACACGACAATCACACTCATACACAATGCCTGCCACCTCAATAATACGTTTAGTCACCTGGATACAAGGAGCAATGCTACATCAATGATACAGAAAAAACACGTGGAAGGCAAAATCCCAGAAACAATATTGAAGAAAAATACTTGGGTCGCTGTGAAAACGAATGGTTTCATGTGTGCTGCAGAAAGCACTTCAATGTAAGACATATGGGGAAGGAAGTGATGGGCTCACCATCATATGCCGATTGATGTCAAAGTCATGGTAATTCAGGAGAAATATCATTCCTTCACTCATCGGGAAGCGATCCTCATTAGCCATCTCTGACTTTTCCACGGGTAGAAAACGAGGCATCTGAATCCTCAAGCCCCACATCAACTCCTTGACAGCAGGAGTGTACACGCAGGGTATTTTCTGAAATAATATCAACAAAAAGTCTGGGCTCAAAATTATTCATAGAAGTAAGCAAACAAGGGAGCTTTAACACTAACCAAGCACTTCTGAATGACATCTTTGTATTTCTCATTTCCAACAGCTAGTGTTTGCTCATCGACAACATACTTCTGGATCATCGAACTAAGCTCTGGACTAACAGAAGTGTCAGTAATGGCACTGCCTTTGACCTCAAAAGTTTTAAAGGCTTCCATCCAAAGAGCCTGTTAATGAAACAAACAATGACAAGCATGTTAAGGGGAGAAGACACAATTAGTCAAAAATCATGCCAAATAGTTAGATGCATCATCAAGTGTAATGATAAATCTTGTTCAAGTTCTCAATTTAGGTGTAAATTAGAATAGTCATGCGTTAAGCAAATGCAATGTCTTTTGAAAAGAGGCATACTTGCGTTTCTGGGTAGTAATACCATCACCATGGCAGGACTTAAATCATCCCTACCTAGCAGTAACCAGTCACAATTTGGCATATGCCAATACCCCCTAGTATCACCAAACCTGTGCCCATCTATTACTTGGATATCTCTTGCACGCATAGTGGCCTTTTTAAGAAAAATGGCTCTGGGAATGCATTCATAAGAGAAACAAAATCATGGTGCATGCTTCCTGAGCAGATTTATAGAGAGAAAACTGGAGTGTGTAGCCTGTTTAACGTACTTACACACACGAGAGTTTTGGAGTTTGTAGTGTATAAAATTATTTAGGTAGCAATATAGTACTCCCAAAAAGAGCTGCTCAACTTTGTCTAGATACGGAGATATACAAGACACATTTTAGTTGTAGAAACATCTGTATATAGAAAAAGTTGAGTAGCTTTTTTTTTGAAACGGAGGGAGTAAGTTAATTGGTGGACGTACTAATTTATGTGTACAGAACTACAGATATGAAGGTATTTCTAAAATAGATAATATACTCAAACTTGTGGACTCTGCTTGGATTTTTTTTTTCTTGTAGATCGCTTTGTAAATCTTAAAAATATAATATGGGTATATTCCAAGTGATAAAGTGGTATGCTTGCTACCCCATGTAGAGTATATGAGACCTACGGTAGAAACAACCCCATGTATTTCTTCATGCAATGCAGAGATAAATAAAAGTGGCAAAAATGTATCATGAAAGGTCGATGCTCGGTTTAAAATGAGCACAAGCATCAAACAAGAGTAGAAAAAAATGGTTTGGGGGAGGGGGCACTAACTGTTTTTGGCACATCGATGAAATCTGCCCAGATGTGCTGCACGGGATAGATAATACAGAACAATTAGGTCGATGACAAAGACGACAAAAGAAAAACAAGAACATAGGAGCAATAATCAAAAAAGTACCTTCCAGGCATCTTCTTTAGCGAGATTGATCGCATCATAACCGAAAATTGCAAAGCCAGATGGCGTAAAGCCAGAGGGCGTCTCAAATAGCACCGAAATCACCCCACCATTCCCAAACACGGCAGCTGGTAAATCAGAATTTAAGCAAAATTCAGGCAAGCATAATTACAAAGAAAGACGTAAGTTGACCAATCGAATAGTATAGTAGATATCAAGCGTGAAGTCAGTTCGTGGCCAAGAGGCCAAAGGCTATCTCGCCCCCGCCAGATCCGCCAACGCAGTATATACATATTATTCGCCTCCGCCGGCGGCAGAACCCTTCTGCCGATCAGCGGCTCCGATGTCGACACCAGCGATGCAGCCCCGCAGTAGCCCTCCCCCTAATCCAGGGCTCCACCCTACCCTCCAACACTAACTACAAGGTATAGGGTCTAGAAGAGGTAGCGCCGGGCGGTTGAACTCACCTGCACCCCCCTCACGAAACACCTCCTTCGCCTCATCCTCATCATCATCGTCGTCAACGTCAACGACGTCAACGTCCGTATGGAAGGGGTTCTTCTCCGAGGCCGTTTCCTTCCGCCCCGCCATAGAGACGTCTTCCTTTCCCATCTCCATCTCCATCTCCATCCATCCATCCATCCATCCACTACTTATAAAAGCCCAAACATGGCCGGAACATTTGATCTCATCCATCCACTATCCATCCACTACTTAGAAAAGCCCAAACATGGCCGGAACATTTGATCTCAGCCATCTATTTCACTAGATCTAACGGCCCAAGACTCTCTAATGACATTGCAAGTCATTCCCGTTTTGCACGACCCCTAATTCCGGATCACGAGCTTCAGTTACGGATTCACACTAGCTAGGCAGTTTATATAGGCAGGGTAATTTCATCCCACATCTAAGAGCATCTCCAACAGACGCTCTATCCCGCTGTATCTAAAAAAGCGGCTGGTTTAGCGCGTGGGCGCAACATTATGCTCCAACAAGCGCTCTATCCCGCGCTGTAAAATACAGCTTGAGGCAAAAGCGCTATATCGTGCACTATATCTACCGCGCCGGAAAGATCACGATGTATCCGTCACGCGCAGAAACAAGTGCGGATTTTTACAGCTCCAAGGTTTAGAGCTTCTGTTTGAAGGTGAATATGCCCTCACGCACAAAACATGGATAGAGCACGCTGTAAAGTGATTTTTACAGCGCCAAATTTAGAGCGCCTGTTGGAGATGCTCTAACCTGCACGAAAAAATTGCCATCGTACCGATGGCTCCACGAATCGCGCAACAGGAATAAAAGACCTCGCTTCTCTACTGCGCTCCGGCGTGCGTCGCCGCACTCCTCGCCGCCTTCTTGCGCCAACACCTCCATAGTCTTTGCCAACGCGACCCTCCCGCACTTGCCGCCGCCGTCTCGGGTCACTCCCGCACTTGTCGCCGCCGTGGAGAGAGCCCGAGATACAAACAATATCAGGGCATGTGCATTCAGTTAGACGGCTGCCTCCGTCCCAAGCGCCGTCACGAAGGATCGGGATAGCGGGGCCGGCTGACCTCGCGAGTGCATCTCTCGCGGCTGTGGCCCGGTTTCCTCAGCCACCGTCAGCGTCGTGCATGAGGACTAGACGGCGGAGCCCGAGGTGATGTCTGGGATGACAGCGAGCAGGGCGGAGCATGCCTCGCCGGAGTTCATTCTCGCGTGACGTTGCAGTACTCGACCAGGAGTGCCTCCACGTGGAGCTGGCCATGACACTGCCACCGTCGGCGTTCGGTCGTTTGACCGCCTCCGGGCTCGGCTCGAGCAAGAAGCTATCAAGTACGGTGTCGGGAACTTTAAGCATGATTTATCATCCATGGGACCATGGTCCATGGCCGCCGCCCCTGGAGTGGATTTGAAGGCCCAGCGGTACTCATCAATATCCAGCGGGTTGCGCTGCCGTGGAACTGATTCAGGTTTGGATCGGTTGTTTAGTCTTTTTTTTTTTGTAAAATCATATGTCAAGGAATGAGATAAGCGACTTGGGATTTCCATGATGTTGATGTCATCATGAGAAAAAGAAGTGCATCCAGCCAATTCGGAATGACTGAAACTCATGGTTAGTATTTCTGAGCCCTGTGACTAGCTGCATTCATGTCTCTTACTCCCTCCTACCTAAATGAATTGTTAGCAAGTTTCGGAAAAATATTTCCTAAAATATGTCTAGGTTCATTGAACCGACTAACAAGTAATTTAGATAAAAAGGAGTATAAGATAGGTTTGCGGATGACGGCGGCGGTACTTCTTGAGCATGTGCATGTGGTGCATGGACATCCTGAGTTTCTCCAGTTTTAAATTATGTGCCGATACGATGAAGATATGTCAAGTAATTTAGATGCAACTGAAAAGTTGTTTGTACAAATTTTTCCGTTTCTCTCACGTATTGTGAGTGCTATAATTAGCAGTGATGTTAACTTATTTTTAGTTGAAGTATCAGCACTTATACATATGGAATTATAAATACATATTTCCTATACATTCCCTCGAGCAGACTTTTTGAATTTGATTAAGTGTCTCTACTTATTTTGTTAATCACTGTTTAGGCTGTTGAATGATGAAGTTGTTCACAAGTCATTTATTTGACTGATAATTATTTGATCCATCGATGGGGTTGCAAGGTTACAATTTGAACTTAGTAGTCCAGCTATATGTTCCATAGCATAACAATCTAATAGGTAGCTATGTGTTGTAAACAGTTTTAAACCTATTTATTTCCAATGTAGATGTTCCTATGATAGATCTCTAGTTCTCTACTACTGGGTGTATTTGGGTTGAGTAATGGTTCGTTGACAGTGACAATCAGGAGGCAAGTGTTTGAGTGAGAGTGTCACCTTGCTGAGGATGAATGGAAGAGAGTTGGAAGATGACAAACATGAGGAGGAATATGTAAATGCTGGCTGGTGAAGTAGTACATGTTGCACAAATGAATAACAAGTGTTTTCTAATGGTAATCTAGACGCTAAACGGTATTATAGATATTAATATTTTTATATACTTTTAGTCAAATTTTGCAAAGTTTGATTTTTAACTAAACCTAGAACACGAAGGAGATAAAAACGAATGAAATAATTAGTTATGATAATCTGTATTAATAACTGAGACGTGCGTGCACGTGCCCACTCACTAGTATGGAAAATGCTCCGTTTCCTTCGGAGGCTGCGAGCAATGCAGCCTCCGGGCCGGGCGTCGTCCGATCGTGTCCATCGCGTTCCATGTGGACCCGCGACCGCATCGAGCCACCGACGATTCATCCTCAGAGCATTTCCGCTCCCAGCCGAAATCCGGCGCTATTTAGCGTCGGATGGATGTATTTTTTTTTTTTGGCCTGGGAGGCCTATTTTCCCAGCGGCGAGCCCAAGATCGATGAAAAGTTTCGACAAAATAGGCGAATTCAGATAAAACAAGTCGAAATTGGTTCAAACATAAGCGAAACTTAAAGATATTTAACGTATATAGGCGAGTTCGTACATATATATGCCGAATCCGTACATATATTTGAATTCGGCCTCATAGAAATATAAACTAAAATTTAAAATGGCCTTCTACGCCATGTAGTCGCCGCCGTCGCGTCGACGCTCGAGTTGCCGACGTCCTCGGGTGGCGGCGCCTCGTACCAGCGGCTAGAACCCTGGCCAGGGTTGCCGGCGCGTGGCGGCATCGGCCGTAGAGGTCGTTGTCGCTGCTCTCCTCGAGCTTGATCAGCTCGATGGGCTTGGGCGCGACGTTCATTGCGGCAGCCGATGCGGCGACGCGGACGGCGCGTTGCCGCGCAGCAGCCAGGTCAAGAAGGCGATGCTGCTGCTCCGCCTCCTGTCGCTCCCAGTCCCGCCTGGACCAGATGAGCGCGGCGTCGATGGGGAGCGCGTTGTCGGCGGGGACCAGGTCGTTGAGCGACCTGGCGATCGCCTCCGCCACCGCGGCGTCCTCGGCGCGCTTGGACTCCTCCTCGGTGAGCTGGTTCGCGGCAGCGGCGGCGGCCTCCTTCTTCGACGACTTCCTCTTGCGGCTGCACGAGGGAGAGGAAGGTTGCTCGCGGATGACGAGGGCGCCGCTGCTGCATCCTCTGGTCGGGGGTGGAGATGCCGACTCCGTCTTGACGAAGACCGGTGTCGACGGCGGAGGCACCGATCCGCCGGACCTGGACGCCGACATGGATCCAGACAACGAGGAGGACGGCGCCATCCTCCTCGGCATCCAGGAGCTACCGTGTCGGCGCGACATGGTAGGCGCCACCGACGGCGGCATCCCCAGAACGGGGGAATTCCCACCCTCGATGTGCGCAAGCACATTCTCGAGGGTGCGGTCAGGCGCGCTCCACCAGCGGTGGCGGCCGGCGGCGTTGTTCCTAGCGGGAGGAGGAGGAGGCCCGTCATATTGGGCGAACTCGCGTTTGTACCTCTTCCGGAAGAAGTGCGTCCACGCCTCGTAGTTGTCGGGGAAGAAGCGCTCCTTCGCGTGCTGCTCGTCACTGCGAGTGACGAGCACCGCATCGATCTCTGCCTCCAGGGCGCCGCGACCCATCGGCGGCGGCGGTATCGGGCTTCTTCCACCAGCGGCGGTGGCCGGCGATGTTGCTCCTAGCGGGAGGAGGAGGAGGCCCGTCATACTGGGCGAGCTCGCGTTCGTACCTCTGCCGGAAGAAGTGCGTCCACGCCTCGTAGTTGTCGGGGAAGAAGCGCTCCTCCACGCGCTGCTCGTCAGTAAGAGTGACGAGCACCGCGTCGATCTCCGCCTCCAGGGCGGCGCGACCCATCGGCGGCAGCGGGATCGGGACGCCGCCAGTGCTGAGTCGCCATCCTCCGGGCACGCGGAAGTCCAGCGGCGCAGGGTAGCCCGCCGCATGCAGGAGCCGCCCCTCCCATTGGTGGAGAGAGCGGCGGCCGAAGCCATTGTTCGCCGCACCGTCGTTCGCCATTGATGAACGCCGCTAGCTCTCGGTCGATGAGATGGGAAAGATTGGTGGCGTGAGAACAGGGAGACGGCGTGGTGAATGCGGCCAGACGCGGTAGTTCGGCGATAAATAGAGGGCGACGCGCGTGAAACCGACGCGACGGCATTAACTCGCCGCGTGGAAGCTACGCGTCCGGTGAAGGCTGATCGGCGACAGGCTTTTATTGCGCGCGGAAGACGATGCAATGAGGACGACGATCGGACTTTTTCACCGACAAGTCGGGGCCATCAGCCGCGCGGGAAGTTTTCTCGGCGTTCCCCGCGCTTTCGTTTCGTCCGGAGTCCCCGAGCGCTCCCGGGGGGGCAGGGATAACCTGGGCTCCCCGGATGGATGAAAGCCCAAATCCGGACGAAAACGAGGATCCGGGGGCGCGACTGGGCCGTTTTCGCCCATCCGGATGAAAAAAGGCATCCTATGGGCCTCGTCGGGGAAACGGCTGGAGATGCTCTCATCCTCGCGTCTTCGCCGGAACAGAGAGAGAACACCAGAGCTGCGGCCACTCCCCGCCTCCTTTCCTTTCCGCGGTGAGCCTCCCGGCTCAGGCAGCCACCAATCCCCGCCACCCTTCACTCCGGGAGCCACCAATTTTCTTCCTTCGCCTAGATCTCCGGCCGCCGCGCCACCTACCGGTACCCCCACGGCGCTAACCACTCACAGCAGCCGACCAACTTCAAGTCATTTGCCGTGGAGGATCATCTGTGGGAGCAGTGTGTGCGCCTCCACTCGCCGGGTCTGAGGAAGACAACAGGGGTAGCCAATCGAGCGGTGTAGATGCGGCGGCGAATTTGAGGGCTCCCCGCCGTCGTGCTGCAAGGTAGGGGATGCGTTCTACTACAAAGGAGGGTGACGGAGGCGGGCGAGGGGCGCCGAAGCTGGAGACGAGGTTGACATGCGTCGGTGCTACCAATCGTGTATGCTGGAGCTGCGACTAGCAGGCGCCTGGGATACTCCTGCCGCCCTTGCTGCAAAGGTCGGGATCCAAAGCTTCAATTCCCCACCGTCGATGCTACAAATGTCAGCCGCCCTAGCTGCAATCCCCTGTTGTCCGAGCTGCCCGCCGCCGAAGCTGCAACGGATGCGAGCCAGTGCTTCAATTCCCTACTGGCAGTGCTGCAAATGCTTGACGGTTGAGCTGCAAGCCTTGTCACCAGAGCTGCAATGTAACTCCGTCGATGCTGCCATGGGCGAGCCAACACAGTCGGTGCTGCAACTACCTAGCTTCCACTGGAGCTTCCATCGGCAGGTGCCGAAGCTTCAATCTACCACCACCGATGCTGCAAACGCCTTGCGCAGGAGCTTCTATCGGCAGGCACCGGAGCTGCAAGCGACCAACAATAGGGTTGTAGGCGCTATTGGTAGATGTTCGCGGAGCGCCGGCGGCGACCACTGGTGCTACGACTGGCGCCGACGGCAGTCACTGCTGATGCGACTGGTGGCACCGTGGTCGACGGTGTTGCTAGTCAGAGATCGAGATGCTGCAAGAGGATCCAGCAACGCGGTCTTCTTCGGCGACCCGTTCTTCCGACGATGAGGTTCTCCGGTGATGTCCACGAAGGGTTCAACGGTGATGGCCATGGCTCACTAAAGGAGAGAGACCGATTTTTCGTTGCGTCGCATTTGGGTGCCCTTTGGTAAAGAAAAATCGGACCGTTGCAAAAGAGTTTTCGGGAGGCCGTTGACTGCTGACGTCATGCAAACTGATACGTGGCGGGCGCCATTAACTATCCGGTAACGTCGTTAACCCGCTGAAAGGCCGTGGTAGATGGTGGGCTCACCCCAAGGCATGCCACGCCTTAAGCAGGCCGGTCCATTTAGTTCGCGGGCCGGGCCAGCTGACTTGGTTTGACTGGTCAACTATATAACTGGGTTGGTCAATTAGGTACGTGGGTTGGGCCTAACTTCCCAGGTTGACTGGACAAAACCCAAATGGGCCGGCCCACTAAGCATGCGGGCAGGGCCGAACATCTTCGTTTGACCGATCAACAGGATAACTGGGCCGGCTCATTGAGCAAGTGGGCCGAGCCGAATGTCTTCGTTTGACCGATCAACAGGATAACTGGGCCAGCCTAATAATCATGTGGGTCGGGCCGAATGTCTTCATTTGACCGGTCAACATGATAAATGGGCCGGCCAAATAAGCATGTGGGTCGGGACGAATGTCTTCGTTTGACCGGTCAACATGGTAACTTGGCCATCCCACTAAGCTCGTGGGTCGGGCCTAAAGTCTTTGTTTGACCGGTCAGCGGGATAATTGGGCCGCACCTTTAGGTGGTGGGCCGGGCTAAATTCATTTGTTTGACCGGTCAACTGAAATTTTTAATGCCATTTAGTTAATGGGTCGGCCCATTAGCCCACTACATAGTATATATGGGCCTTGTAAGGCCCAATAGCCTTGTTGGGCCGAGGTCCGTGAAGTCCGTTGTTATTGTTGGGCCAGCCCATCTGCGATTTAATATGTTAGCATGCTGGCATGTAAGGAGCTTTCCGATTTTGCGAGACGACCCATATGTGATTTCGCTTAATTGGCCATTGTCGGGCTGGAAATTTGTGATTTAGTTTACGCCAACAACGGCCGGTTATATTCTGAGGATATTTACGCAGCACATGATTTCAGTCGGATAGCCTCACTTACCACAAGCACCAACTAATTGCAGTTAGAAAATAATGCACGAAAGAACCATATTAACTAACTAAACATTACATCAGCTGCAAGGCTTTGAAAAAATATTACATTAGATGCAAGGTTTTGAAAAAATATTACAGAATCCAGAGAAATTGAATGGTAATTAAACCTAGCAATACAATGAAGAGATTCAGCAATCTTTTATGTTGTTCGTGCACCACTTATATCTGAAATAAAGACATTAAAAGTTAAGACAACGACAATGGAAAGGCAAACACACTACAATGTTGTTTGCCAAAGAATTTGGAACTCACCATTTCCTTGTTATAACAAGATCATTGTAATGCGCACAGATAGTCTACCGGTATGGGGCTAATATAGATTACCAAAAAGCAAACAAAGAGTGCATGTCGCATATCAACAACCAAAATATTTTAAGGTGGACAGATGGAAAATAATAAGCTGTGAGATTCCTTTTGATGTGTATAATCTATACCAACATAAAAAATGATGTTCTAATCATTAAGCAGCTGAGATAGTGCAAGATAAACAAGCAATCGAATTATTTTGTTGCTTATATAACAGAGCACGTCAGAATAAAACAACAGACTTACTGCTGTCAAGTTCCATGCAGCTCTCCATGTTGCTACACTCGTTGAAGATTTCTGATGTTGCCCTTATTTATACAGGTAGTTTTTTGTTACTCTGCATCAAGACACGATCAGTCATACACATACGAGTTCCAGCATGATAAACAGTATGCACGTACTCCCTCCATCCCAATGTTATTCATGCATTAAACACCGATAATAGTGAGTGATTCGCTACATAATTACACTATATATGTGGCTGGAATCTCTCAAAAATGTGTGTTCATGCATATATACACACGCACGCCTATGGCAATACGAAAGATACACATACTTCAACCAGAGCAGTAGTTACTGGCCTAACTTATGACAAACCAGATAGATATAATAGTTATATCATTTGCAGTGCAGCAAAAGTAGACCAACATGTTCAGTTTACTTCCAAATTGACATGAACTACTACATAATAGAAGGCACTTACTTTTGTAACAAATAATGAACCAAATACTAGTTATAATGTCAACAACTATAGAGCAGGTAATGCAAACCAACATGCTCAATTACTTAAATTGGCCATGAACTAAATAATAGTAGTATTTTACTGTCATAGCTAGTAATGAACCATATAGGAATTATAATCTGAACTTTGTTGCGCAGGGAATGATAACCAAAGTGTTCACATACTTAAATTTGTACATGCAACACATAGAGGGTACTGAATGAACTGATAGCAGGTAGTTAATTTAGTAGCTCACGACTAACCAGATACAAATAATAATGATATTACTTGTACAGGGAATGTAGAGTAACATGTTCAGTGACTTCAATTTGGCATGAACTACGTAATAGGAGGCCGTTACTTTTATAACAAACAATGAGCCAAATAGAAGTTAAGATGGCAAAAACTGTAGAGCAGGAAATGAGAACCAACATGTGCAATTACTTAAAATTGGCCATGAACTAAATAATAGCAGGATGTTACTATAATAGATATGAATGAACCAAATAGGAATTATAACAGCATCACTCCTGAACTAGTAGTGAAGGGAATCCAAATCAATATGTTTCGGGATATAAATTTGTAATGAGCAACACGCAGAGGATAGATAATGATGAAGCTAAGGATGGACCAGATACATAATAAAGTGGGATCACCTGTGAACTTGTAGAAGAGCTGAAGAGGGAATGCAAACCAATATGTTCAGTATTTCATGTGTGAGTTCCATGCAAAGTAAGAGAAACGAGTTAATGTTGCAGCTTTTGAAGAATCCGATGGCACACAAAATTATTATCAAAGTAGCTAGTGTGACGAGTTTAAATAAATTTGTACTACAGGATAGCACAGATATAGCATGCAGGAACTAATAGTAGTCAGTTACTTTGTTAGCTTACGATGAAGTAGATAGAAATAACAATGGCATCACCTGTCGTACAGGGAATACAAACCAACATGTTTAGGGAGTACAAAATTGGCATGAACAAAATAGTAGCAGACTATAATTTTAGTAACAACGACTGAGCAAGATAGAAGTTATGATGGAAACATCTACAAAGCTGGAAATGCTAACCAAAATGTTCAATCGCTTAAAGTTATAAATGAACTAGAAAATAGCAGGGTGTTACTGTCATAAATAGGAATGAACATAAAGAGCTTCAGACAAACAAGCATCTGAACCCAGAACATGACGCTAAAACAAGGAACTTACATTAGGAGTTGTACTTTCTGGGAGTCACTTCAGCTCATCCTGGGGTTGGCAGATTCGGTGATGAAGTTCACTACATATGCAGCTTGGAGTTGGAGAGACAGCCATTTCACTTCATGGTTACTCATCTCATCTGCAAAACTTTACAGCGCGTCGTTAGCACAAACAGGTTCCCCCAAGATTAAACAAGAACTTGCAGGCAACAATCGAAAAACGACAGTAGAAGAGTTTAGGTAGGTGTGGATCATGCATGGCGCCGGTGAAGCAGATCCGGTTCATGCACGGCGGTGTCGGTGAAGCCAGTCAGGTGTGGTGGAAGAGGGAGTCGGCGAGCTAGATCCCATGCGGTGGACAACGGATCCGGCAAAGCGGCTCCGGTGGGCTGGACGATACCGCAGCTGAAGCGACTGCGGTAGACTACTTGATGAGTATATGGGTTTCGAGGTTCGACGGGGATGATCCAGTCCGGTTGATGATGGGGTCGATGAAGCGGATCCGTCAGACAGCCGGACGAGGAGGTCGCGCAGCCTCGGTTAGGCCAGGGAAGTCCGGTGGGGATGTTCCTATGCGGTGGTCGTGGAGGTGGGAGAGAGACGGACTTGGGAAGTTTCGTTGGGTGGTCTCAGAGGAGAGACTGAGGGAAATGAATTTTTTCGGAGGGTTTTTGGGGCTAGGCAGGTGGTGATCGAAAAAATGACGGGCAGTCCCCCCACCAACCGACTTATAGATGGATGATAACCCACAAGTATAGGGGATCGCAACAGTCTTCGAGGGAAGTAAAACCCAATTTATTGATTCGACACAAGGGGAGACAAAGAATAATTGAAAGCCTTAACAACGGAGTTGTCAATTCAGCTGCACCTGGAAACAGACTTGCTCGCAAGAGTTTATCGTAGTAACGAGCTTTATAGCGATAGCGATGAGTGAAATAACGAGCGACAGAGTAACAAAGACAGCAGTAGTGATTATAGTAAACAGCAGGATTAAAATACTGTAGGCATAGGGATGGATGACGGGCGTTGCATGGATGAGAGAAACTCATGTAACAATCAAAGCAGGGCATTTGCAGATAATAATAAAATGGTATCCAAGTACTAATCAATCAATAGGCATGTGTTCCATATATAGTCGTACGTGCTCGCAATGAGAAACTTGCACAACATCTTTTGTCCAACCAGCCGGTGGCAGCCGGGCCTCTAGGGAATCTACTGGAAATTAAGGTACTCCTTTTAATAGAGCACCGGAGCAAAGCATTAACACTCCGTGAACACATGTGATCCTCATATCACCGCCTTCCCCTTCGGTTGTCCCAATTTCTGTCACTTTGGGGCCTCGGGTTCCGGACAACAATACGTGTACAACTTGCAGGTAAGATCATAAAACAATGCATATCATCATGAAACAATAACATGTTCAGATCTGAAATCATGGCACTCGGGCCCTAGTGACAAGCATTAAGCATAACAAGTTGCAACAATATCGTAAAAGTACCAATTACGGACACTAGGCACTATGCCCTAACAATCTTATGCTATTACATGACCAATCTCATCCAATCCCTACCATCCCCTTCAGCCTACAGCGGGGGAATTACTCACACATGGATGGGGGAAACATGGCTGGTCGATGGAGAGGCGTCGGTGGTGATGATGGCGATGATCTCCTCCAATTCCCCGTCCCGGTGATACGTCTCAAACGTATCTATAATTTCTTATGTTCCATGCTAGTTTTATGACAATACCTACATGCTTTGTGCACACTTTATATCGTTTTGATGCGTTTTCCGGAACTAACCTATTAACGAGATGCCGAAGTGCCAGTCTCGTTTCTGCTGTTTTTGGTTTCAGAAATCCTAGTAAGGAAATATTCTCGGAATCAGACGAAATTAATGCCCAGCACCTTATTTTCCCCGGAAGATTCCAGAGCATCGAAGAAGTACCGGAGAGGAGCCAGGGGGGCCCCACACGCCAGGGCGGCGCGGCCAAGGGGTGGGGCGCGCCCCCTAGTGTGTGGGCCCACCAGGCCCCCTCCGAGGCTGCCCTTCCGCCTACTTAAGGTCTCCGTCGCGAAAACCCTACAGGGATTGACGAAACCAGAGAAAACCTTCCAGAGCCGCCGCCATCGCGAAACTCCAAATCGGGGGACAGAAGTCTCTGTTCCGGCACCCTGCCGGGACGGGGAATTGCCCCCGGAGTCATCTCCACCGCCGTCTCCACCGCCATCTTCACCGCCATCGCTGTCTCTATGATGAGGAGGGAGTAATTCACCCCCGGGGCTGAGGGCTCCGCTGTAGCTATGTGGTTCATCTCTCTCTTTAGGTGATCTAGTTGAATATCATCTATGTGCTACTCTAGTGATGTTATTAAAGTACTCTATTCCTCCTTCACGGTGTAATGGTGACAGTGTGTGCACCGTGTAGTACTTGGCGTAGTCTATGATCATAATCTCTTGTAGGTTATGGAGTTAATTATTACTATGATAGTATTGATGTGATCTATGCCTCCTTCATAGTGTGATGGTGACGAGTGTGCATGCTATGTTAGTTCTCGGTGTAATTGTGTTGATCTATCTTGCACTCTAAGGTTATTTAAACATGAATATCGAATATTGTGGAGCTTGTTAACTCCGGCATTGAGGGTTCGTGTAATCCTACACGGTTAGTGGTGTTCATCATCCAACAAGAGGGTGTAGAGTGGTTCTATTATGTGATCATTGTTGAGAGTGTCCACTAGTGAAAGCAGGATCCCTAGGCCTTGCTTCCAAGCATCGAATCTCCGTTTGTTTACTTGTTTTGTTGCATGTTTACTCGCTGCCATATTTTATTCAGATTGTTATTACCACTCATATACATCCATACTACTTGTATTTCACTATCTCTTCGCCGAACTAGTGCACCTATACATCTGACAAGTGTATTTGGTGTGTTGGGGACACAAGAGACTTCTTGTATCGTGATTGCAGGGTTGCTTGAGAGGGATATCATTGACCTCTTCCTCCCTGAGTTCGATAAACCTTGGGTGATCCACTTAAGGGAAACTTGCTCGTTGTTCTACAAACCTCTGCTCTTGGAGGCCCAACACTCGTCTACAGGAATAGAAGCGTGCGTAGACATCAAGCTATTTTCTCGGCGCCGTTGCCGGGGAGGAAAGGTAAAAGGCACTCATACTCCGGTCCCGTGTAAAGTACTTTTCCGTTGCCGTTGTGTGTGTGCTCGAAGCTATTTCCTTTAGATCCTGCAATTGCATCTTTTTGTTTCTTGTTTACACTAGTTAGGCATAATGGACAACAATGAGCTTCTTATTCTATTTCCGATTTAAGACATGAATTGTTTGATGCGAAAATTAAAAAACCTATGGAACCTTATTTGCATGCTAGTAGCGATGTTATTAGTATGAATGCAATTACTCGCTAATGCTATGGAGAAGTCTAAGCTTGGGGAAGCTAGTTTTTGTGATCTTTTTAGCTTCCCATCTTTAGGGAGAAAATTTGCTCCGATAATATTTTATCTCCCATATGCGATAACTCTAATGATGCTTGTGATATTTTAAATGCACCTACTGAAAGTATTCCATATAAAATACCTATGAAAATTATTGAACGTGTTATGGATAACCGCTATGAAGGGGATGGAACTGTCCATCCTGGAGATCATTTACTGTTTTTGCATGAATTATGCGGGTTATTCAAGTGTGCAGGTATCTCTATGGATGAAGTGAAGAAGAAATTATTCTCTATGTCGTTGTCTGGTGAAGCGGCGCATTGGTATAAACTGGTGAAGGATGAGCATCCTCTTGATTGGAAGGATATTGTGCCTCTATTTTATTCTAAATTCTATCCTCCAAGTGAAATTCACAAAGACCGAAACCGAATATATAATTTCTGGCCTCATGATGGAGAAAGTATTGCCCAAGCATGGAAGAGATTGAAGTCTTTAATGCTCAAATGCCCCAATCATGAGCTTCCTGGTAATGTTATTATTGATAATTTCTATGCAAGACTTTCTTTTCAAGACAAGACCTTGCTGGATACTTCTTGTTCTGGATCATTCACGCGCAATAAAGAAGAGTTTAAATGGGACCTTCTTAATCGGATTCAGGAGAACGCTGAAGATTGGGAGAACGAAAAGGGTAAAGAATCAGGTATAAACTATGATTATGAATGCATTGAAACTTTTATGGATACTGGTAAATTTCGAAATATGAGTGCTACCTATGGTCTTGACTCTCAAGTTGCTGCAAATCTTTATAAAGCTTTTGCCTCTCATTTTGAATTGCCTAGGAAGAATTTTGATAAGTATCATGAACCTTTTAAAGAGGCTTGTATGAAGGATGAAATTGTTGTTAATGATTGCAATAAACATGCTCAAACTCCTAAGAATGCTATTTCCTATAAGCATGTTAATTTTTGTGGAATGCATAGACCTTGTGAAATTAATCAAATCGAAGATGAATATTGTATCCATCATACTAATGAAAAAACTAGAAAGTGGTCTAGGGCGCTAGATGATCTTGGTAAAAAAGTTTGTGTCCTCTATCCTTTTATTTGTGAACTTTGCCATAGAGTGGGTCATTTTAATTTTCAATGCTCCTCCAATGATAATTTGAACCCCATGAGCGCTGCAAATTTGTATTGTGATGATGAAATTACTCCTAATCAGCATGATGAACTTACTTTATTTTTGTGGTGTGAAGAGTTATCAAGAAAAATTTCTTTGTTAGATATTAATGATCTTGAAGTTGATGATGTCCTGCATGAGTGTTTTTCTTATTGCATTGATAATTGACATACAAATACTTACATACAAAATATTTTAGAAGATGACACCTTGCCAAAATATGATAGGACCGCTGTGTGTTTTGAACTTATTAATGAAAAGGAGGAATCCTCCCAAGTTTCTTCTATTGTTTCTGGAAATAAAGCAGGTTATGTGGAGAAGCCTCTCATCAAGCCTCTCCCTCCTAAAGAATGGAACGAGGGAAAGGAGAAGAAGAAGAAGGGAACGAAGAAGAAGAAGAAGGGGAATAAAAAGAAAGAGGTAACAGCATATCCCCGCGTGTATGAGATAACGATAGGTAACCGTAAGTATGTTGCTCCTGATGATTATTATGATAATGAATCTGAGTGCAACGATCTTCCTATGCCCTTTACCTACATTAGTGATCATGATTTGAAAGAGTACACTACTTTTGATATTGCAAATCTCTGGGAAACTAATTCTGAAAATGATGATGTTAATAATTACCATAGTATCAAGTACTATCCATGCTTCCTCCCATAATGATATAGAAAGCTCTAAGCTTGGGGAAGAGGTGTT
>NC_061513.1:214468254-214679234 GCF_022539505.1 Lolium rigidum | reverse complement strand
TTCTAGGAAGGGCGGTACATTAGCATAGGTTCACCCACACAACACTTATCAAAACAATGAAGATTAATTAGCCATATGTAGCGAAAGCACTAGACTAAAATCCCGTGTGTCCTCGAGAACGTTTGGTCATTATAAGTAAACAAACCGGCTTGTCCTTTGTGCTAAAAAGGATTGGGCCACTCGCTGCAATTATTACTCTCGCACTTTACTTACTCGTACTTTATTCATCCGTTACATCAAAACCCCCTGAATACTTGTCTGTGAGCATTTACAGTGAATCCTTCATCGAAACTGTTTGTCAACACCTTCTGCTCCTCGTTGGGATCGACATTCTTACTTATCGAAGATACTGCGATACACCCCCTATACTTGTGGGTCATCAGTTGCTTGGCGGGCTTGGTATGCACGTAATGAGGTTACTCATGATAAGCCTCTACCCCCTATTATTGGGTCTCACCGATTTCTGAGTGGATATATCAAGCTGATCGGGGATGTGAAGTCCATTCCTACAGAGAACCTAGTTAAAGGAAAACAGCCAACTTCACTAGTGGGTATGGCACCAGTGCCAGCGCAACGTGTGACTCCATCTTTAAAGCCTTAGACTAAGCCACCGACTCGGATGGATTAAGTCTGTCGATTGATGGGTCTTACGAGTTCGGTGAATTTGTTGGTGTTGGAACAGATTGTTGGAATCTGATCTCAATGTAACCCATCCTGTCTAATAAAGTTCCTTTTTTCCCGCAAAAAAATTGACACATGAGACAAATTTCACAAGAAATGAAATTGATTTGGGAAACATGGGCATTTTTAGGCTGAAATTTGATTTTTGACTTTTGAAAGACATAGATAAACAAAAATTGTGGAAAGAAATAGACTGATGAAACAAAGTACATGATTCAAAAAACTTCATTATATTGTTAAGACGTGCATTGCACGTGCAAACTAACTAGTTCCATAGAAAACAGCAAACAATTGTTCTAGATCAAACTCGCTTCCCTCCGAAGCCGAGGAATAAAAGTCCGAAGCAATGTCGTTGTTCACGGTAGCTCGTCGAGCTGTTTTTGGCAACGGCTGGAATTAGTTCGGTTAAGTGTTTCGGCAAACAGATTGTCTATGCAAAAGATTGTACAGACGACGGGATGGCAAAGATTGTATAGCACGACATGATTGTCTCTGGAATAAAAATGATAAACCCTAGACGTACGATGTCGGGATTGGATCTATCAAATATGCAAGATCTAGATATAGGTCAAACGGGCGTGGTAGACATGTAAAACCGATCTCTAGATCGAACCATCCGAAAAACACAACAATAAGCCGATCACCGACAGATTTACCTCGGGGTTTCTTCGAGTTGGGCGCCTTCTTCGGCGTGTGTGCGCGATTTTCCTTCCCCCGATGTTTCGACGACTGCCGGCCATGGCGACCACCGGCCGGGGAGATAGATGCGAGATGGAAGAACGTCCGGCGAAGACACCGGATCGGGGTGAGCACGAGAGGATGAGGTCGGGGGGTGGGGAGTTAAGATGCTCGTAAATCATGGGGGAGAGGCACGACGTATATAAGGGAGGGCGAAATATTTGATAGGTGGGGTGCGCGGGAGGAGTGGAGGGAACAAAAAATTTGGGCGTTTTGGCAGCCGGCGTACTACAATTTGGAGGGAACAAGTTTTTGCCGTGAAAGAAAAAATATTACTCGAAAATGGAAGCTGTACATGTATATTTTAATTAAAAAATGACAGAAAACGAGTAAAACTCATAATAAATGCTAAATTCAATGTAAAATCATCAGTAACTAGTGGGACTGAGTAAATGTTGTGACATTCATGTGGAAAATTCAAATTTAAAATTTTCATGAGGTTTGGTGTAGTTTGATGTGAATTTACACAAGTGAGGGCATTTTCGGCATAACGGTCGAATCGTCGACCCCGGAAGTTGTAAAACCTTTTGCATGTGAGATATATGTGAGAACACATCCCACATATACATGTTATTGTTCACACATGTGAGATTTTGTCTGAAAACACTTGTGAAACCTCATGTTGGTTGGGTCGATCCATGTGTGGACCCACATCGATCATGTCGGTGAAGGGCTCTTTTTCAAGCAAGCTGCACTTCAAAGACTCAGATTGAGCTGCAAATTTTTGTGAGTGGTCATGAAGGGTAGGTATGTGTGCCTGAGGAGTTTCAGATTTTTCTGACAATTTTAGGTGTTTGTTTATTTTTTTAATTAAAAAATGACAGAAAACGAGTAAAACGCATAATAAATGCTAAATTCAATGTAAAATCATCAGCAACTAGTGGGACTGAGTAAATGTTGTGAAATTCATGTGGAAAATTAAAATTTAAATTTTTCATGAGGTTTGGTGTAGTTTGATGTGAGTTTACACAAGTGAGGGCATTTTCGGCATAACGGTCGAATCGTCGACCCCGGAAGTTGTAAAACTTTTTGCATGTGAGGTATATGTGAGAACACATCCCACATATACATGTTATTCTTCACACATGTGAGATTTTGTCTGAAAACACTTGTGAAACCTCATGTTGGTTGTGGGTCGATCCATGTGTGGACCCACATCGATCATGTCGGTGAAGGGCTCTTTTTCAAGCAAGTCTGCACTTCAAAGACTAAGATTGAGCTGCAAATTTTTGTGAGTGGTCATGAAGGGTAGGTATGTGTGCCTGAGGAGTTTCATATTTTTCGACAATTTTAGGTGTTTGTTTATTTTTTTAATTAAAAAATGACGGAAAACGAGTAAAACTCATAATAAATGCTAAATTCAATGTAAAATCATCGAGTAACTCAGTGGGACTGAGTAAATGTTGTTACATTCATGTGGAAAATTCAAATTTAAATTTTTCATGAGGTTTGGTGTAGTTTGATGTGAATTTACACAAGTGAGGGCATTTTCGGCATAACGGCCGAATCGTCGACCCCGGAAGTTGTAAAACCTTTTGCATGTTAGGTATATGTGAGAACACATCCCACATATACATGTTATTGTTCACACATGTGAGATTTTGTCTGAAAACACTTGTGAAACCTCATGTTGGTTGTGGGTCGATCCATGTGTGGACCCACATCGATCATGTCGGTGAAGGGCTCTTTTTCAAGCAAGCTGCACTTCAAAGACTCAGATTGAGCTGCAAATTTTTGTGAGTGGTCATGAAGGGTAGGTATGTGTGCCTGAGGAGTTTCAGATTTTTCTGACAATTTTTCAAAAATTCATCCCCTAAACTCAAGAAGAGGCATCACTTGTGAAGCCTCTACATCTTAGGGTATTGGGAAAATTGGGAGCATGTGCTGGTCTCATTTGGTGTCACCACATTACCCTACAACAGAAGTTTCACTTCGAAAAAGGTTTGACAACCTCTTAGTGCAATGAGTTCAACCTAGGTTTGACCAAACACTCAAAATTTCATATAAAATTGAAAATTTGTTGAAATCTTTCCAAACCTTGTGTATTGGCCAATGTGTGGCTAACACTTTCCATGGAAAATAACAAACTAGAAAAAATTGTTTCCCTACCAAAGCACTCACAAAAGTGAGGTGCGTAGTGAAAGATTATGCCCGTCTACCCCGAACGGGCAGTTCTTGACCATTTTTTGAGGTAGCTAACTTGAAATGGACTGAAATTTGGCACAAGCGTGCATCAACATGTGGGTAATGAAGCTAGCATGCTATCTTGGCAGTGTGGTTTGAAAATTTTCAAAAATTCATCCCCTAAACTCAAGAAGAGGCATCACTTGTGAAGCATGTACATCTTAGGGTATTGGGAAAATTGGGAGCACGTGTTGGTCTGATTTGGCATCACCACATTACCCTAGAACAGAAGTTTCACTTTGAAAAAAGTTTGACAACCTCTTAGTACAATGAGGTCAACCTAGGTTTGACCAAACACTCAAAATTCCAGCCCTAATCATGGTATGAAATTCTTAGAAATTTGAAATAATTTACATACTCGATTCATTATTTATTTATTTATTTCTTACTTTCTTCGTATGGAGACTCCATGTTAAAGGTAGGAAAGGTTTGTAAACAAATATCCTTCACTATGTGTGATCACTAGTTCGTATTTAAAATATTTTATAGTTTTTAATACCCATACTGAAAATTCTGTGCCTGCCCATCCGTCATGCGTGGGACCCATGTCAAAGTAATGGGAAAGTGGACTACATGCAGGAATCCACGTTTTCACACGCACGCGTCACACAGAGGAACCCAAATGGCAGCACCTACTGTATATCCATCGGCCCCATCGTCTCTCTCACCCGCAACTTCTATTCCCCAATCTCTGGCGAAAAACCCTGCTTGCACCTCCACCAGCGCACCACCGACCTCCCCTTCCACCGAAGATCCCGAAGATGAAGCGTGTTCGCGGAGACGAGCCGGAGCCGAGTGTGGTCGTCAACGTCGACAGAGGCGAAGGCGATGCTCCGGTAGTAGTCGACGCCGCGGAGGCGGGATCTTCTTCCGGAACTAGAGCCGCTCTTCGCCGCGCCGTGACCGTGGAGGGCTCCGCCCAACCGGCCGTGGTCGCCGTCGCTGATGAGGCCAAGGGAGACGTCCTCGCTCCCGTGGCACAAGCAGATGGCCAGGGCTTCGATCCGAATGACCCGTACTACCGCGACTCCAAGCAGTACCGCGAGCTATATGGCCCCAGAGAGTGCGACGAGTTCAAAGAGGAGGCCTCCGACAACTGCAGCGAGGTACTCTACTATTCCGATCGATCCCCTGTTTGTCTTGATCTTACTGTTCACCATAGGGTTTGCTCATAGGGTAGATTGATTTGCCTCGTCTGCTACTTCTTGTACAAATTGATGATTACGGGGTTCTTACTCATCTGATTTATGGTTTGTAGTTACTAGATTTGTAATATTTGATGCACATCTTGATTCAAGCTGTACCAAAGTATCAACCACATGATTTATGGTACCATGAATATTCATGCATGTTTCAAATTAGTAGATGACACTTATCTTAATTAGGTCATGATTCCTTTTGTGTGATGAATCATACCGCTTAGTGTAATGCTCATCTGCATTTCAAACTTAAATTCATCCGAATATGAATCATACCAGAGTGATTATGATTACAAGAATTATATTATAGGTACTATTAATTGATCTGATCCATGGATTTTATAATCACCATTTGTCTTAAGCTCGGTGCTTATTTATACGATGAAACCATAGTGTGTACATCATTTTTATTTAGGGAACAAATGAATGATCGGATGCATGTAATTTATGACCACCATTTTTCTTGAATTCCTGCTTATTGACGTCATGAATCCATATTGTTTTATGAATCGAGTACATCTTCGGGGAACAAATGATTGATCCCTGATCCATGAAATTTATAATCACCATTTTCTCTTAAATTGGTGCTTAGTTATATTACTGAAATAATGATTGGACTACCCATGAACAATTTGTGACAACAGTTTAAATTGGTGCTTATTTATATTAGTGAACTAATTATCTATGATTGGATCTGGATCATAAATGTTGATTCTACATGATGATTAATTCTTAATAATGTTCATAAAAAATATTTAATGCTTGAATTGTATTTCAGTTAATTTCCTTCTCTCACTTCTTCTTTACTTTCAAATTCGCAGGAAGACTCTGGGGACATTGACAGCGACAAGGAGGACCGGGACCGGAAGAGCCGCTTCGTTCTGAAGAAGCTGAAGACTGGCCAGATCCCTTTCCGCCGGAACGGTAAGCCTAATTGCCCATTCTGCGGCAGGGTTTTCCCGAAGGATATTGAGAGTCTGATCCAGCACGCGACGGGAGTTGGAAAAGGTAGCGCGCACAAGCACAAGGCTGCTAGCAAGGCGAAGCACGCTGCCTTTGGCAAGTTCCTCAGGGACTACGTCAAGCCTGGCCTCATCCCGCTCGTCGGTCCAGCTGTTGGCCCTCATGTTCTCCACTAAATTTAGTTTACGTTTAGTTGTTCCCCTGGAGGTTCATGGTTAAACTATGTCATGTTTCAAAGACTATGTTCTACTTTTGTTATTTGGAACCCGGGCAATCATACCAGTTGTTTAAGACTATGTCATGTTTATATGTTGTTTCGTTGTTGCGAAGCATTCTTGCTGCACATGTTATCTCTTTTTTCATGTTGATGCACGCTGCATTTGTGTAGATGCTTTATTCTGTAGCTAAGCAAGTTTCGAGTTAATTTCGACTACCAATGTTTGGCTACACCGAGTTGTGTAGATTACATATCCCTTTGTCCCACAAGTTTACTACTTTTATGTCTCTTTTTTTCGACTTGTAGTTGCTGTTGTTAGTTTCAAGTTTTGTTTTCATAAATACAATCTGTGTTGGTAATCAGCAAAATTGAAACCTCACAGGACAATGTGCACAAGGGTGCCAAATCATGCCCCAATCCATGGTGGTTTGGTCAGTTTTTGCCCATTCCCCCCTCTTTTCGTCCGAAAACCCCTCTTTCGACACATCTCCACCATGGGGACACCATGCCACCAACTCCAAAAATCAAAACCCATAGCAACCAAGGTGTCATATCACAATGTGCACAAGGGTGCCAAATCATGCCCCAATCCATGGTGGTTTGGTCAGTTTTTGCCCATTCCCCCCTCTTTTCGTCCGAAAACCCCTCTTTCGACACATCTCCACCATGGGGACACCATGCCACCAACTCCAAAAAATCAAAACCCATAGCAACCAAGGTGTCATATCACAATGTACTCGTTCTACATGTCATTGGAAGTAGTATCAACTATCTTCTGGTGCCATTACTCCCGTGTTACTATTACTGCTGCTGTGTTACTGTTACTACTGCTCTCATATCACTGCTACTTTCACATCACCCCTGTTACTAGTTCTTTTCCAGGTGCAGCTGAATTGACAACTCAGTTGTTAAGGCTTATAAGTATTCTTTACCTCCCCTTGTGTCGAATCAATAAATTTGGGTTTTACTTCCCTCGAAGACTGCTGCGATCCCCTATACTTGTGGGTTATCGGGGGCGCGGCCACACCCCGGCCGCGCCGCCTATGGGGTGGGCCCCTCGAGCGTCCCCGACTCGCCCCTTCGCCTATATAATCTCTCCGTCGCGAAAACCCTATTACCGAGAGCCACGATACGAGAAAAGTTCCAGAGACGCCGCCGCCGCCAATCCCATCTCGGGGGATTCTGGAGATCGCCTCCGGCACCCTGCCGGAGAGAGGAATCATCACCGGAGGGCTCTACATCACCATCCCGCCTCCGACTGATGCGTGAGTAGTTCATCCTTGGACTATGGGTCCATAGCAGTAGCTAGATGGTTGTCTTCTCCTCTTGTGCTATCATGTTTAGATCTTGTGAGCTGCCTATCATGATCAAGATCATCTATTTGTAATGCTACATGTTGTGTTTGTTGGGATCCGATGAATATGGAATACTATGTCAAGTTGATTATTGATCTATCATATATGTGTTGTTTATGATCTTGCATGCTCTCCGTTGCTAGTAGAGGCTGCGGCCAAGTTGATACTTGTGACTCCAAGAGGGAGTATTTATGCTCGATAGTGGGTTCATGCCTCCATTGAATGCAGGACGAGTGATAGAAAGTTCTAAGGTTGTGGATATGATGTTGCCACTAGGGATAAAACATCAATGCTTTGTCTAAGGATATTTGTATTGTTTATATTACGCACGGTACTTAATGCAATTGTCCGTTGTTTGCAACTTAATGCTGGAAGGGGTGCGGATGCTAACCCGAAGGTGGACTTTTTAGGCATAGATGCATGCTTGGATAGCGGTCTATGTTCTTTGTCGTAATGCACTAAGTAAAACTCATAGTAGTCATCATGATATGTATGTGCATTGTTATGCCCTCTCTATTTGTCAATTGCCCAAGCTGTAATTTGTTCACCCAACATGCTATTTATCTTATTGGAGAGACACCACTAGTGAACTGTGGACCCCGGTCCATTCTTTTACATCTGAAATACAATCTATTACAATCTCTGTTCTCTGTTGTTCTTCGCAAACAAACATCATTCTCCACACCATACGTTTAATCCTTTGTTTACGACAAGCCGGTGAGATTGACAACCTCACTTTGTTAAGTTGGGGCAAAGTATTGTGATTGTCTTGTGCAGGTTCCACGTTGGCGCCGGAATCTCTGGTGTTGCGCCGCACTACACTCCTTCACCAACAACCTTCACGTGGCCTTCATCTCCTACTGGTTCGATAACCTTGGTTTCTTACTGAGGGAACTTGCTGCTGTACGCATCACACCTTCCTCTTGGGGTTCCCAACGGACGTGTGCTTCACGCGTCATCAAGCTAATTTCCGGCGCCGTTGCCGGGGAGATCAAGACACGCTGCAAGGGGAGTCTCTCACGCCCAATCTCTTCACTTTGTTTATTGTCTTGCTTTACTTTATTTTATTTTCTGTTTTGTTTGCTTTTCTTTATATCAAAAATACAAAAAAAATTAGTTACTTGTTTTACTTTATTTTAATTTAGTTTGCTCTACTTATTTTTATTACTGTTAAAATGAATACTCCCGAGAACACTAAGTTGTGTGATTTCACTAGCACCAATAATAATGATTTTATATGCACTCCTATTGCTCCACCTGCTACTACAGCAGAATTTTATGAAATTAAACCTGCTTTACTAAATCTTGTTATGAGAGAGAAATTTTACTGGTGTTAGTTCGATGATGCTGCTGCCCATCTTAATAATTTTGTTGAACTTTGTGAAATGCAAAAGTATAAGGATGTAGATGGGGATATTATAAAACTGAAATTGTTTCCTTTCTCCTTAAGAGGAAGAGCTAAAGATTGGTTGTTATCTTTTCCTAAGAATAGTATTGATTCATGGACTAAATGTAAAGATGCTTTCATTGGTAGATATTATCCTCGTGCTAAAATTATATCTTTGAGAAGTAGCATAATGAATTTTAAGCAATTGGATAATGAACACGTTGCTCAAGCATGGGAAAGAATGAAATCTTTGGTAAAGAATTGCCCTACCCATGGACTAACTACTTGGATGATCATCCAAACCTTTTATGCAGGATTAAAATTTTCTTCGAGGAACCTATTGGATTCAGCTGCTGGAGGTACTTTTATGTCCATCACTTTGGGTGCTGCAACAAAGCTTCTTGATGATATGATGATCAACTACTCCGAATGGCACACTTGAAAGGACTCCTCCGAGGTAAGAAGGTAAATTCCGTTGAAGAAACCTCTTCTTTGAGTGATAAGATTGATGTTATTATGTCTATGCTTGTTAATGGTAGATCGAATGTTGATCCTAATAATGTTCCTTTAGCTTCATTGGTTGCTCAAGAAGAGCATGTTGATGTGAACTTCATTAAAAATAATAATTTCAACAACAATGCTTATAGGAATAATTTTGGTAACAACTATAGGCCATATCCTTCTAATAATGGTAATGGTTATGGTAATTCTTACAACAATAGTAGGAGTGTACCCTCTGGTCTTGAAGTCATGCTTAAAGAATTCATTAGTACACAAACTGCTTTTAACAAATCTGTTGAAGAAAAGCTTGGTAAAATTGATGTTCTTGCTTCTAAGGTTGATAATCTTGCTGCTGATGTTGATCTCTTAAAATTGAAAGTTATGCCTAATGAAGATAAAGATATTAAGTCATTTTCCACAGCAAACGCTATACAAGTTCGAATTAATGACAATATTAGAATGATGGCTGAATTGCATGCTAGGTGGGAAAGAGAAGAAAAACTTGCTAAAGAGAATAATGTAGCTAAAGTTTGGACTATAACCACCAATAGTAATGTTAATGCTTCACATGTTGCTAAACCTCCTACTATCAATGGTAAAATAATTGGTGTTGGCAATGTTTCTACTCCTAATACAAAGCATGCAAAACTGCCTGAAACTGCTGAAACTGTTTGTGATAAAAGTGTTGAAATTTTTCAGAGTATTGGGGACAATGATCCCATTGCTTTAGATCATAATGGTTTTGATTTTGATAATTGTCATATCTCTGAAGTTATTAAGTTCTTGCAAAAACTTGCTAGAATTCCTAATGCTAGTGCTATAAACTTGGCCTTTACAAAACATATTACAAATGCTCTCATTAAAGCTAGAGAAGAGAAATTAAAACTTGAAACTTCTATTCCTAGGAAGTTAGAAGATGATTGGGAGCCCATCATTAAAATGAAGGTTAATGATTTTGATTGTAATGCTTTATATGATCTTGGTGCAAGTATTTCTGTTATGCCAAAGAAACTCTATGATATGCTTGACTTGCCACCATTGAAATATTGTTATTTGGATGTTAATCTTGCTGATAATTCTATAAAGAAACCTTTGGGGAGGATTGATAATGTTCACATTACGGTTAACGATAACCTTGTCCCTGTTGATTTTGTTGTCTTCGATATTGAATGCAATGCATCTTGTCCTATTATTTTGGGAAGATCCTTTCTTCGAACTGTTGATGCTATTATTCATATGAAAGAAGCAAATATTAAGTATCAATTCCCGCTTAAGAAAGGTATGGAACACTTCCCTAGAAAGAGAATGAAGTTGCCTTTTGATTCTATTATTATAACAAATTATTATGTTGATGCTTCTTCTCTCGATGTTACTTGATTTACACTTTCTGCGCCTAGCTGAAAGGCGTTAAAGAAAAGCGCTTATGGGAGACAACCCATTATTTTATTTCTGCAATTTTTGTTTTATATTTGAGTCAAGGTGTTTCTTACTACTGTAGCAATACCTTTGTATCTTTACTTTATTGCATTGTTGTGCCAAGTAAATTTTTTGATAGTAAAGTTGATACTAAATTTGGATTCCTACGCAGAAATAGATTTTTAGCTGTCACGAATCTGAGTAGATCTCTCTGTAGGAGAATCTAAAAATTCTGCCAAAATTCATGCGTGTTCCTCAGATATGTACGCAACTTTCATTCAATTTGAGCTTCTTCATCTGAGCAAGTTAAGTTCCTCGAAAAAATTTGTCTTTACGGACTGTTGTGTTTTGATAGATTCTGCCTTTTATTTCGCATTGCCTCTTTTACTGTGTTAAGTGGATTTCTTTGCTCCATTAACTTTCAGTAGCATTGGGGAATGTCCAGAAGTGTTGGGAATGATTGTGTCCTCTCTGAACATGTGAATTTTTGATTATGCACTAACCCTCTAATGAGATTGTTTTGAGTCTGGTGTGAAGGAAGTTTTCAAGGGTCAAGAGAGGAGGATGATATAATATGATCAAGAAGAGTGAAAAGTCTAAGCTTGGGGATGCCCCCGTGGTTCATCCCTGCATATTTGAAGAAGACTCAAGCATCTAAGCTTGGGGATGCCCAAGGCATCCCCTTGTTCATCAACAACTTATCAGGTCACTTCTAGTGAAACTATATTTTTATTCCGTCACATCTTATGTGCTTTACTTGGAGCGTCTGTATGTTTTTATTTTTGTTTTTGTTTGAATAAATTCGGATCCTAGCATTCCTTGTGTGGGAGAAAGACACGCTCCGCTTTTTCATATTGAACACTGGTGTTCTTAGCTTTACTTTTAGTGTTCATGGCGAAGTTGAAATTCGCTTCGTTTATTTCTATTTGGTTGGAAACAGAAATGCTTCATTTGGTAATTGGTATATTGTCTTGAATAATTTGATACTTGGCAATTATTTTGAGTTCTCAAGTGGATCATGTTTAAGCTCTTGCATCATGTAGTTTAAACCTATTAATGAAGAACTACCATAGAGCTTGTTGAAATTTGGTTTGCATGATTGGTCTCTCTAAGGTCTAGATATTTTCTGGTAAAAGTGTTTGAGAAACAAGGAAGATAGTGTAGAGTTTTATAATGCTTGCAATATGTTCTTATGTAAGTTTTGTTGTACCGGTTCATACTTGTGTTTGCTTCAAACAACCTTGCTAGCCAAAGCCTTGTACTGAGAGGGAATGCTTCTCGTGCATCCAAAATCTTGAGCCAAAACTTATGCCATTTGTGTCCACCATATCTACCTACTACGTGGTATTTTTCTGCCATTCCAAAGTAAATTGCTTGTGTGATACCTTTAAAATTTCATTCCTTGTCTTTGCAATACATAGCTCATGGGAAAGTAGCCTAAAAACTATTGTGGTAAAGAATATGTCGCTTATGTATCTTATTTCTTATAAGTTGCTTGTTGAGCGGTAACCATGTTTCCGGGGACGCCATCAACCTGTTACACCTTTTTTGAATATCATGTGAGTTGCTATGCATGTTCGTCTTGTCTGAAGTAAGGGAGATTTTCCATGAGTTAAATGGTTTGAGTATGCATATGTTAGAGAAGAACATTGGGCCGCCAACCAAAGCCATGTATCATGGTGGAAGTTTCAGCTTGGACATTAATCCTCAATCTCTTATGAGTATATTATCTGTTGTTGAATGCTTAAGCATTAAAGAGGAGTCCATTATCTGTTTTCTATGTTGTCCCGGTATGGATGTCCTCAAGTTGAGATCTATCAAAATTGAGAAATGAAATGCGATCTATCTCCTTGGACCTTTGTATAGGTGGCATAGAGGTACCCCTTTGTGATACTTGGTTGAAACATATGTAATGCAATGATAATCCATGGAAATCCAAAATAACTAGGACAAGGTGCGAGCACTATTGGTATTCGATGCATGAAGCTTGCAACTTATAGGAGGTTTTATGCATAACACATATGAATTATTACTACCGTTGACAATTTTTTTCCATGTTTTCAAAATAAAAAGCTCTACCACATGAGTAATCCCTGCTTCCCTCTGCGAAGGGCCTTTCTTTTACTTTATGTTGAGTCAGTTTACCTACTTCTTTCTATCTTACAAGCAAATACTTGTGTCAACTGTGTGCATTGATTCTTACATATTTGCTTATTTGCACTCATCATATTACTTTGTATTGACAATTATCCATGAGATATACATGTTGAAAGTTGAAAGCAACTGCTGAAACTTAAATCTTCCTTTGTGTTGCTTCAAAACCTTCTGTTAAGAATCTATTGCTTTATGAGTTAACTCTTATGGAAGACTTATTGATACTTGTCTTGAAAGTACTATTCATGAAAAGTCTTTGCTATATGATTCAGTTGTTTAGTCATTATCTTTACCATTGCTTTGAATCACTTCATTCATCTCATATGCTTTACAATAGTATTGATCAAGATTATGATAGTAGCATGTCACTTCAGAAATTATCCTTGTTATGCACAAATTGTGTGGGGATGACATAAAGGAATTTTCTGACTACCTTTTCTTCGTCGATGTTGTCGCCGAGGGAGTGCAGGGCGGATGCGATGTTGGAGATGTCCATCCCAAACTCGTCGATCCTCTAGTTGGCCTTGAACGTGACGAACTCAAAATCTGTCCGGAGATGCCGCACACGCGAATCACGCATGTGGTCGCCCTGGTACTGCAACCGGATCGCCTCCCATGTTGCCTTGGTGTTGCCCTTCCCGATCAACATGCAACGCATCTCAACAGAGTGCAGCGGAGCTGTGCCACCAATGCCTACTTATCATCCTTACGTGGAATGGTATCGTCCTCGATCGCATTCCACAACCACGTAGCCTGGAGGTTCGCCTCCATAACCATGGCCCAATTGGTGTAAGTTCCATCGGTGAGCATCGGGAAGGAGAGGTTGGTGCCACTCTCTCCATTGGCATTGCGCACCACCTCGCGCTGGAACAGTATCTTCCCACCGCCGTGCCGTACCCTGCCCTGTCCCCGGCTTTGCGATCGTAGTCACTGTGTCGCTGAAAGAGTAGTCACCGAGGCTCGCGGTGGCGGCGTTGTGCCGGTGTGTGCACCCCCTCGCCTGACATGGTCGTTGGATCTAAGCTCTTATATCAATTTTTACCCTAAAAATCAAAAGCTCGTCGAGCAAGAAAATGAAAGAGGTTGAACTCCAAGGTTTTGCTGCATGCAGCTTTTTGATTCTCCTTTTATTCATACGAGAGGGAAACGTGTCCGAGTAACATGCTCCACTACTGACAACACCATCCCACGATCCGAGCTTCATGCTAGAAGATCTATGACTAAGCCGTGGCGCACAAATCGCAACCAAAAGCGAGCTAAGAACTCTAACATAAAACCGAAAGAAGCTGAATTTGTCAAGACGACACTTATGCGAAATTCAGAAAATTCAGTGTCGACGTGAGGTAGATAGTGTTAAACCCAAAAAAACATCACTTTTCTATCAAAATTTCTTCTATAAATGTTCCTAGCATACCCGGCCAACCAGGCTATCCAAAGGGGGCAAATCCATCTGATCCGTCCATTTCACCTGTACAGTAAATTTTGGTTCCCACTTTTGACTGCAGCCGTCGGATGCGGTAACTTTTTTCACTCGCTGCTTCCTTTGGTAGGTCACCGACGGCTGGGACCAAGAGTGTGCGGGACCAGCGATCAGAGTCAGCGACACTGCTCGTTTCAGGTCGCTCAGATAGCACATGGCAGTGAAAACCTAGATCGAGCCAATCCTAATCCCCTCCCACTTCCAGCCTCATTCTCTCCTCCCCGCACCTCCTCCTCTCCTCCCCGAGCCGATGCGGCGGCGCGGCGGCGGCGCAGCGGCTGGATGTTGCAGCGGTGGAGGCTCACCGGAGGTGGATGGCCGGAAGGCCGGCATGCTTAGGAGGCGCGGGTCAGGCGGCGGCATGGCTGATGTGGGGACCATGGACGCCTTCACCGTTGTGCTGCTCGGGAGAAGCCTCTGCAACCCCGTCGACAGTAGTGGCCGCCGGAATTGAAGGGGACGGCGGCGGCCAGAAATGAACGTTGTGGCGGTGAGCAGAGCGGGAACGGGGCGGCGGCGCCTCGTCTCGGTGGCCCTAGGCGCTCGGGAGGAGCCCTCGGTCTGAGGTAGGTTGCTGCCTCTTCTTTTCCGCGGCGATGGCGACTGGAGGCGCCGGGCGCGGCCGAGGATGGGCCGACGCGGGGCGGATTCGCTCCAGCGACGGGCGCTGCCGGAGACATGCCAGCCGGAGGTGGAGGAGCAGCAAGGGGCGGCGCTGGGACGGTGGAGCACCGCGGTGGACTCCCTGGAGGATCTGGCCAAGACGGCTAGGAAGCGCAGCGCCTCCTCATCCTCGACATACGACCACGACTCTGTCCGAGCCATTCACTTGAAAAAGGTCAGCTCTTCGTCAGAAACATCTTGCTATGCGTATACTTCTCAATCTGTAGCCTATACACATCGAATCTGCTTGAAATGTGGTGATTAGGATTTATTTGCTGCACCAGAAAATTAGGATGGTGACTAATATCAAGTTGTTTATTTCTACATTTATACTGTAACTGCTTATTGCAATTAGTGAAGGCAATGCTGTATTTCCACGGTTACTACAAATGTCGAATCAAATCAGGTTCATTTGTAGCTTAAGACAATTCTAATACTGCATTTCTTTTTTAGGATCTTGCTTCTTTCACCAACTGGACAGTAATTGTTTTCCATTTCGCCTGTAGGTATGCATCATCAAGAAATACCAGCGGGTTATTTCCTTTTATCTGGTCTATAGAACACTGTCCATAGCATGTTATGTAGAAAATACATACAACACCGTGATGTGCATTTTTGCTTATTACATAGGTACCCTGCAGTTGTTTTGCCTGTTATCATCCTGAAGGTTCACCTGGTTATTTGCTCTTCTTTTTCCCATTGTAGTGCATAAGATATTCCTATCATGTTGTCTTAGTCTAGGTTTGTCTGATAGTGATTCTCAATGTTGTCCTTATAGTTTGAAAATTCATGTGGTATGATCTGGTTTTAATGAAGTGTTTGATGCTCGGTTGATCTCTTTTGTGTCCATGTCTACACAAGTGTCAACATTTAAAACGACATGCATGTTCTTAAGATCTCTGGAGTCCTGGCTCATGAAATTGGCCCTTTACTTTCGCTCCACAATAATCCTTTTCTACTTATACAGGTCATGAAATATATCTTTAGATAGATTCATTTCCACATCACCATACACACGTAGGGTCATGCTCCGACAGACCACACTCCAAGTAGAGCTGAGTTATTTCATTTCAGGTCTTTACACTATCCGGCTGCTATTAGAGAACTTAAATTGTTTGGAGCAGCTACATTCAGACTGAATTTTGTTGGATTTAGTTCCTACACTACTGCATCTGTTGCATTATTTCCCAGAAGGAAGAAGTGTCGGTTATGTGTTTATGACAGATTTTTAAACTAAATTTAAGCCGGTTATCCACATGTGGTTCACCCTGCGCTAACACCAAGTCCGACTCATGCACACATACATTTGACACAAAATTTAAAATTAGTGCTAAGATGTTTGGCAGTTAATGAGAAGAGGAATTTGTGTTTAGAGGAGGGAGTTAGTGGAGGAATTGGACAACGACACGGTGAATTTACCAGTCAAAACTTATAGGTTTTATATCCCTTGGCAAAAAAAATGGTGATAAAGGTATCTTAAATTTTAATATTGATCATCTCAGGCTACATCAAGAACGTAGAGGTAACACGGTCGACGGTGACACCCGATGGATGGCTCAAGACAAGGCCGGTGATCCGTGCTACATAGACGATCGAGGATGGATATATGTGGATCGTCCGAAAGAGTTGATCAAATGCAAAGGCTATGAGGTAAATATCATTGAATGGAGTACATTGTTATATCTATCCTGAAAGGCCGGCCTCTAAACCACTTGAGTGTTTCTTACGTCCGTAACTCTGAATGGAATTTGTTTTTAAATAGACCCCCAGCAAAGTTGGAAGCTCTTCTGCTGGCACATCCGGATGCTACTGATGTCACTCTGTTACCCCGCTACTTCTATTTGTTTGATTACGTCAGGTTTTATATTCAGTCCCCATTTTGGAGGTTTCCTGGTAGGGATGTCGGCCGTGTCCCAATGGCCTATGTCGTGAGGAAAAAAGAGTGCTAATGTGGTGATGGAGTTTGCAGCAAAACAGGTGAGCAAGAAAACCAGTTGTGAATGATCAGATCCAATAAAATGAACCATCATGTTCACCATTGATACATAGATTTGTTTGGCTGATTCCTGCGATTTCTCTGACCTGCTGATGTGTGATGTTCGAAGGTAGCGCCTTACATGAAGTTCAGGAAGGTGGCTTTTGTGACGAACATCACCAAGAATCCGTCCGTCAAGGTAGTTATGCATATGTGATATCTATGTACACTACTTCTATAAAATCTCCAGGAAATTATACCGCTTCTTGTTTGGAGTCTCCTGGCCCTGCTTTTATACTGTCTCTTTGGTACCTAGACTGCCTACTGGGAGAGTACAGAGTACCCAGACGACAAACAACCTTCACGAGAGGTAGGCTGATCTTGAGAATAGCCAAGTCTGCAATGGGGTTACGGTTTTCATTGCCCCAAGAGCATTTGGAAACCTAGGCATAATGATTTTCCATTATCTAAAATGTTACCATTTGGTTAAAAAATTCTCAGCTTACATTTTCATGATGCGAGTATATTTTCTGGCTGAGCTTGTATTTGAACCAGCTTAAATATACTGATCTAACTATTAAAATTGGTTGACTGCCCTATGAATTAGCCAAGTTTTGTCAAGACTCAAGAAACTGAACTTCTGGCCAATGAAAAGAGAGCTGCTGCATGCCTGCCGTTGCCTCAATCCTTCCTGACTGCATCTCTTCCTTGTCTTGCGCAGCGATGACAACAACAGCTGCCGAACGGCCATCTTCGGTGGACGCTCCTATGAGCTCACGTCATCGTGGTAGACTGGTAGTGCAGCGACGCCGCTCCAGACAATGCCTAGGAGACGTTTTCAGGTACAAGTAAACTAAATCCATGTATGTCTTGGCCTGAAAACTGGATAGATTGTAGTAATGTCTTCGTTGTGTGTTTGCTTTTTGCTAATGCCTCATTTGTTTTGTTTTATTATGGCCTCAAAACTGGTCATATTGATTTTTTAGCCTTTGCTCTTCTTATTATCATAGTCCTGCAGATTTTCTATATTTTCCGAACTTGAATTTAGTTGAATAGAAGCGCATGTTTGTCTTGATTTTATCCATCAGAAGTTAAAAATGCAAATGCGTGTAAAAGTCCTTGTATCTGATCCAAGGGTACTGGATCTGTAAGAGGTTGTTCATCTTTTTCGTTTGCAATTCATTATTTTAACTGTTTCCGTTATCTCCCGAATGAATCTGCTATAAGTGTTCTCTATTATCCTGTCCTTTCCTATTTCTTGTGATTTATTTTCATGATTCCTTTACAATTCATTTATTTTCTATTTATGGTGAGAATCTAAATAACAAAGGAACGAACGGAGAAAGTTCTCAAGGCTGATTTAATTATGTCCACAATTACTGCATTGAATATCCAGGGAGTGGACAACTAGGAACGATGAACTTGTTTAATTGAAAACTTGTTCATTTTGGATGTCAGGGTTTTGCCTCTTGGTACTGATTACTTGTTCGTATGGTTGATTATGCCCTGCTCACTGACATGTCTGTTGGGAAATGAACTTGTTAGCTCTTTTTAATTTAATGCCATACTGAACCTGGTGCAGAATCTTGCTGATGATGTTTTTGATAGGAACTATAAATGTTAAGTTTGATGCCATGTCATTCTTCTGTATTATTTGAGAGCTACAAATGATGTTCCTATCTCGCAAGACCATTGAAAACGGAGCACCTTGTGTCTTTCAGGTTTGACGGTGGCAGGATGGAGCTACAAAGTTGGCTATTTCAAATTTTAAGCTAAAATTCCTCTTTTTCAGGATCGACGCATGCTTTGCTCCTGTGCTCCTCTGTCCGTGCTAAGATTTGCATTTTTCTCTCTGTACAAATTTTGTGCTTTTTGCCTGCTATTGATTTACTTGTTGCGTATGTGTATTCAGCACACTTGAGATCATTCTTATTTGGCCACACATTTTTGTTTTACTTGGTGTATTCAAAGTACAGATGTTTTTCCATTATTTCAGTCTTGCTTTCAATGGGATATATACACCATTATTATTACTTGTTTGGTTCATTGCCAAACATTTGGCTGCCCATGGACCACTTGCTGTTTCCTTCACTGATTCAAGCCAAAATGGCAGCCCATGGATGGAACAATCCTGCTCTTAAAAATTGGCTAACCAATTTTGGTAGGGCTGTTGTAGGTGCAATCCAATTAGCAACCAAATTTGATGACTATGGATGGGCCATGGCCATATAGCTACTAGGTAGAGACACCGTATGTAGGTGGATTATGAGCTGAACTTAGTTTGAAAGATAATCCTGAACTTCTCATACTACTAAATGTCTGAACATCGTTTGGTCTCTTTATGCAGGGTTTGGTAAGCCCATTAAACAAATTGATAGAGCGAGATGCATTTAAATAAATTTTGTTAAGGTATAAACTTTTGTTCATTCAAAAATAAGATTTAGGGCTATGGTATGCTTTCTATTGTACTCTACCCGCTTGCATTTACAATGCGAGACATGTCGGTGATTTGACCTTTTTGTTGATTAAAAATTTGAAGCGCTTCACATCTATACATTGTCTTTGGCGAGTGTGTGATTAATGCCTAGGTTAATGCCGTAAACACCATCTGAAATGTCAATGATTAAACTAAGCACCGATGTCTACTACACATGGTACTGGCAGCAAATGTGAAAACAGTGGTTAATGACAATTTTTTCAGAAGATCAGTTGCTAAGCATCTTAGAATTGGTCTAGCTCTTATTGTGTAACGGCGTGGATATCACATTATTGTATGGCGAGATAATATTGTATTTCCGGTTCCTTATATTTACATCACTTTTTGCCTCTGCATCTGCACTGTAGTAGATAGTGCCTAACTATATTGCGGTTCTTTTGCATAGGTACTTTTGTCAGAAGGGTAGTGAGAGTGATAGTAGCTTGAGAAATCCTTTACGGGAGGGATTTATAACCATAAATCAATGGTCGTCAAATTGTACCACATGCGACATCTCCATTTCATAGATCTTGCTTAAACTATTAGGTGGCTGAATTTACAGACAAGAAGCCACGGGGCAGCGCGGACATGAATCGGCGAGGGCGGCGGTGCTCCGCTTAGAGGAGTTACAGGGGAGAGGAAGGAGGCCGGCGACAGGAGGGAAGAGCAAGCGGCCTTAGTTCATCATGGAGAACGACTGATGCCCATCCGGATCCCCTCTACCTTCTTCTTTGTAAGCCATCTGGTCTAATTTTAATCATCTTTTCATCATGTTTGCGCTGCAGATCCTCACAATATTTGTTTTCAAATCTAAAATGTTACATCACTTGCAGGATGAGAAGCTCAGCTTGCACTGGTTGGCTGGTTCGCTTGTCTTCTCCTTTCTGTTGCAATCTTATTGAACCGAGTAGGAAGTTTCAATATGGTAAAAGGATTCCATTTCTGAATTCATGTTGCAACAGAAAACTTGATACATCCTCTGTAGAATGTGCACTTATCATGTGTTATATATGTCCTACCTTGTTGGAATGAAGCTTTCTTAGATTGAGATTGCCTTTTAAACTCCACTTGAGTAAGAATCATCTGACCATTTTATGGAGTGGTGTTGGCTGCAGGATGGTGTCGGCTGCAGGATGACACATGATTAGCAAATTTCTATGAATATTACCACAGGTGCAATTATCCCTCCTCCCAAAGTGGATTGTTTATTTCATTATGGAATCCATTTTCCCCATTATGTTTACTTGGCAACCATTTATTGATCGCCCCAAGTCGGATGACGACGAGCCCGTGAATCAATGGAGGAGGAGGCCATGGAAGAGAGAAAGGATGTGTGAAGATGTTGTGGTTACCGATGGAGCGCTAGGCTGTGGGCGGCGACCGGGCCGGGCAAGTTCATCTCATCCCTCTCCTGCGAGTCTCTCTCTCTGCGTGGCGGTGCGGACTCATGGCGTGTGGTAGTATCCGGTGGCGCGTGTGGCAACACTCACCCGGATCGACACTATTCTTTTACCTTCGTAGCGGCGAGTAAACAAGGCATGCTATTTTTATCGATTAGCTACTTTCTTTTCTTGGTATAAATTTTTGAAGTGTTAGGGAGTTGCGGATTACTGTGATCGCGCATTTGATTTTTGAGAGTCCAACACTCTGGTTCCTAATTAATAATTAATGCGTTTTCTAAACATGGTGTGTGCCGGATATCGAGGTAGTCCGGGTGAGGCCGGTTCAGCCACGACCCATGACCTCCTTCATGCTCCGGACCAAGTGGGACATGCTAAATTTCAGATGCTTTGTTCACCATTATCGAGAGGTCATCATGTACTTTGAGGCACATAATATGTTCCTTGGCAGTTTCAAATGGAATTGACATCAATTCTCTCGTTTCGCGAGGTCGGAAGCGGGCATGGAGATCTGCACCATAGTGCAAGGGGAGAGGGGGATTTTTCATTTTATTGTCGAGTTATCTAGGGTACGTATGCAACCATGGGAATATACCTAATGCCAAGGGAACTTTTGTGGTTGCTTGGATATGTCTATTTACATTAAAATTCATGTTTGGTGGCCGATATTGACATCGAGTTCGAGAAATAGAGGTGGATGTGGAGCACACGCTTTAAATTTATATGTGTAACCTTATTTCCCTCGGCAACATGAAATCTTTGGAAATTGATGCTGCATTGATACTTCAGTAGGTGAGAGGTCTATCCTCAACAATCACTATAGTCAAATGGTATTTTTGGAGTAGGCTGTGTATTAAGCTGCAATTTAAAATAGAGTTCAAAAAGAAAGTCTTTACGGTTCGTTCCTTTTGCTATTGTTTTACTATATTGCTGGTGGCGCTGTAGCTCGAGAGTATTGATATGTTTGGCTTCGTCGTAAGCTGTGCTATATACACATATTATATACTTGTTTCAGATTTAGGTCCAACACATATCTACTGCATTTGGTCTGAGTATTTATTTGGTGCCAATTCTATCTTGCACTTTGTTATACCTTACGGGTTTATGCTATGGAGCCCCCAATACTTGGTTGTCCAATATCTTTCGCGTCGCTATAATCAGATTATATTGCAAAGAGTTTGCTAGAGGAAAATATGAAACTGTATGAACCTTGGTTTCATCGTTGCAATAATATATTCTGGTAGCCAATATGCATGAACCTGTGTTTCATAGCTTTCTTTGGCATGCTTTGTAAGAGCCATTAAATTTGCTGTGAGTGTGCATCCGGTCCCTCTACATAGCATGTCTAGCTAAGCTGAAGAAGATCTTGGGTTTTGTGTTACGTTTGCAGACACTGTTGAAACACTATACCAGCTTTTAATGGGCAAGGAAATATGCCATACTTTGATGGGCCTTTGTGTTGTAGGAACTACTAACGAACTCAACACTTCTTAATAACAAGCGCGGGGCGGATCCATGGCGGCGACGGCCGGAGGCGACGGGCGCGGCCGGAGACGGGCCGGCGCGGGCGGATCCCAGGCAGCGACGACCGGAGGAGACGGGCGGGCGGATCCACGGCGGCGATGGTTGAGCTCTCTCATCTCGCCAGCGGACGGCAGCCCGGAGCCGCCGCAGTCGTGCCTCCCCCCTCGACCTACCCAGCGTCGGCGTGGCGCGTTGCCTCGCCGCCTCGCGCCTCCTCCTCGACGACCCCGAGCCGCCGTCGTCGCGCGTCTCTCCCTCAACCTACCTAGCACCGGAGGTGGAGGAACAGCGAGGATCGGCGCTGGTACGGTGGTGGAGGAGCAGTGAGGAGTGGCGCTGGGACGGAGGTGGCGTGGCGGCTTGGGTGGCGCTGGGTGCAGGGAGCTCTGGTGGCAGGCCGACCGGTGTCGACCGCGCTCCCTCGGCCGTGCCCTCGCTCTTCATCATCTGCCGTCGCGCCTCTCTCCCTCGTCCTAGCATGGAACGCGGTTCCAAGGCAGCGCCTCCCTCAGCGAATGGCGGTGAGGTGCACATATTTTGGACTGCTTTTTTTATGAAATTCTCATGGTGCATCTGCCTAAATTGGTTTCTTTTCCAGGTTATACTCTATTCAGGAGCCATTGTACATGCTTTGTGTTGGCTTTGGTGTTTCCAAATGAATGTTGTTGGAAGTCATGTAAGATTAATGGTACTGAATTGTCATATTAATAAGTATTGATGAAGCTGGGCTAGGTAATGAGAAGAAAACAAGTTGCTGATCTGTTTTTGCAAAGCTGTAGTTATATAGCTTTTGTTCATAGATTTCGGTGCTGTAAATAAATACAGCTTTTCAGCTCATATGCCGATTTGTAGGATTGTACAGGTCATTGTGTTCATGTTGATGAAATTGCGAACGGTTTTATTCTTATTTGCGAGGCAACAATCACATGATTGAAAACTTGATTGGTTAATTAGGACATGGTTAATTATTTCTGCATCTTTCTTTCTTGAAAGATGTAATTTTTGCGGTGTTCAAAGGTACAATTTTCTATTCAATATTTACTTATTTCATAGACTGTTATTTGAAATTTTCATGGTTTTGTGATTTGATTGTGAACGAGATTAATCTAACATATGTATCCTTTTAAGTTATGCTCATTCAAGTGATTCCTTGGTATTTTATTTGTCGTATCCCCGCTTCGGGTCGACGCCGCCGTCGCGGCTCCTCCACACCATGGCCGACGTATGCTCGGCGGCGGCCTCCGACGAAACCCTAGCTGGGAGTGTTCCCAGCCGAGGAAGACCGAAGACCAAGCCACGACGGGGGAAGGTACGGCCTCCGAGCACCCTCAATGCCTCAGCCCCCCATCGTAAGTTCTCCTTTTCGATTGCTCCTTCTCCTCCTCCAACCTCTATATATGTAAACGAGTGGAATGTGCATGATTTTTTTATAACGAAAATGGTCCAGATATGATATTTCGAATGTGCATGATTTTTTTTATGACGAAAATGGGAGTTGAGGGTTGATTTGTGCAATATTTAGCTATGGTTATTCTATTAGAAGTGCATATCCCACATTTGATTGATTTACTGGAAAACTTGCATTGAAATTGGATAATGGTTTCTTGCACACCACTTTCCTTTCTCCGGATGCCATATAATAATAACAGCTACACAGTTCAACATGATGCCATATAATGCTTGATAAGATCAGATTTGTTTTCTCTACAGAAATCTGAAGGCACTATATAAGCACGTGTTATTCTAAGTTTAACGAGAGATGAACTTTTTCTGTTTGGAACAAGTAGCATTGTTCATGGCTTAGTGATCAAGATAAAAGTTCATTCCTCTTTGTTTCAAGGGTGTGGTAACCTTTTCATTCTTGATATAGTATTTGAGCCCTTCTACTCTATCAAAAGGTTGTTTTCTTCTTGGGCAGTTCAATGGTATTATCTAATTAAGCTCCTCAACGGGGATAAGTTATTTATAACTTCATATTTCTATTTCCTTTGTCGTACCAAGGCACACCAATTGTGATATCTTAGCTGAACTCTGAGTTGGAGAAAGCACATATAATAGTACTATTACCAATTGTGATATCTTAGCTGAACTCTGAGTTGGATAAAGCACATATAATAGTACTATTATGAATATATACTGCGCAAACACATAGGTATTGTATATGAGGTTCCATTATACTCACTGATGTTCCATCTGCTTTCAATTTCATGAGATGATGTGCGATTAAAAAACAACTCTGCAGTAGTTGTAGCACTTAGAGCCATGCTATTATGGTGCTTCACCTTCCTTTTATATGTCTATCCAATTTTTATACAAAGTCTTTGCAGTGAACTTTTTAATCACATTCAGTTATTCCTTCCGTCGTGCGATCTTTTCAGCTCAAGAGCTCTTACCAGACCAATATCTCTATGCGTTGGACATTGTCTACTGACAGTATGTGAAGATAGCGAGGATTGCTACCGGATCATGGCCGCTTGCGCTGGTTAACGAATGAGCACAAATGTGACAGTTAATAGAAAATCCCCAAGCTCAAGGACGGGGATAGAGTTGAAGTGAGGTTTTCTCTGCATATTAGCAGGAGTACTTTATCAGGTTGACTACCGCCTCCTAAATTTGTAAATAATGAAACCATCTGGTAGTAATTTGTGCTGCAAACATAAGTTTTCATGCTATAAATTCAAGTTTGAATTGCATACTCGTGCCTCTGCTTCCTGAGTTTATACATAGTGCTATTGTCTACAGGACAATGTTATTGGACATTCTCTAAATTTCCGTAGAATTTACATGCGAATTCCACCCCTTTGCGTCGGGGATGGAGTTGTTATAACCCTGAAGCCCATTTATAATAATTTCTGGTTTACATGGTACTGGTTAAGTGGGTCAAAATTTCGAACCAATCTTTTTATCCTCTTGCTCGCAATAAATACAATCAAAGCTAAATCTTATAGTTTAGATTTTGCCATTTGCGCGATAGCGCAACCGGTCATCTAGTTTACCAAATGATACAACTTTTGGTTTGTATGACACAATCTACTATATTTTTAGCAAAAAAATAATAAACTAGAATTGACAACAAATTGACACCGTTTCTAATCGATGGAGCCCTCCTAGGAGGCCTAATTTTCTGATTTGAAATTGGTCCCACTTATCAGATTAATTAAAAAATCAATCAGTTCCCAAAAACTATCAGAAAAAAATCAAAATACTGAAAAAACTGGGAGGTCTTCTCGTTCCTTCCCCACCTGGAACCAGCCACTGCCTCTAGTAAACCAATCAATTTTAGCCAGAAGCCACCGCAAACGTTGGCATCGATAGTTGTGGTGGAGGCGCGAGCCAGCCATGCTACCTCCAGCGACGTACCGCACCGTGCACGTACACGGCGATGCCTTAACGGCATCTCCAGCGGGCCAACGCATTTCGGGCACCCAAATTAACCGTTTGCGTCCGTTTGCGTCGGTCCATGTACGCGAAAATGGTCATGCGTCTTTTTGTATCGGGGGTGTCTCTAGCGGCCCGACGCATATTGGCCGTGGGCTATTTTTTCCTATAATATAGAAAAACAGGAGAAACAAGCAAATAGCATGAACATATAGTCATCAGGTTGGCTTAAATAAGTCCATCAGATTGTGTACAAGGTACGGCACAAAATGTATTCAAAAAGGTGCCCAAACATGGCCAGGACAACAAATATAGTCCAAAAGAGGCATGGTGGTTGACAATGGCCCGCAGATCAGGCGTCTCGCGCACAGATTTCGGCGCGCTTCTTCACGAAGTCGTTGTCCATGTTGCTCAAGTCGGCGAGCATGATCCTTGTATCCTCTACCCGGATCTTGGCCTCGGCGTCCATCCATCTGGCCTGGCGTCAAGTATTTTGGCCTCGGCGTTTGCTTTTTTGGCATCGATGTCCATCCTTTGGACTTCAATGACCACTTTGGTGAGGTTGAGGTGGATGATAGCTGCAGCATATTTTTCCAGATGCTTCTTCTCGTCCTTTTTGTCCAGGGCGGCTTGAGAGTCGGCCATGATCTTCTCCAAGGTCTGGCTGAACGCAAGGGCTGATGCTTCCCAGGCAAGATCGGCCTTTCAGCTGGCCGGAGATGTGGCCACCATTGGGGTTGTGGCAGTGGCTATGGGGGAGTGAGGGGCGGTGGCTGCGAGGATTTCCTCGGAATCCATGGTGGCTGCAGCGACGAGGACGTCCATCGCAAGGGGAGGGAGTGTTGGCGCCGGAAAATTTTGATTTTTTGGGCAGGAAATGGCAACTGGCAGGAATGTTAGCGGCGTCCCAGCCACTGACGTGTGGGTCCTACGTGAGATTTAGCGGACACTCGGTGCGTCCGCGCAGCGTCAGCGGAAATGAAAAACTCGACGCATATTTGGGCCAATTTTGTGTCTCCGCGGACAGCTCGGTCACTATGCGTCGGGCCGCTGGGCCTGTTCCCAGACGCATTTTTTGACCGCACGGACGCAAACGGTCGCTGAGTGTCCGTTTGCATCGCCTCGTTGGAGATGCCGTAGGCTAGTAGCATCGCCTGCTCATCTTGATCATATGTGCAAAAGTAATCAACGGCGAATGCCCACTATCAACTCCAGCCGTCGCGCTATATCGCGCATGCGCTGTAAAAATTGTCGATATAGCGCGCCGCTCGCGGTTTTCCACGGTCCAACAGTCGCTGCAAACAAGGGGGCTGTAAAAAAAATTGGGCGCGCTTTATTTTGCCCTAGCCAAAACGCCATATTTGGTGCATCCAATCGCTGCATCGCTTGGAGTAGGATGCGAAGAGCCAACCGCCGCTCGGAAAAATCACCAGTGCCCACGGTGTCGCCCTCCCCAAACCATCTCACCCACTCCGGCGCTGCCGCGCCACTGCAGCGCCAATTCGTCCCATGCAGCGCTCTCCCTCCCGATGTAGATCCAGCGCCGACGCGCCTCCACCCAGTTTGCCTGCCGCCCCTGCTGCAGTATTCGAGCTAACGGCTGCCGCCCGGTTCGCCGATTCCGCACCACAAGTCGGTTGATGACGACGATGTCCTCCTCAAGTCAAGCCGCAACATGGCACACCGAAGGTGCTCGACGAAATGGCCGCAAGGTATGTTTCACCGCCGACAGCTCATTGAATAGGTATTCAATTATTTTTACATGTTTTGTAGATGAGCTTGTCCGGGAGTGGTGTTTTGGAACATGGGAGCATATGCTCCCTCTATTTTGAAATGCATCTTACACATATTTTGAATTTCAAAAAAATTGAAACAAAAAATTCACATGTAAATCTTCTCGTGCTACACGCTTAGAAAGTTGTTTCATAAAAAATCGACTTATCATGTGACGTGTGTAAAAAAGACAAAACTCAGTGCTAAAAATAATGCTTTTCACAAGATAAGTTTTCTTTTTTTTTATATAGACCACAAAAAATATTGGTTTTTCGTGAAACTTGACGAACGAACATATATTATGAAGATGTACATGTAAAAAAATTTGTTAAAATTTATCGACATTTCAAAATATGATTTTTTGGTAGAGGGTGCATACGCACCCGGGAGCCGAATTGAATTTCTGAGCTTGTCCTATGATTGATATTGAGTAAGAATAGAACATCTCAATGCTATTGGCACTGCAAGCCAAGAAAAAGCCGAAGCACGGTGGCTGGTTTATGGTAGACGGAAGTTGTGGAGGGAACAGATCGAAGGCCACAACAAGTTGATGTGGATGTATTTCAACGAAAATATGACATTTTTCGAGAACTACTATCGTTGGTGTTTTCGGATGAGCATCGAATTGTTAAAGCGCATTTCCGCGGAGGTGACTAAGTATGATCGGTTTTTTTGAGCAAAGTAGGAATGCCGCCGAAGAACTTGGGCATAACACCTACCACAAGGTGACTGCCTCCTTGCGCATGTTGGCTTACGGTATTTCGGTGGATTTAGTTGATGACCATTTGGCTATGGGTGAGAGACAAGCTATCATGTGTGTCAAGCGGTTGCTGTAGCAATTGTGCGAATGTTCGATTCCACATACTTTTGAGAGCCCCCAATGCCGAAGACGCAACTAGGTTTTTGGAGGTGAACAAGGCTCGAGGCTTTCCAGGTATGTTTGGCTCAATTGATTGTATGCACTGGATTTGGAAGAATTGTCCTCCGGCATGGCATGGATAATTCAAAGGGCACAAAAAGGATTCAACTATAATCCTTGAAGCCGTGGTCGATAATGAGACTTGGATTTGGCATGCATTCTTTAGAATGCCCGGGCCGTGCAATGACCTCAACGTTCTTCAAAGACCACCACTTATGACAAGGATTGAACTGTGTGAAGGTCCACAGGTGGAGTTTGAAGCAAATGGCCACAAATACCAATATGGCTACTATCTTGCTGACGACATATACTCAAGGTGGTAAACATTTGTGAAGCCGGTTTGCAAATCCACAGGTACACAAGCGGTGGCTAGGATAGATGTGGAGAGATCATTTGGGATTTTGCAACCCTATTTGCTATTGTGAGAGGACCGGCCACATTTTGGAACCAAGAGTGGTACATAATGAACGCTTGCGTCATTATGCATAACATGATCATAGAGGATGATCATGGCAAAGATGTAGATTACTCCTATTTTGACTTGAAGGGGGTTTCCGTGCAAGTAAAGAGAAGACAAGAGAGAGACAGTGGCGTTTCATTGCCTCCTAACATTCGATTCGGAACAATGAAGCGCATGATTGGCTTCAATTTGATCTCACCGAGGAGTGGTGGAACATGTTTATCTACATGTTTGTATGCTTGTTGTATTTTTAAAATACAATTTGTTGTATTTGTTCATGAACAAGTTTGTTGTATTTGCTTCCCTTGTAACTAGACAATTTATTGAAGATTATTTCCATTTATTTGATCTTGTTGATTCTATATTCTTGTTTGTATGTTGTTTGAGCCGGCGCAGCGCGCTGTAATTCCCAGCGCATGGTAAAGGGTATTTTTTCGCTGATCTCCTCGCTCTACAATTTGTCACATCCGGTAAAGGACGTGCCTACGCTGCACACGAAATTAAGTTTTAACGTGCTGCATAGGCGATTTAGATCGCTGGGTTTTAGGGCGACTGATGGATCGAGTTGATCTTATCGGTCCAGGGATAGGGGACGAGGTTTGAAAGGGCTCCGCCTTCAGGTCAGCGGTCGACGAAAGGAAGACAAATTCCTTCAGCGCGACCAGAGATGGGCGGCTCTGATCCGAAATTTGAGCAGCTCGTGCGACTCCATCGCTAAGATTCTTGCGCAGTGGAGCACGACTGCACGTTGCAGTGGTGAGAGCATAAGGTGACCTTGACTTCTTCATCAACGTTCGGCCGACGGCCATGGAGATGATCCGCTTCTCCAGCATCTCATTCGCCGATTAGTTCAAGTGTAAGGTGCGTTCCTCTCGTAAATGACCGAAACACCACTTCCCACGTGTGTCCAACAATCCTCTTTGAGCAAAAACGTCGGGACCGCGGTGGTGACGCTGCTCCGTAGAAATACTCTTGATTTGATGTGCTGCACCTCCCCAAGCCTTAGTCCGTCGTTCGTCTTGCCACGATCGCCGGAGAGGTGTCCAATCTCTGAGGGAAGACGCGAAGTGGCCCGAGGCATAGTCGGGGTGTATTTTTTCTCTGGGACAACGTCGAATCGACGTGCTTCACCTCGTGACGAGTTCATCATCATTGTACTGTGAGAACATTATTTCTGTCCTTTATCTTTCTTTTACTGTGAGAACTGGTTTCTATACTCTGCACTTTTATAACATGGTTCAACCTGACTAGTTTTATGTGCATACTAGTTCAGTTTCAACACTTCAAAGTCGATCATGTGCATGTTATTTTCTCTAGTCGTATGGTGTGGAGCATAGCTGGACAGTAGGTTGTTGTTGATATCCATCCTGTATAAATATCTTTGTCATATTCTGATTAATATGAAGACCTACTCTGAGGTTTTATATCTTGTACTGAGAATGAGATAGCTGTAGCCTTTCTCTTCAGTATGTTTGTGCATGCGCATGACAGGGGGATTATCTATCATAGTTCCATCTGATATCCTCGTTAGAAATTTGTATTTCTATGGCAGCTTTCATCAGGTATCGTCGGACCAAGCTCATCCACATCTCATTTCTTGTCTGTAGACGCGAGAAAAGAGACTGTGGTGGTGGTGCCTCCATTGTTGTTGCCCCCTGCGAGTGGGATGAAGCTTTGCAAGGAAGGGTGCCCCGGGTGCAGGCTTGATGAGATCAACAATGCCAAGACCGGCATCCCATATCTCAACTTCTTCTACATCTGGGTTGTTTGCCTTTGCTCCAGTAAGTGCAACTCCATTTTGTTTGCGACTCTTGGTTCTGCCATGGGAAGGTCTTCTCTTCTAGCTCCGCCACTATCCCATTCCATCAACTGTAGAAAAAATAGTACTAACTATGCAAACAATTGCTGTTCCAATGGATTGGACTACGGATGCCTTCCAGTTGCCACCGGATGTTGATATCAAAATGATATTAAGATTTCTTAGTTCAAAGGAAATTGTCCCAAACATGCTTTCGTGTGCATTTATTTCATGGTTATTCTAATTTATATACAGAAGTTAGATAATTTTTTCACCTTACAGAAAATGGACATATGTATATACGATGTACTTTAGTATATCGCTTGCTAACTACTACCTCCGTTTCAAGGAATAAGGCGCACGCGTATTCCAAGACGAACTTTGACCATAAAAGTTGAGCAACAAAATCTTAATTATATTATATGTATATAGTATTGTTGGATTCGTATTGAAAAGCACTTTTTAATGATATTAATTTCATACAAACAATTTTTATCTATTTAAAGTAATTCTTGGTCAAATAAAAATCTCGTAAAATGAGGGCGCCTTATTCCTTGAAATGGAGGTAGTAATACCTTGGTTTCTTGTCTTTTCAGCGCTACCTATCCAGTCATTGTTTCCCTATCTATACTTCATGGTATGCAGAGATGTTGTAATAATTCCAATATTTATCCTGATTATATTAATCGAATTAGTGTTTAATGAATCCTTACACAGCATATGGAAATTAACTATATCGTCACTTCTGTTATGACCTAACAGATCAGAGACTTGAAAGTCGCAAAGCAAGAACAAGACATTGGGTTTTATGCTGGTTTTGTTGGTGAGCATTGTCCCTTCTCATCATTTGACAATTACTAAAACAATACAGAAACAAGTCTACAGTACATTGGCCAGAGTAGTAGACTTTCATAGCATCAAGTGAGAATGGTTATTTTCGACTAGTAGTTACTGACTGTATACTCTATGTCATAATAAGGGGCTACTTATTTCCTTGCAAGAACCATCAGTGCTGTGCCATGGGGCATGTTTGCTGACAAATATGGGAGGAAGCCCTGCATTGTAATCAGTATCCTCTCAGTGTACGGCATATTCAGTTACCTCTAAAAAGCATATTCCGTACACCATTTAATTTAATTTAATCCCACTGTAATTTTTTTCTATCAGGATCATATTTAACGCCCTCTTCGGCCTTAGCACGACTTATTGGATGGCAATTGTAACTAGGGGTCTACTTGGGTTACTTTGCGGTATATTAGGGCCAATCAAGGTTATTTATTTATTGTGTCTTTGATTTCCATTAATTAAGAAAATGCTACTTAGTTTTTGAAATCTCATGGTTGTGTCTGCATTCTCCAGGCCTATGCTTCAGAAGTCTGCAGGAAAGAGCACCAAGCTCTAGGAATTTCTCTTGTAAGAATAGTTTGTCTTTTCGTTTTGTGCTTCTGGCTGTCGGTTCATACTTTTAAGAAAGGACGGATATTATAAAGTTTATATTACATAAACTAGTGGATATATACTTGTGTTTGATACTCTACTGTAGGTTACATCTTCGCGAGCAATAGCTTTTGTTATTGGACCAGCCATTGGAGGGTTTCTTTCACAGGTCAGGACCAGTCCACTTTCAGTAGAGCTGTAGAAATACATATATGCCCTTGGATAATTAGCACTCCGTTTTACTATTCTCTAAGTAATGGTAAGTTACATCTGGGAGCATGGAGAAGATACTGCATATGTTAGTCCAATAAATTATTAGTGTAATAACTCATTAAGCAGTTATATGTATAAGCCATGATTTAGAGCTTGAAAATTATAGATCATGTAGTTGCTGTAAAAAGGAAATACTGGACAGCCATTGGAGGGTTTCTTTCACAGGTCAGGACCAGTCAACTTTCAGTAGTTGTAGAAATACATATATGCCCTTGGATAATTAGCACTCCGTTTTACTATTCTCTAAGTAATGGTAAGTTACATCTGGGAGCATGGAGAAGAATAGAAGATGCTGCATATATTAGTCCAATAAATTATTGTTAGTGTAATAACTCATTAAGCAGTTATATGTATAAGCCATGATTTAGAGCTTGGAAATTGTAGATCATCTAGTTGCTGTAAAAAGGAAATACTGGACCAATAGCAAAAAAAACTTTTATATCATGGCTCTTTAAGGAAAAAAGGGAAAGTTCGGAAATGCGTTACTCTGAGCGAGATTTTGCTGAGTTTGCATTGCATGTAACCGTTCAAAGTGATAACCAGAATCTCGGTTGAAAGGCTGAACATAACCTCCCTTTTGAGTAACTAATCTTGTACACTTGACTAACATTGTGTATTCGCTATCATGTATCAGCCTGCAATTAAGTATCCCAATATATTCTCTCAGGAATCCATATTTGGAAGGTAAGCTGTTACTTGTAACGCGTTAATGATATAGATTTTGCATCATTTATACCTTATAAGATAACACTTCAGTTACATCCACTTTTAGATTTCCGTACTTCCTCCCTTGCTTTGTCATATCCGTTCTAGCAGCAGGAGCATGTGTTGCATGCATTTGGCTTCCGGTATTCCCCTTGCCCACTCATCTCCCTATGATTCTTTCTCTCCCTTGAGTTCCAACTTGAATGAATGATTTTTTAAGGAAACTCTGCACATGCACCGTTATAACAACGTAGAAGCTTCTGACGGAATGGAGGCACAAGTTCCTGATTCAAGCTTAGATGGGAAACCTAAACAATCTTGGTCAGAGAGATTTGCATCTACAAAGAGCTTGCTAAAGAACTGGCATTTGATGTCATCAATTATCCTCTATTGTATATTTTCTCTCTATGATACAGCTTATTATGAGGTAAATCTTTTTTCAGGTATCTCTAAAATTTCAGCAATATCTTAATATAAAAATGTGCTTTAGCCATCTTGTATTTCGATTGGAGAACAATAAATTATACTAAAACTCAAGAAACTTCACATATTAATGTATTATGTAAACTGCTACTTCAGATATTTTCACTATGGGCTGTGAGCAGCAGAAAATACCACGGACTAAGCTTTACATCTCAGAATGTTGGTACTGTGCTAGCTATCTCGGGTATGTGATGTTTGTTCAAATCGTATATTATTTTCATTGTGCAAGAGAGACATGTATAGTCAGCAAAAAACGAATGGAATCAAAATATATGTAGCATGGCCCCTTTGCCTATTACATGTAGAACTAGACTTGAATGCCTTATGACCGTCTTTGTTTGATCTTACAGGTTTTGGCATTTTCGTGTATCAACTTTTGATTTATCCATTCCTTGCCAAATATGTTGGGTTAATGAAACCATTCCGCTCTGCAGCGGTATGTGAGAATAACATTTTATGTTGAGATGCTTCTTTAATATGGTCAATCTGTTGTACACTACCAAATTGCAATTTTGATTTTTCAGGTATTATCTATACTTGTCATTGCAACATATCCATTCATGGCCAATCTACATGGTATGGAGCTCAAAGTACTCGTCAACATAGCTTCGCTTCTGAAAAATATCTTTGCAGTAAGTCCACCTGGGACGAGATTGTTAAGATACTAGTATTATATTTTTTGCGCCCATGAAAGTGACACAATTACAAATTAGGGTTGTTCATGGGTGGGTTTGGAAAAATATACAGTACCAAAACGAAACACCTCGCTTCTCATGTCGGTTACAATCCCATATAAACATGTTGATCATGTTGGTACTGAGGCTAGAAGAGCAATAATATCTTCATTTCAATAAAAAAAAAACCAACATGGGCGTTAGTTTTGGGTGTGTTTGGATAAACCATATTCGAGCATCACTGGTAGATATGAAACAAAACTAAATGCTCCTTAGAGAAAACAAGGTAAGTGGACAATGATTTAATAAACAATTTTTTTATAGATAAAAAGAAGCTAGTGCCTGACTTTAAATTAATAAAGCCCTTAGGTTTAAAAAAGTACGGTTACAATGCTGAGGGTTACAGCTTAGCCAAACAAACAGATTAACATAAGATAAGATAACACATTGATGTCCCGGCCATGATCCAAAAGTAACCACCAGCGCGAAGGGGGACAGCGTCGAACTCCAGGACCCGCCAGTGCTACTTGCCACCATTCCCGCGTGCATAAGTTTTAGTTGCCTTGTCAGCTCCAGAAGGTTTGTTTTGACTTGGGGCTTTGCGAGGGGCGCCCACAGCTGCAAGATAACAATGGTTTTATAAAGCAAATTAGCAGGTTTGGAGATCATCCTAGATTCAAAAACATGCTTGTTGCGAACATTTCAAAGCGCCCAACTTTGTGCCGCAAATAAAGTCCAAATAATACAACGGGGACGACCCGAGAAACTAGAGACAATGGCAAAAAACTGAGCAAAGGAGGTGGGAGACCAGCGACATTCCAGAATCTGTCTCACCACACTCCACATAAATCTGGCCAGGGAACAAGTAAACAAAATATGATTGGCATCTTCTGGCGCATCACAAAGAGCACAGCGCCCAGTCGCCGGGCTGAATCTCGAGGCAATGAGTTGACTGGAAGGTAAACGGTCCAAAATAAGTTGCCAAGTAAAGAAACGGATCTTAAGAGGGAGTCTGGCAGCCCAAACATCCCTAGCATGGGCTACCGGCGCTCCCTCGGAAAGTTTGTTGTACATAGACGACACCGAGTAACAACCCGTGGGATCGAGGTTCCAGGAGATTTTATCTTCGCAGGACAGAGATGGGTCTCCTCAAGGATGTGCTGCAAGTTCGCCCATTCTTCTTGGGCCTCCAAGTCAAAAGATCTACGAAAGCGGAGCCCCGAGGTCTCTGCACAGGCCGAGGCGACACTGCTGGTTGTCGCAGATACTGAACAAGGTGGGAAAGGTGTCTTTAAGAGGCCTCCGCCCCACCCAAAAGTCAAGCCAAAACATAGTACGATTCCCTTCACGCACCATGTGTTTGGCCCCTAGCTTGAAAAAATGCTTGATTTTGTGCAAACTTTTCCAAAACGGTGAGCACCCCACTCCGAAGCTAGAGAAGATATCGGACGCGGTCGCGTATTTGGCTCGAATAATCTGAGCCCATAGGGCATTGTCCCCTGGTACAATTTCCATATCCATTTAAGCATAAGAGCGATGTTCATTTTTTTGGAGTTGAGTAAACCTAAACCACTGTTAGGTCGACAGATCGCAGGCTAATTCACTAAGTGATATTTACGCTTTGGCCCTGCGCCCTCCCAAAAGAACCGTGAACGGTGCGAGTCGAATTTTGAGTGAACTCCATCCTGGAGTAAGAAGAGACCCATGGCAAACATTGGTAGACTAGCAAGACAAGAATTGGAGAGAATAAGCCTTCCTCCCGAGGAAAGGAATCTCCCCAACCACGTTTTGATTTTTAGACCTAATCTTCTCACCAGAAACATCCATTGATCCAAAGTGAGTTTGCGGTCAGAGATGGGGAGACCCGGATACACAAAAGGAAAATCCCCTAGCTTGCAATTGAGCATATCAGCCACCCTATGCTGAATCTCATTAGACTGACCCATAACAATCACCTTGCTCTTGTGATAATTAATATTAAGCCCGGACATCTTCAAAGCACATAAGAAGGAATTTTAGGTTTATGACTTTTCTCTCGTCGTACTGAATAAGGATCAAAGTGTCGTCGGCATATTGCAAGTGGGAAACTCCCGGGTACCAGATGCGGCACTACCCCAGATATGTGGCCAGATTCGCAGGCTTTGTATAGCATGATGGACAAAGCTTCTGCCATGGAATTGAAGAGCAGAGGCGAGAGGGGGTCTCCTTGCCGCAGTCCCCTTTTATTGCGGAAGAAAGGTCCAGCCTCCCCGTTGATGGAGATAGCAGTTTGTCCACCGGTTACCAGCTGAAGAATTCTATGAACGGCGCCACCATCGAAGCTCTTTGCCTGCAGAACCTCAGTCAGGAATTCCCAATTGACCTTGTCATATGCCTTTTCAAAATCAAGTTTAAGCGAAATGCCCCCTAGCTTTTTGCTTTTCATCTCATGTATAATTTCCTGCCAAGGCCACAGCCCCATCGAGAATAAATCTTCCTTTAATGAAGGCAGTATAGTTCTGGCTGATGACGCGACGCGCAATGGGATCAAGTTTTGAGGCGAATGCCTTGGATACTATCTTGAAAATCACGTTTATGAGAGCTATTGGCCTGAACTGTGTAATCCTATCAACTTCCGACACTTTACGGATTAGCGAGAGAACGCCGAAGTTAAGGCGAGCGATATCAATCCTCCCAAGGATGAAATCATTGAGGATGTGTAAAACCCCGTGTTTTACCAAAGGTCAGCAGCGTTGGAAAAAAGCAACTGGGAAACCGGTAGTGTCAGTTTTCATCTCTTTCACAATATCATCTAACTCCTCCGAAAAGGTGAGCGCTAGGTGCAGGTTTTCAGCGGCGGAAACCCGAGGTGAAGCTACCCACGCAATCTGGGCAATACCACAAAGCCGTATAGAGTCCGGACCCAACAACTCCCTATAAAACGAGTAGATATGCTCCTGAATCAATCGCTTGTCAGAAATTGGCCCTGCGTCCGTCGTAAGGGAGGAGATCAGACACTTCCTTCTACGCCCGTTGGCTACGGCATGGAAATAAGCGGTGTTTGCATCCCCTTGCAAAGACCAACGCACACGGCCCCTCTGCCGCCAATATTCCTCTTCCAATTTGTAAATATTAATGAGTTGTTCTTCAAGGTGGTATCGAAAGGCCCAGCCCTCTTCTTCGAGGTCCTCCGAGTCCGCTTCCTCATCTAGCTGCTTAATTTGTCCCAATAGCATAGCTTGAGATGTCTTTGTTCCTTACCAATATTCTTACTCCAGCCCCTAAGATATTGACGTAGGCCACCACTCATACCCTACCACCAGTCCAAGATGTCTCTACCACCAATCTGAGATCCCAGGCGCTCCCACACCTGGGACAACAACCGGTGGAAGCCCTCAGTTTCAAACCATCCGGTCTCGAAAAAGAAACGGTTACTTCTAATAGGACTATCGTCCCCGGTATCAAGAATCAGGGGAGTGTGGTCGGAACCCAAGCTAGTTTCCGCGAAAACCGAGCAAAGAGGGAACCTAGGTTCTAGCAATGGCGAGATAAAAACTCTATCAAGAACACTACGCACAGGATTAAGCTGTTTGTTTTTCCAGGTGAATTTCACCCCTGTGCGAGGTATCTCCCTGATAGCCCAATCACTAATCGCCTCATTGAACATATTAAGCCTAGCCCAGTTGATTCTGCCATTATTCTTATCCTCTTCGCTCCGAATAAGATTGAAGTCCCCACCCATAATGAGGGGCTCATTCGAGCGGTTCATCTTACTACTGATCTCAGATAGAAACTCCCTAGAGTAAGAGTGATCCGCAGGCCCGTAGATCCCCATGATCTCGAGCTTAAGCTTTCCCACACGCCATAAGACCGTGACACTAAAGAAATATTGCCCCATGTCAATACTGCCCAATTCAAAGCAGCTATCTCTGAAGCCCATCAACATGCCACCCGATCGGCATGTTGCTGGAGCCAGCACCAAAAGAACTTTTCACCAACTTCTAAGGTACGGAGCTCCTGGTCCGTGAAGTCTTGTTTGACGGTCTCTTGTATGCAAACCACATCAATATGATGATTGCGGAGGTATTCCTTCAGCAGAGTCCGGCGCCCCCGACGGCCGAACCCCCTGATGTTCCAAAATAAGCACCGCATTAGGACACCAGTCCTTTGGCCCGTGCTTGGCGGGTTCGTGGTCTTGTTCCCTGGATTACCACCTTCTTCGCACCTCTTCGACCCTTGGTCACCGGGGCCTCCTGCACGGGCCCTCTACCAAACCCTTCGTACAGGGGGAGCCGCACCCTCCTCTGCCATCTCTTTCTCCTTAGCTAATTGGGCCTCAATCTTATGTCGGGCCAGTGCCAATTCGGCTTGGGCCAGGTCCTTTGCACGGGTCAAAGACAAAACCTCAAGGGGAGTGCCAGCGGCCGAAGGGAAAACAACGCAATTGTCCTTGGAAACAGAAAGTAAAAGGTCCAAGGAAGAATCTTTCAAGACAGCAAAGGAAGATATAGATTTGGAGTTACTTGGGTCCTTCTCAGCCGCTGCACGCATCGCGCGCTCCAGCATTGGTCCTTCCGTGAGTCCTTGTCCGCGGGCGCTCTTGCGAGAAGCCTCCACCGGCGATGCATGACTCCTTGGCGCCCTTGCCACCGCCGCCGCCAGCTCCGGGATCACTTGCCTGCCTTGCAGTTGTTCGCCCACCAACTTCGAGGCCATATCAGAATCATCGGAGAACTCAAGGTGCGTGGCTACCGCAGCCAAGCTAGGACTGCGGACTTTGGAAGGACGATCGCCGTTGCTCTTGCTTCTCCTTTCTTTTTCCCTAAGTCTCTCCGCCTCCTCAGACGCAGGGGTCGGGCTTTGCCAGCCAATCTCCTTCTTCTCGTCCTCTGTGAGGGACTTAGCCTTACCCGGGGTCACGTAGTTCAGACCAGTAGTTGCCCCACCCCCTGGTGTGCATTGTTCAGAGATGGAGAGCGATATCGGGGGTTGCTCACTTTCATTTGCAGAGTCCTCTTATGTGTGAGTGCAGGGCAAGGAGGCCGAGGCGACGATTTGTGCCACCATGGGGAAGATGTCGCCGTCCTTAGTGAGATTCGAACCATACTGGGAGAACACCGTCTTTGGTAGTGCGGTCAGAAGCACTTCCTTGTCAGTGCACGGCGACAGCGGTCCTATAGGGGAACCGATTTTGACTGGGCCCCGTCGAAATAAACAATTTTATCATGAACATATTCTTATGTTTCATCTGAAATGAAACAGGCTACGATTACGACTGCGTGCAACATTCTACAGAACACCGCAGTGGTATGTACAACTGACATATATGTCGGATAGCATTTTCTTTGACTTATTTTTGCTATGATCTAACTTCTCTGATGAAAATGTGTATAGACACAAGAACACAGGGGTGTTGCAAATGGTATCTCCGTGACTCTGATGTCAATCTTTAAAGCAGTTGGTCCAGCAGCAGCAGGAATTTTGTAAGCATGGTGTTTCTTTTCTGCCGTGAGTAGGAAATCCTTTTGGTTTTTGCTTCGGTAAATGTGCTCTCCAACCAACTAGCATTTTTTGCAGGTTTTCGTGGTCTCAAAAGAATGTAACTGGGTTGTTCTTACCAGGTAAATACATCGCTCTTCCAACCCATGCTAATTGCATTTATATTGAAAGCTTTGCTTTAAGCTGAATAAGAAACAGTTACCTATTAACAGGGCATGCATAACTTTGATTTATCATGCGATATGCATGCAGGTGATCATATCCTTTACTTATTGCTCAATATGGTGGCAGTAATTGGTCTCACGCTGACTTTCAAGCCATTTTTCTCTATGCCGAGTGCAATGAAATGATGAGCCCATGGTTAATCACATTTGGAAGGTGGTTTGTTCAACTTTATTGATGTAAACATACATAGAATCTGCTTACATTAGGTATTGGTCATCGAATGGACAAACATGAACTTTGTTTGTTTCAAGTGAGTAACTGAAAGTTTCAAAAAAAAGTGAGTACCTGAAATGGAACCCTTTAGATCAGCTTGAGGCATGATTGTTGTCACATCTGTAATCTTTTTTTGCAAGGATATTTGTAAATAACTTGTCAGGTGTCCTGTCCGAAATGCGATGCTAGATTTGACATATATATTTACTTGACATCATTATATTTTACTCCCTCCGTTGCTTGATATAAGCCGTAGAGTTTTTTGCACGAAAATTAATGCATGATCTAGGAAGGTACTTTTCTTTGGTTTTGGACATGATTGCCCCTACACTACGGGAACCAGTCAAGGTGCCGACGGCCAGATCCTGTGCCGACGGCAAAATATCGGGGCCGTCGGCACAGGACTCGTTCTGGCCAGGCCAGCAGGTCAGCCGTCGGCACAGGTAAACCGTCGGCACATGAAGGTCTGTGCCGACGGCAACCGTCGGCACAGTTTCGGCCGTCGGCATAGCCTCTCCGCCGTGACGGCGAGCTAACAGCGTCAGGCCTGTGCCGACGGCAAAGCCGTCGGCATAGCTATTTTCCATTTTACGACATTAATCTTAAAAAAATCATAACTAAATCATTATAATTCAGAAAAATACAAATAATATATCAAAATTTTCAGAAAAATAAGTTCTATCTTGGAAAAATATCAAACTTGAAATCTTTAAAATGAAAAAGATCTTCATGCCCACCGTTTTGAATATAGTTTGAAACGGGCATAAAATATTCAAAAACGATCCAAACTATGTGAAACCTTCGCATGGTGTCATATTATGTGTCATAGGTGCAAGGAAAAATTTTAAAGTTGGAAAATTGCGAACATCACAAAAAATCCTTCACAAAATGAGCTATCATGTTCGAGGTTTCATGACATTTAGGTCAAACGACCATGTTATGGATAGAATCGCGGCATAGTTTGTGATAATGTGTCCATATTGTGCACACATGTGCATGTTGGGATGTCTTACGATATTGCAGGAGGAAGTTTTTCATTTTATCGCACGAAAAAACCATTTTCCATTTTTGAGGTGCCGAAAACGGGGTGTTTTGTGAAGCAACCACCAAATTAAAGATTGACATTGGTACCAACACATTTTTAAAAAATACTAGACCAACTAAGATGCAAAATTTCTCAACCGGTGTATCTGAAACCTTTCTGTCCACCCCTCATGAAAAAGACAAATTCCTGCCGAATCGGTAGGAGGCCGACCAGATTTGAACTACAGGTACATGATATATTGCTCAAGATTTTTTGTAAAAATCATTTTTAGATTCACAACATGCTATTTCATCATAGATCCAGTGCAAGTTTGGCGAGCCTCAGGCCCGGACAAAGGATCTTCTTGCCCGCCGTTCTGAATATAGTTTGAAACGGGTATAAAAAAATCGAAAACGATCCAAACAATGTGAAACCTTCGCGTGGTGTCATATTATGTGTCATAGTTGCAAGGAAAAATATTAAAGTTGGAAAATTGCGAACATCACAAAAAATCCTTCACAAAATGAGCTATCATGTTCGAGGTTTCATGACATTTAGGTCAAACGACCATGTTATGGATAGAATCGCGGCATAGTTTGTGATAATGTGCCCATATTGTACACACATGTGCATCTTGGGATGTCTTACGATATTGCAGGAGGAAGTTTTCCATTTTATCGCACGAAAAAACCATTTTCCATTTTTGAGGTGCCGAAAACGGGGTGTTTTGTGAAGCAACCACCAAATTAAAGATTGACATTGGTACTAACACATTTCTTAAAAATACTAGACCAACTAAGATGCAAAATTTCTCGACCGGTGTATCTGAAACCTTTCTGTCCACTCCTCATGAAAAAGACAAATTCCTGCCGAATCGGTAGGAGGCCGACCAGATTTAAACTACAGGTACATGAAATATTGCTCAAGATTTTTTGTAAAAATCATTTTTAGATTCACAACATGCTATTTCATCAGAGATCCAGTGCAAGTTTGGCGAGCCTCAGCCCCGGGCAAAGGATCTTCATGCCCGCCGTTTTGAATATAGTTTGAAACGGGCATAAAAAAATCGAAAACGATCCAAACAATGTGAAACCTTCGCGTGGTGTCATATTATGTGTCATAGTTGCAAGAAAAAATATTAAAGTTGGAAAATTGCGAGCATCACAAAAAATCCTTCACAAAATGAGCTATCATGTTCGAGGTTTCATGACATTTAGGTCAAACGACAATGTTATGGATAGAATCACGACATAGACTGTGCCGAGGCGTTATTGTGCCGACAAGCCTGTGCCGAAGGCAAAGCAAGCTGTGCCGACGGCCGTCTTGACTGGTTCCCGTAGTGCTAGAGGAATGACGTGGAACTAGAGAAAATTAGAAAAGTTGAGATCCTCTCTCTCCCAATGAGATAACATCCTTAAGTATCTCAACATATCTCACAAATCGTCTCTAAGCTAGCCCTACGTGAAGAGAGAGAAAAAAAATGACCTAGCTACATAGTGGCGCCACAAATTTTCTGCCGCGTGCGGCAGCCACAGATGGCCCGCTAAAGAATCCTTGCTCGTTTTTGTAGATAAGCCGGCATTTACCCCCGACTCAATCGCGCATGTAGGAATGTGTAACAACGTAAAGGAGTTGTCCATAGATAAAAGAAAAAAGATGTGCAAGTTGTTGTCCTAAGGTTGTGGGAAAACTCGCTGTTGAACCGGCGGGCATTTGCTCCGGCCAGAACTCGGCCTCCTATTGGTCTGTGTACTTTGTGGACCAACCGAGAAACAAGCCTAGTTTTAATCAAAACTGTGAAAATCTGTGGCCCCACAGTTAATGCGTGATAAAGTGTGAATGCGTGATGGACTCGCTGGAGGACACCACCTGGTCGCGCATCAGGTCGAGGGAGATGGGGCAGCGGAAATCCTGCGACGGCGCGGGAGGCTCGACGGCGTCGTCGACTTCGTCAAGATCCGCCTGCTTGGAGTCCACCGGCCGGTGAGCCCGAGCAGGTCGTCCACGTCGTCGTTGAGCCCGATCTCGGCGACGGGGATGATGTCGAGGACCGTGGCGAGGTCGTGCTGCAGCTCGCGCACCCGGGCCGCGACCTCGTCGGACTGCAGCAGCAGGCGCATGCGGCTGCGCGTGGCGTAGTTGACCACGACGGCCTTGAATCGCTGCAGCACGAGGAGGACCTCGCGGAGGCACAGCGACGCCGACCGCGGCAGCAGGGCTCCTCCCACGGCCGTGGCGGGTGTGCCGGTGTGGCGGACGTGCCTGCGTGGCGGAAGCACGCGGGAGGGGCGGCGTGGCGGATGCTGACGTGGCGGACGCGCGCGGGCGTGCTCGCAAACGGCGTGGCGGCGACAACGACGACGCGGCGGCCATGGCGTGCGTCGCGGGAATGCTCGCGAACGGCGCAGCGACGACGACGCGGCGGCCGCGCGACGGAAGAGCGCGGGCGTGCTCGTGAAAGGTGCGGCCATGGCGGTCGTGGCGGGCGCGCCGGGAGGGGCGCCATGTCTGACACACGCAGGCGTGCTCACAAATGGCGTGGCCATGGCGTGCGTGCTTGCGGCGGCCGCATGCAGCGGGACACGGTCGGCCTTGGCCTGAGAGTCGCGCGGAAGTATAGTTGCACGGCGCGCGCCAAAGTGGTTAGCCTCGGGCCTCCCACCATGTTCCTCGAAGGCGGCCGACGAGCGCGTCGAAGCTGCCCCTGGCCTGGCGGAGCGAGCACGGAGCAGGGCCGAGTGGTGGTTGCGCAGGTACTAGCCAAAGGTGTGCCAGTCCCGAGCTCCATGGGCGGGCGGTGAGAGAGAGGTAGGTGGGAGAGGACGAGGGTCACATGCTCACGACTGAGAATTAATACACCATGGGCTCCATCTACTGTACCTATCAATCAATACTCAAATTAACAATAGAAATACACTGCCACCAGATTGGGCCTACTTCTAACATGGACCAATAAAATTTGGAGTTCCGACGAGTTCACATGCTGCCGGGTTCTAAAAATGCACTCTCGTAGGTTGTGCTGCAATCTTCCAACCATACTTGCAGAAAGCTACAGTTTACATCATTGGACGTCCATACCAATTCGGAATCTAGTAGAGAAGCGAGATAAAAGAGAAAATCATCGTAGAGAAAAGAAAAGGAAAAAATATTTCCTAAACAAAAGTGATACTCTCTAGCTTCCCCAGAGAGGTGATTGCCAGATTAACTACGTTTGGTTGTCTGATTAGTTCATTGGGTTGCCATCGATTAGGCAAAATTATAAGATACAACTACCCGCTGATCTTCGAAGTTATCGTTAGTTAGTTAGTGTCTGACAGCCAAGTTAATTTTATGGTAGTCCCAAGTTTCTAGTGTCTGGTTGCCAAGTTAAAAAAAATTAAGATGAACCATAATATATATACGCAAGCAAGCCGCCTCATTAAAAACCTTCCAGTCCCCTTAGGTACCCTGGCAAGGAAAAGAGTGCGTGAGAAACTTGATGCTCAAGAGTTACAGAATGGTTATATCAGGTGAAGCAAAAACCTAAGCACTAAGCACCTAAGGGTTCATCGACCCGGATACAATCATTCATAACTAAGCCCGCCAAAGCAGCAGGAACAGAATCAAACATAGTACCGGAGTCACCCCTCTTGCCTAGCTGCGCCAATCCATGCGCCACCCTATTGCTCCCCCGGTCCACCTTCAAAACAGTAATGGATCGGAAGACCTTCAGCAGCTCCTGCCCTTCTCTGTAAAGGCTCCAGCTCGATGATCTATCAAACAGATTGTTGTTCATAACTTCAATAGTCCTTAGACAATCTGACTCCAAAACAGCGGATTCACATGAAATACCGATAAGATGATGCAACCCCGCGATACAAACCAAGACTTCTGCTTCTTCAGTGCTCGGGCACCAGAGTAAGTGCTTCCATTCCGATAAAACCGTGTGACCAGCGTGATCCCGAATGACAATGCCGATCCCCGCCCTACAGCTCGCTGCATCCCACCCAGCATCAACATTGGCTTTGAGGGAGCCAATGGCTGGAGCTGTCCATCGGTTCACCACCGATAAACCCTCTGAACTATCAGCAGACGCAGTGCTAACCGGCAACTTCCCCTTCGGATCCGAGACCGTACCACATGCGGAGATGAAACTGTCCAGGTAGTTCCTTAGAAAAGGAATAGAGGCTGAAACGGAGGCCCGCCCATCACCATGAACAACATTATTCCGATGGTGCCAAACTCGCCAGAGGAGAAAAGTTATCATAGGCCTTGCATTTTGAGATGATTTACTAAGCAGAACGAGCAGTCAGTCGGTCCCTTTAAACAGAAAAGCCTCCTCCATAGGCCGATCCCAGAATTGTCTCATCCCCTCTCAGAGAGCTCTAGCCAATGTACAAGTAACAAGAGCATGATGTTCATCTTCAGCTGCCACGCCACAGATAGTACACGTGCTATCAACCTCCGGCATCCGACGATTAAGGCCCGACCGAACTGCTAGGGTAGACGTTGCCGCTCTCCAAGCAAAAACCCTTAACTTTTGAGGAACCTTTGCTTTCCACACAAGATCCCATATGCTACGATCTCCAGTTGGGGCTGAACTACTCTGACCTGCACTTAGAGACTCAATCAACGGCTGCAAACCAAGTTTGTAGGCCGATCGAACCGAAAAAATCCCATTCATTTCCGGGAGCCAAGAGATGAAATCGTCACAGGGCCTGGCCGGGAGTTTCATAGCAAGAATAGCCACCGCATCATTAGGTAGACAACACTCTCTAACCATCGCTTCATTCCAAGTTCTCGAGATTGGATCAATTAGCTCCGAAACCCACCTCCATCTCGAGTTGCCACGTCTACCAAGTAGCTTTGGTGCGTCCAGACGAGGAAGCCAGTTATCGCGAAAAATCCGAACACTAGAGCCACAGCCAATACGCCATATCGCCCCTCTCTTCAGCAGCTCCAGGCCATGAACAATGCCCTGGCAGGTCGGAGAGGTATTTGGATAAACGAAGTATCCATTAGGTGTGCTTGGATAAACGAAGTATCCATTAGGTGTGCAGATGGGTAGTACTTAGCTTTCAACAGACCTCGTGCACACAAACTATCCGGATATTGGATTAGCCGCCATGCTTGCCTAGCCAACAAGGCCTGATTAAACACTCTAAGATCCCTGAAACCAATACCGACCTCAGATTTTGGCCGTGTCATTTTCTCCCACGACATCCAGTGCATTTTCCTCTTATTATCTTCGTCTCCCCACCAAAAATCCCGAATAATTTTGGAGAGATCCTCTATCAGACCCACCGAAAATCTGAATACACCCATAGCATAAGTGGTAAGGGCTTGTAACACTGATTTTATAAGGACTTCCTTAGCACCGTTGGACATATATTTCTCACACCAATCACTTGCTCGCCTCGAAAATGTTCCTTTAATAGGCTTGAATTTGTCTCCTTTCATACCACCTTCTGGGAGCCCTAAATATTTCTCCTCAAAGGCTTCTGTCTCAAATTTTAAGATGTCTTTAATCTCAAGTTGCACCTCAAGTGGGTAGTGCTTCCCATAGAGAACCGAACATTTCCCCATGCTAACCAACTGGCCTGTGCTTTTCTCGTAGTTGTCCAGTATACTCTTAACAATCTGGGTTTGCTCAACCGAACCCTCAAAAAAGAGGAGACTATCATCCGCGAAGAGAAGGTGCGAGATTCCCGGAACACGCCGACATATACGCAGATCACGAAGAGCACCCATCTCAATCTGTCTTTTAATCAATAACGAAAGACCATCAGCCACAAATAAGAACAAATACGGCGAAAGTGGATCACCTTGGCAAAGACTGCGAGTTGGGGTAAAGGAGCCCAACATATGTCCGTTAAAGCGAATTGAATAGCTGACAGTGGTAACACAAGCCATTACCCTAAATCCATTGACTATGAAAGCCCATCTTCGCTAAAACCCCTTCCAGAAACCTCCAATCAACACGATCGTAAGCTTTGGCCATATCCAACTTGTACGCACAGAACTTTGCTCTAGCAGGAGACCCCGTCTGAATAGCATGTATCACTCAAAGGCAACCAGTGTGTTGTCTGTAATCAACCTCCCAGGGACAAAGGCACTCTGCTCAGGAGTAACAATATCTTGCAGAATGGGGCATAGGCGATTCGCCAGACATTTGTAGACAACTTTATAAATAACATTACATAAGCTTATGGGTCTAAAGTCCTTCAAGTTCTCCGGTTCCTTCTTCTTTGGGATCATAACAATAGCTGTGTCATTCACTTCGTCAGGCATAACACCAAATGCAAAAAAATGTTGCACCGCTCTAACCACATCATCCCTAAAAAGGCCCCAATTACGTTGAATAAAGTGCGTCGGGAATCCATCCGGGCTAGGAGCCTTCAAAGGGCCGATCTGAAAAAGAGAGTCACTAATTTCTTTTTCTGAGAAACACTCACAGAGCTTAGTATTTATTTGATCATCCACACAGCCTTGGACCAGATTAGTGATTATGGAGGGGTCTAACTCCTCATCACGGGAGTAGAGTGACTGAAAATAATCTCTGGCCATCGCCTCCATCTCCGCCTTATCAACTGTAACCGACCCATCAGAGCGCTTAAGCAAACGAATCACGTTCTTTCGATGTCTCCTCAAGGCTTGCCGGTGAAAATATTTGGTGTTCCTGTCTCCTTCCCTAAGCCATGAAACCCTGGATCGTTGCAGCCATGCCATTTCTTCTCTATACAGTAACTCATCCATCTCTCTTGCTAATCTTGTCTTCTCCACTTCACTAGAGATGTCAGAACGTATATTTAATTCCACCATAAGAATACGTCTTTTCTCCATATCCTTTGGAAAGTGTTTAAACTTATCAGATTTCCATCTATAAAGATTTGACATCACATCTTTGAAAGCAGAGTTAATATCTCCAAGATCCTCGCTTGGAACCCGCCTAGACCAAGCTTCCTCCACCGCCGACGCAAGGGAGGGTTCTCTTTCCCAGCAAATCGCATACCTGCGTATTGGTCTCTCCGTCCTACCATTGATAGGTTGATCCTCTGACAGCAACAAATGGGAGTGATCAGAGGGAGACGATGACAGATGGCGCAATAGAAGATCAGGGAACCGATCAGACCACGCCGGCGAAGCCACCGCCCGATCTAGTCGGACTTTAACATTCATATCTCCTTTCTGCTCATTATCAAACATCCAAGGGGTACCATAAAATTCAATATCATGTAGATCGCAGTCTGATAAAACCGCCCGAAACTCCGCCATCTGTCTCTCCGAACGTTTGGTTTTAGAAAAGTGTTCCTCCTGCCACATGGCTTCATTAAAGTCACCCATCATTAGCCAAGGTTCATTGGATCTATTCTTCATTTGCCTCATTTTTGTCCACATGAGATGACGATCGCAAGGCTTTGGCTCACCATAAACAAAAGAAGCTCTCCATTTACTTACATAGGGACACCCAATGATATGGACATTTAAATGTCGATTACTGAAGGACAAAAGGTCCACCGTAATGCCTTCCTGCCAATACAAAGCCATACCCCCACCTTTCCCAACACCTTTAACCTGGTAGAATCCCTCCATTCCAAGACGGAAATGAAGGTTTCTCATTCTTTCCTCACTCTGTCTAGTCTCACACAAGAATATAATGCAGGGTTTATAAGACTGCACAAGGCAGTCAAGCTCTCGAACCGTCGCGGCTTTCCCTGCTCCACGACAGTTCCAGGCTAAGGTACACATTAGGCCCGGCGGTCCTCCTCGTGGGAGGCCACCGATGGTGCCAGGTTGTTTTCAGAAGAATTCTCCTTTCGCTGTTTCTTATCTTTATTCTTAACATAAGCAGGTGGAGGTGGAGGCACAGGAGCACTGATACGTCTCCGACGTATCGATAATTTCTTATGTTCTATGCCATATTATTGATGATACCTACATGTTTTATGCACACTTTATGTCATATTCGTGCATTTTCTGGAACTAACCTATTAACAAGATGCCGAAGTGCCGATTGCTTGTTTTACTGCTGTTTTTGGTTTCAGAAATCCTAGTAACGAAATATTCTCGGAATTGGACGAAATCAAAGCCCAGGGGCCTATTTTTCCACGAAGCTTCCGGAAGTCCGAAGACGAGACGAAGAGGGGCCACGGGGTGGCCAAACCCTAGGGCGGCGCGGCCCCACCCCCGGCCGCGCCGGCCTATGGTGTGGGCCCCCGTGCCGCCTCTTGACTTGCCCTTCCGCCTACTTAAAGCCTCCGTGACGAAACCCCCGGTACCGAGAGCCACGATACGGAAAACCTTCCGGAGACGCCGTCGCCGCCGATCCCATCTCGGGGGATCCAGGAGATCGCCTCCGGCACCCTCGCCGGAGAGGGGAATCATCTCCCGGAGGACTCTACACCGCCATGGTCGCCTCCGGAGTGATGAGTGAGTAGTCTACCCCTGGACTATGGGTCCATAGCAGTAGCTAGATGGTTGTCTTCTCCCCATTGTGCTATCATTGTCGGATCTTGTGAGCTGCCTAACATGATCAAGATCATCTATCCGTAATTCTATATGTTGTGTTTGTCGGGATCCGATGGATAGAGAATACTATGTCATGTTAATTATCAAGTTATTATACATGTGTTGTTTATGATCTTGCATGCTCTCCGTTTCTAGTAGAGGCTCTGGCCAAGTTTTTACTTTTAACTCCAAGAGGGAGTACTTATGCTCGATAGTGGGTTCATGCCTGCATTGACACCTGGGACAGTGACAGAAAGTTCTAAGATTGTGCTGTGATGTTGCCACTAGGGATAAAACATTGGCGCTATGTCCGAGGATGTAGTTGTTGATTACATTACGCACCATACTTAATGCAATTGTCTGTTGTTTAGCAACTTAATACTGGAGGGGGTTCGGATGATAACTCTGAAGGTGGACTTTTTAGGCATAGATGCGGTTGGATGGCGGTCTATGTACTTTGTCGTAATGCCCAATTAAATCTCACTATACTTATCATGTCATGTATGTGCATTGTTATGTCCTCTCTATTTGTCAATTGCCCGACCGTAATTTGTTCACCCAACATGCTTTTATCTTATGGGAGAGACACCTCTAGTGAACTGTGGACCCCGGTCCATTCTTTAATACTGAAATACAAATCTGCTGCAATACTTGTTTTTACTATTTTCTCTGCAAACAATCATCTTCCACACAATACGGTTAATCCTTTGTTACAGCAAGCCGGTGAGATTGACAACCTCACTCGTTTCGTTGGGGCAAAGTACTTTGGTTGTGTTGTGCGGGTTCCACGTTGGCGCCGGAATCTCCGGTGTTGCGCCGCACTACATCCCGCCGCCATCAACCTTCAACGTGCTTCTTGGCTCCTCCTCGGTTCGATAAACCTTGGTTTCTTTCGAGGGAAAACTTGCTTGCTGTGCGCATCATACCTTCCTCTTGGGGTTGCCCAACGAACGTGTGAAATACACGCCATCAAGCATATTTTACGGCGCCGTTGCCGGGGAGATCAAGACACGCTGCAAGGGGAGTCTCCACTTCTCAATCTCTTTACTTTGTTTTTGTCTTGCTTTATTTTATTTACTACTTTGTTTGCTTGCACTTATATCAAAACACAAAAAAATTAGTTGCTAGCTTTACTTTATTTGCTATCTTGTTTGCTATATCAAAAACACAAAAAAATTAGTTACTTGCATTTACTTTACTTATTTCATCATGTTTCCTTTCAATTTTACCACAAAGAACATACCGGTAGGACGCGGGTCTATCATTGGGAGAAACAATATAGAAGAATTTTTCACCCATGTTAGTACCATTGAAGATTTTGAAGATAGACACTTGGTAGACCTTGCTCCCACTTATGAAATTGCTGCTGTTGCTTTAGTTCGCCTGTTGGAAACTAAATTTGTTAATCTAAATCCTATAATCCAACACATGTTTCTTACACTTGGTGATATGGAAGAAGGGGAAAAGAAAGATTTTGTTTTAGAAACCCTTCTTAGAGAATTTGGTGGTCTAGCAAGAGAAGCTAGAAAGGTCTTTGCTAAATTTAATATGCTTGGTTCTCATACTAATTTTGTTGGTCTCCTTGAAAAGATGGACATGGATAGAATAAGATACACTAATAATATTGATGATGGTGGGGAGATCAAAGCACCAATACCATGTAAACTCCTAGCTATGAATGATGCACTAGAAAATAACTATGCTTGGCTTGTTCCTGAAAATTTGTTCGATGAGAGTAGCAAGCCCAAGACTAATGAAAAGGGAGACGCTGAAACTTATGTATCCAATATACTATGCATGGTTGAGAAAACTCCAAACCCCGCTGTAGGTGCACCACCCTTCGATGTTACTTGAGTTACACTTTCGCGCCTAGCTGAAAGGCGTTAAAGAAAAGCGCTTATGGGAGACAACCCATGTTTTTACCTACAGTACTTTGTTTTTATTTTGTGTCTTGGAAGTTGTTTACTACTGTAGCAACCTCTCCTTATCTTAGTTTTATGTTTTGTTGTACCAAGTAAAGTCTTTGATAGTAAAGTAAGTACTAGATTTGGATTACTGCGCAGAAACAGATTTCTTTGCTGTCACGAATCTGGGTCTAATTCTCTATAGGTAACTCAGAAAATTATGCCAATTTACGTGAGTGATCCTCAGATATGTACGCAACTTTCATTCAATTTGAGCATTTTCGTTTGAGCAAGTCTGTTGGCCTAATAAAATCCATCTTTACGGACTATTCTGTTTTGACAGATTCTGTCTTTTATTTCGCATTGCCTCTTTTGCTATGTTGGATGAATTTCTTTGATCCATTAATGTCCAGTAGCTTTATGCAATGTCCAGAAGTGTTAAGAATGATTGTGTCACCTCTGAACATGTGAATTTTTATTATGCACTAACCCTCTAATGAGTTGTTTCGAGTTTGGTGTGGAGGAAGTTTTCAAGGATCAAGAGAGGAGTATGATGCAATATGATCAAGGAGAGTGAAAGCTCTAAGCTTGGGGATGCCCCGGTGGTTCACCCCTGCATATATTAAGAAGACTCAAGCGTCTAAGCTTGGGGATGCCCAAGGCATCCCCTTCTTCATCGACAACATTATCAGAGTTCCTCCCCCGAAACTATATTTTTATTCGGCCACATCTTATGTACTTTGCTTGGAGCGTCGGTTTGTTTTTGTTTTTTGTTTTGTTTGAATAAAATGGATCCTAGCATTCACTTTATGGGAGAGAGACACGCTCCGCTGTTGCATATGGACAAATATGTCCTTAGGTTCTACTCATAGTGTTCATGGCGAAGTTTCTCCTTCGTTAAATTGTTATATGGTTGGAATTGGAAAATACTACATGTAGTAACTCTAAAATGTCTTGGATAATTTGATACTTGGCAATTGTTGTGCTCATGTTTAAGCTCTTGCATCATATACTTTGCACCCATTAATGAAGAAATACTTAGAGCTTGCTAATTTGGTTTGCATATTTGGTTTCTCTAGAGTCTAGATAACATCTAGTATTGAGTTTTGAACAACAAGGAAGACGGTATGGAGTCTTATAATGTTTACCATATGTCTTTTATGTGAGTTTTGCTGTACCGTTCATCCTTGTGTTTGTTTCAAATAACCTTGCTAGCCTAAACCTTGTATCGAGAGGGAATACTTCTCATGCATCCAAAATACTTGAGCCAACCACTATGCCATTTGTGTCCACCATACCTACCTACTACATGGTATTTATCCGCCATTCCAAAGTAAATTGCTTGAGTGCTACCTTTAAAATTCCATCATTCACCTTTGCAATATATAGCTCATGGGAAAAATAGCTTAAAAACTATTGTAGTATTGAATATGTACTTATGCACTTTATCTCTTATTAAGTTGCTTGTTGAGCGGTAACCATGTTTACGGGGACGCCATCAACTATTTCTTGTTGGATATCATGTGAGTTGCTATGCATGTCCGTCTTGTCCGAAGCAAGAGAGATCTACCACCTTCATGGTTGGAGCATGCATATTGTTAGAGAAGAACTTTGGGCCGCTAACTAAAGCCATGATTCATGGTGGAAGTTTCGGTTTGGACACATATCCTCAATCTCATATGAGAATAATAATTGTTGCCACATGCTTATGCATAAAAGAGGAGTCCATTATCTGTTGTCCATGTTGTCCCGGTATGGATGTCTAAGTTGAGAATAATCAAAAGCGAGAAATCCAAAATGCGAGCTTTCTCCTTAGACCTTTGTACAGGCGGCATGGAGGTACCCCATTGTGACACTTGGTCAAAACATGTGCATTGCAAAGATCCGGTAGTCCAAGTTAATTAGGACAAGGTGCGGGCACTATTAGTATACTATGCATGAGACTTGCAACTTGTAAGATATAATGTACATAACTCATATGCTTTATTACTACCGTTGACAAAATTGTTTCATGTTTTCAAAATAAAAGCTCTAGCACAAATATAGCAATCGATGCTTTCCTCTTTGAAGGACCATTCTCTTTACTTTTATGTTGAGTCAGTTCACCTATCTCTCTCCACCTCAAGAAGCAAACACTTGTGTGAACTGTGCATTGATTCCTACATACTTGCATATTGTACTTGTTATATTACTCTATGTTGACTATTATCCATGAGATATACATGTTACAAGTTGAAAGCAACCGCTGAAACTTAATCTTCCTTTGTGTTGCTTCAATACCTTTACTTTGATTTATTGCTTTATGAGTTAACTCTTATGCAAGACTTATTAATACTTGTCTTGAAGTACTATTCATGAAAAGTCTTTGCTTTATGATTCACTTGTTTACTCATGTCATCACCATTGTTTTGATCGCTGCATCCACTACATATGTTTACAAATAGTATGATCAAGGTTATGATGGCATATCACTTCAGAAATTATCTTTGTTATCGTTTTACCTGCTCGGGACGAGTAGAACTAAGCTTGGGGATGCTTGATACGTCTCCGACGTATCGATAATTTCTTATGTTCTATGCCATATTATTGATGATACCTACATGTTTTATGCACACTTTATGTCATATTCGTGCATTTTCTGGAACTAACCTATTAACAAGACTAGTTGAATGCCCGTGCGTTGCTACGGATATATAAATATATTGATCATCATTTTTTTTCACCAGCTTTCACCTTTTCTCTCCCTTTTTAATCAAGCAATAGTGTCGTCTTTCTCCTCTACCCGCTTCGCTGTCACAAGTATCCCCCAAACATAACATCCCATATAATATAGTGTTTTTTAAAGTAAGAATGCACACAAAGTCACATGCCACATCTAATTCCGTTCAAATCAAGCAGCTCCAACGGTATAATGGGTGCACGGAATACTTACTTTGGCCATCCCTAGAATTGCAAAGATTATGATGATCTAACATGGATACTAAATGCTTACAGAGTCAGCAATGGGTAATATACAGAAGTACCCAACCAAGTTCTATCGATGCTTGATTGCTAGTAATGTGAGTTCTAGCAAACTGAATCAGGTGAAAAAATAATCAGTGTGCATACTTCATTCGATATTATTTATGTACTCTTAATTATATATCTTCTTTGTAGTTTGTGATTGATATAAAACCTATTCTCCAAGAAATAGTCAATAACCGAAGAAAGGTATAGTGAATTGTAGCCAAAGTTATGAAGGCATTTTTTGGTAATTATAAATATATGATACACATACTTATTAGAGATTTTGATACACATTTACATCTCTCTACAACTTACTTAGCCTTCTAGAAGTGCTAGTGTCCTAGATGAGCTCATAAACTCCCTCGTCAACGAGGAAAAAAGAGAAGAACCATGCACCAGCACAACCATCATACCACAAAATAAAAAAAAGGTAACAAAAAATAGAGAGATGCAATAATTTGAAATCATATATTATAGAATTCAATAAACTTTCACCTTAAGTGAGGTTTCATACATTTACACATGTTGAGCATTGCTTGAATGTCGGTAGATCCAAAATTAAAGAATTACGACTCAACAATTAAAGGTTATGTTAAATAGACGAAATAGTGCTTGATCTCCACCTCTCTAAGAGCATATTACCTTCTGCAACAGTCCATTCCTGAAGGCTCGCCGTCTCTTCCAACCTCTTTAATATTTTCTCTTCCTCGACCTAATATTTTCTTTCATGTTATGACAGAATCCTAACATGAGGATAGATTGCTGATACAGTGCAATGCACATTTGGCTAGCTTAAAGTACGTCTCAACTCAAATCCAGAAAAGAATTACCTTCATGTCATTGTTTTGGGTAATGGAAATATCCAAAGGAAAAATTGAGCACTAAAATTGCGGTGATAGGCCCCAGCCACCATCTTTGTGTTTCAACCAGCATGAGTATCCGCAATCATGGGGTGGTTGTCTCGATAAATTCATCTTGATAAGCATACAAAAATAGATAGTATTCACAAAGAGAAAAACAAATTTATTATATATGAAATAATGTCTAATGATATGAGTTGATTTAGAGTTAAGGCTCCATCCGGTCCTTTCTCTGAATTTTTACTCACTCTAGCAGTCCCACATGTATGACTTTTGGAAGGTAAACTGCAGAATAGTTATATTTTAGCATTGAAACATCGGAACCAACTACTGAATAGTGATCTACTGAGGAATATGAAAGATATATATTAGTAGAAGAGAACAAAAATTAATTCTTCCATGCGTATTTTTTCTTAATTTTTTGTGCCAATATCCTTTAAATGGAAACATCTCTCATTTAAAGCATATCTAGAGGGACTGCTAACATGTGGAACTACCGTCCCAGCAAAACCATAGGCGAGATGGTACCAAAAGCAAGATGTAAATTAATCAATTCATCCAGCATTAGTAAGTCTACATATCCATGACCCACCCAACCTTCTTATACAAGAACTAACCCAAGAAGCTGACAAAAGTTATGCAGCTATGCAATTAATCAGGTCGGAAGACAACGGGTTGGGACTGGGGAGGGATGAAAGAGGCAGTGCCTCTGTAGGGCTTCAGCTTATCGGCGACGCCATCACTTGTGCAGTCTTGTTGCCAATGAGATCAAGATCCTCATTAGTAAACCTATACTAAGGTTAACTCTTGCACAATATACTTTTCACTAAAGATCTGCACATAAACCTGAATAGAAAAAAGAAGTGAAAGTGCTAACGGTGTAAACAATCTCCTGGGTTCTATCCTACCATGCTCGCACCTGCTATAGGACTTCCAGACTAAACTGTAAGCAAGGAAACCAAATGAGGACAACTTATAAAAAGGAAAATAAACACGCCTGTGAGAAAAACAAAGATATATATACATGATAAAGAAGCCAACAAAACGGCAAGCGAGAAAATCAAGTTCTTTAAAGAGCACCATGTTGCATATGATAGGTTGTGCCATACAGAAAAAATTAATCAGCTCCATATAGTGCAAAGAACCGGATGATTAGTTGATTAACTCACAACTGTAACGAGTTACTAAACAAATACAATAATTTTTTTCGAGAATGAACAAATACAATAATTCACTTCTTAGCATCGGGGCATTACATATAGAATTGTAAAAAGTTCGAGTACTATGAAGAATTGATAGCTAGCGGATCAACGTTCCAATTAACACCAGGTGGACCAAGTAGTGGATCGGAATGGGCAGCTCCTACACATTCAACATGGGAAAATAAGCAATATGTAGCAAGGATACTTGGAGCAGAAGAACATAGAGCACACCAGCAGTAGCGGGGAGGTAGCCGGCAGCAGGACTGCAGGAGGTTGGGAAATGGTCGCCGGAAGTTGCATGCAGAAGCTTCGGATATACGCCAGCAGCAGCACCTCAAGGAGCACCAACTCTTTTAAACATATTTTCAGTAGGTCGTCTCACTCCTGACGTAGTCCATTCTACAAAAAAGTACAGGCAAAATTGAGGTATCAGAGTAGGACTCATGAAGTAATTAATGTGTTATCATGAAAACCCTAAAGAAAGAAGATATTGCTAGCTAGATTGGCACGGCAATGTCTCTGCAGCTACCTACCTAACGGTTCGGACGTGCACTCGGAAAATCTTTAAGGGAATTCAATCAAATACCTAAGTTTAAGCCAAGTTTCGGAAAATCTAATATTTTGTACGGGCATTCACCTCAAAAAAAGCAAAGTTCCAAGGTGGAATGTATCATGGGCATTCACCTCAAGAAAAGCGACGCATTAGAAATTCATGGTGCAGCGGGAGAGATATGGCGATCATGCCCTTGTGGAGAGGGGGTGCGAGAATCAACTCATTTGCTCCTCTCCCATCGCCTAGAAGGGATCTCGTTGTTGTCGTCTCCGGCTAGTGGCAGCCACCCCTTTGACACCAAGAAGACTATAGGGAAACAACAAAAGATAAACAGAAAATTATTACAAATATGAATCAAAATTTCAATTTCAGACATGTGGCTTTAATGCAATCCACCTACTTCTCAACCCACTGACAGCTTCACGCCTCCTCTGGCAGCTTCGCGTCAAAATCGTCATTGGCGGCGGCGTTTAGCTGGTACAGTACACCTTGTGGCTAATTGAGTTCACCAAGAATTAGTCTGCGGAAACAACTATAATAGGAGGGCAGCTAAGAGTAGCTTCGCGATTCCGCCACCTTGGGCCGGCAACCTCTGGCATTGACAACTCCGTGCAGCACTAATTGTGCCACTGCCGGGCTGTTTGACCAGGGAAAGAAAATGCGAGAGAATAGATGAGAAAATTGGGTTACCTCGTTTGAGATACCTCCGTCGACCTCCATCCTTCGTGGTGGTCACGCTAGGTTTGCCACCGGCGACCCACGATGTATCGCCGCCGGCACGTCGCACTGCAGCACCATGTAGCACTCAGCACACGGCAGACCCTGCCGATCTGCGTGGGGATGCAGGTAGTAAGGTGATAACCAGACGGGCATGGCGCCACCAGACCCGCGCGAGGATGCATAGGAAGGGCAGGGCGCAGGTGGAGGTCCGGAGCGGCACGCCTTGAGGTACGGTCGGGTACTTGATGCGGCGGAGTCCGGGAGCTCAACCAGCTCCGAGTCCGGCGTGGTGGCGCGGATCCTGTGGCAGCAGCGCACAATGGTGTTAGATCTGACCAGTCCCTCTCCTCCCGCGATGCTAGCTGCTGGCATAGGCAGACGGCCAGATGCCATCTTCGGCACCAGGAGGATAGCTAAGAGAAAAAGAACCAAGGAATAGACAGGGATTGCTGAGGCCTGATTCACGTTAGGTAATGTTTTTGTAGAGATCAACGGTGTTAATGTCTTACCATTGTTTTCCAGCTATTGTAGTATATATTGATTGGAATGACGTGATATGTTTCCTCGGAATCGGACAACAAGAAAAGATCCTATTTAATTTGTATTAATGGATTTTAATTTGATTCCATGATTAGGGGTAAGGCAGTGGCGACTTGCCATGCAAATGGATCGGACAATGGATAGTCCTTCAAATTACATTGTATGGTCAGGATGGTTCCAATGACGACCATCAAACGCGTTGAGCGTCAAACGACCAACTCCCATTTAATAGTAAAGATGCCGAAGTGCCAGTTGCTGTTTTCTGCTGTTTTTGGTTTCAGAAATCCTAGTAACGAAATATTCTCGGAATTGGACGAAATCAAAGCCCAGGGGCCTATTTTCTCACGAAGCTTCCAGAAGTCCGAAGGAGAGACGAAGAGGGGCCACGGAGGGGCCACACTATAGGGCGGCGCGGCCCCCCCCTTGGCCGCGCGGCCCTGTGGTGTGGGGCCCCCGTGCCGCCTCTTGACCTACCCTTCCGCCTACTTAAAGCCTCCGTGACGAAACCCCCAGTACCGAGAGCCACGATACGGAAAACCTTCCGGAGACGCCGTCGCCGCCGATCCCATCTCGGGGGATCCGAGAGATCGCCTCCGGCACCCTGCCGGAGAGGGGAATCATCTCCCGGAGGACTCTACACCGCCATGGTCGCCTCCGGAGTGATGAGTGAGTAGTCTACCCCTGGACTATGGGTCCATAGCAGTAGCTAGATGGTTGTCTTCTCCCCATTGTGCTATCATTGTCGGATCTTGTGAGCTGCCTAACATGATCAAGATCATCTATCCGTAATTCTATATGTTGTGTTTGTCGGGATCCGATGGATAGAGAATACTATGTCATGTTAATTATCAAGTTATTATACATGTGTTGTTTATGATCTTGCATGCTCTCCGTTTCTAGTAGAGGCTCTGGCCAAGTTTTTACTTTTAACTCCAAGAGGGAGTACTTATGCTCGATAGTGGGTTCATGCCGCATTGACACCGGGACGAGTGACGAAAGTTCTAAGGTTGTGTTGTGCTTGTTGCCACTAGGGATAAAACATTGGTGCTATGTCCGAGGATGTAGTTGTTGATTACATTACGCACCATACTTAATGCAATTGTCTCGTTGTTTAGCAACTTAATACCGGAGGGGTTCGGATGATAACCTCGAAGGTGGACTTTTTAGGCATAGATGCGAGTTGGATGGCGGTCTATGTACTTTGTCGTAATGCCCAATTAAATCTCACTATACTTATCATGTCATGTATGTGCATTGTTATGCCCTCTCTATTTGTCAATTGCCCGACTGTAATTTGTTCACCCAACATGCTTTTATCTTATGGGAGAGACACCTCTAGTGAGCTGTGGACCCCGGTCCATTCTTTAATACTGAAATACAAATCTGCTACAATACTTGTTTTTACTATTTTCTCTCGCAAACAATCATCTTCCACACAATACGGTTAATCCTTTGTTACGGCAAGCCGGTGAGATTGACAACCTCAGCTGTTTCGTTGGGGCAAAGTACTTTGGTTGTGTTGTGCGGGTTCCACGTTGGCGCCGGAATCTCCGGTGTTGCGCCGCACTACATCCCGCCGCCATCAACCTTCAACGTGCTTCTTGGCTCCTCCTGGTTCGATAAACCTTGGTTTCTTTCTGAGGGAAAACTTGCTGCTGTGCGCATCATACCTTCCTCTTGGGGTTGCCCAACGAACGTGTGAAATACACGCCATCAAGCACCCCCGTCCCCCCATTAGTGTCCATCTTTTCCATTCCATCCAGCGACCCAACTCCACCCAAATCCAAAATCCAACATTTTCCTTGCATCGCTTTCAGATTTGTCCTGGACAAGACCTTCATTTGGAGGTGGCTTTTCAGGACTAGATGCAGTATCCTTTTCATCATCTTCCTCAGTCAGAGCCGCTTCTTCAGAATTCCTTTTTCTTCCATTAGCGCTATTGGCCATCCCTCTACCAGCAAAACCCCCACGAAACCGAGATCTATCCATAGACTGACGCGGAGCAGGCATAGGTTGATTAGCCCTACGTGTCGCCAACATCCACGTACCGTACTGCAACTTTGTTTTTTCCTCCCACACCCCATCACGGCATTCCTCATGGTCATGACCGATAAGGCCACATCTCTTATAGAAAAAGGGCATCTTTTCATATTTAACAGCTAGCCTCTTCTTCCCCTCCGGAATAGTAAGAGAGACAAACCTCGGTAAAGGTTTAGCAACCTCAATTTTGACCCTTAGTCTCACATAATTTCCTTCAAAAAACAACTTAGGTATCATCTGAACTTCTTTCACCTTACCAATCCGTCGAGCCAGGTCATCCACCATCTCCTCCTTCCGATAGAGCTCCAGAATTCCATGAATTTGAGCCCAGACAAACATCCCACTGAACACGAACTCCACTGGATCACCGAGCCCATCATAATCCTCCACGAGCAAACCCCATCCCCTAAAAGTCCAGGGACCTTGATGGACAACCTTCTTCCAATCTGCAAGACAATGCATCTGGAATAAAAACAGATTATCGCCCACCTCCTGGGAGACTGGATCCTTTGCCAAACTCCAGATGCTCTTCATCTTCTCAAACAGAGCCTCCGAACTAAAAGATCTGGCAGTTTGAACTTTACCGATTGCAAGCCACCTCGCTGCTCTACGGCACTCCTTCGTCGCCTCCACATCGACCACAACATCATCCAATTCATCATCGTTCAGCTCTAGGTGACTCAGCATGTCGTCGATCTCCACCTCTTTACCTCCCGATCTGCCCTCCATATCCTGACTTAAATCCGCCATCCAACCCAAGAGCCAAAGCGACCAGAGCAGGAACAAGGGAAAAGGCACAGAGGAACACGAACAAAAGTAGGAGGACCCGATCCCGAACGAGAAAGACACCAAGACCTGACAGAAACACAGCCGGACACGGATCAATCTCACGGGGGCGACGTAGGCACCGCCGGAGCACTAAACCATAATGAGAGGGTAGGAAAACGCTTCGTTAAACTAGAGCGTGGTTGCCAAGTTAATTATTCTTAGTTAGGAAATTATTTGTCCTTTGATTGCAAAATTAATTTTACCTAGCTGTCAAATTAGTAATGTCTGATTGCCAAGTTAATTCTACTTACTTGCCAATGTGTTGAGTTCGTAGTGGCTGCTAGTTCTTCCTAGTGGCCAAATCCCTTCTCCAAAAATCGAGATACATGCCAAAGAAAGAGAGATGCATCAGGGTGAGTGAGTCACTTTTTTTCGAAAAAGGGCGATTTATTACTTCAGAGTTTGTCGTAATACACCCGGTCTCTGCATAACTAAGATGCACACAGCCGTTCGCAGATACAATCCAACCATAAAAGTTGAACTACAAAAAGAGTTGTCATAACAGGTGAACAAATCATGGTGATGGAGCCGCTATCCTTAGACTATGCAGCCACCCATGTTGGATAATAAACTCCTTGGCCGTATTCTCCAATCATGTAGACACATCTGGAAAGAGATCGTGGTCCTCCAAGCGCTGAAGCGGCGACCATAAATAGAGCGTAGCCGTAGACCGGTAAATTACCTGCATAAGAGAAGAATTTCTGTCATTGAAAACTTTGTCATTTCTACATAGCCAGAGCGACCATATAACGGCAAACGCTCCCACCATGATAAGATTCCTAAACCTGACCTCTATCACATTTATCCAATTGCCGAAAATGTTTGCAACGCTACGGGAAGGGTATAAGCTAGATCCTATCTGAATGATTGACCATATAGCTTTAGCAAACCGACATTGGAAGAAAAGGTGTTTAATTGTCTCGTCTTCGTGACAAAAAACACATGTCTTGCATCCATGCTAGTTCCTTTTTGCAAGGTTATCTTTGGTGAGGATAACACCACGGCGCAGGTACCAGGCAAAGACCTTCGTCTTTAATGGTATCCTCAGCTTCCAAATTCTTGTATTATTATATACCGGTTGAATAGGTTGAATCAAAGCTTCATACATGGATCTCACTGAGTTTACCATTCTTGGTGAGTTCCCAGCGGAATAGGTCTTTCCATTGGACCAATTGGATTGAAGCTAATCTTTGTAGCAGTTCGTTCCAGTTGGTTAATCGGAGACCGACTACATTACGCCGGAAGGTCATAGATGGTGGAGAGGTTTCCATCACCATCTGCAGGGTTACATCCTTATGACGTACGATCCTATATAAAGCTGGATATTGTTGCCGGAGTGTAGTTGTTCCCAACCACCTATCCTCCCAGAAACGAATTTCCGACCCGTCCCTAATGGAGAAAGACCCGTGCGGAAAGAAGTGCTTCTTAGTAGCCATAATGCTAGCCCAAAATGTGAATCTTCGGGTTTCCAAGAAACCTAAGAAAAAGCTTTGGAGCCGACATACTTCCTCCTCAGCAAGCTTTTCCATACCCCATCCTCGGTTAAGAACCTAGCCAGCCATTTACCTAATAGGGCCTGGTTCTTAACCTCTAGATCGTGGATGCCAAGTCCACCTTGATCTTTAGGGCGGCATACAACACTCCATTTAGTAAACCGATATTTTTTGTTTTCACTATCTCCTTGCCAGAAAAATCTTGATCGGAGATAATCCAATCTATGAAGAATTCCTTTCGGCAATTGGAAGAATGATATCATATGCAGTACCATATTTGTGAGTACTGAATTTATGAGTACCAATCTTCCACCAAGAGATAGTAGCTTTCCTTTCCAACTGCTCAGTCTTTTCTGCAACCTTTCCTCAACTATTCTCCATTCGGCTAGGGCAAGTCTCCGATGGTGTATCGGAAAACCTAGGTAGCTAATGGGAAAAGAGCCTAAACCACATCCGAATAATTCGGCATATTGGTCGGCCTCGTCTTGAGCATCACCAAAAAAAACAATTCACTTTTATGGAAGTTGATCTTTAGACCCGATAACTGCTCGAAAGCTGAGGATTAACTTCAGATTTCTTGCCTTATCGAGATCGTGGTCCATGAAGAGAATTGTGTCTTCGGCATACTGCAGAATAGACATGCCCCCATCCACCAGACGGGGCACCACTCCTTCAATCTGGCCATCTACCTTGGCACGCTCTATTAAAATGGCAAGCATATCCGCCACAATGTTAAATAACATTGGAGACAACGGATCACCTTGCCGTAACCCTTTCTTTGTTTTGAAGAACTTGCCAACATCGTCATTGACTTTGATGGCGACACTTCCACCAGAGATAAACTTATTAATTAAAGCGCGCCATTCTGGAGAAAAGCCTTTCATTCGAAATATTTGTTGTAGGAAAGATCATTTAACTTTATCATAAGCCTTTTCAAAGTCGATTTTGAGGATGACCCCACTCAACTTTTTGCGGTGCATCTCATGTATCGTCTCATGCAATGTCACGACACCATCCAGGATGTATCGACCTTGCATAAACGCAGTTTGAGTTGGATGCACTACTTGATCGGCTACAGAATTAAGTCTAATAGTAGCAACCTTTGTAAAGATATTAAAGGAAACATTAAGGAGACAAATTGTCCTCAACTGCTGGATACGATCAGCGTCGCTAACCTTAGGGAGGAGAATGATTTCCCCAAAGTTAATGCAGAAGAGATCTAATTGCCCTTTGTGAAGCTCATGAAACAACTTTAGGAGATCATTTTTTATAGTATCCCAGGATGTTTGATAGAACTCAGCTGGGAAACCATCAGGTTCCGCTGCCTTGTTGTACTCCATCTCGAAAACCGCTTTCCTAATGTCCTCCTCCGTAAATGGAGCGGAAAGGACAACGTTCTCCTGAGAGGACATCTGTGGGATATCATCTACTCTAGATTCATCCAGAGATATATGTGAATCCTCAGGTGCACCAAACAAGCTCTTATAATAAGAAGTAATGTACGACTTTAACTGCTCGTGACCCTCGATCGTGTCTCCATCCTGGACCAAGGAATGAATATGTTTCTTTCTATGCCTGCCATTAGCAACACTATGAAAATATCTCGTATTCGAGTCCCCTTCCAGTAAGAATTGAGCCTTTCATCGCTGATACCATTTGAGTTCCTCCTCACGTAGGCTAACTTCGCATTGTATTGATTCTTTAGATCAAGTTCATGCGTCGTCAACCGTCTAAATTCCGTGATTGCCTCTAACTCGTCGATTGACGTGGAAAGGTTGAGTTTCTCTTGTTTGAGCTAACCAGCCATATGTCGAGCCCACCCTCCAAGGTATTTCTGCACAGCCCTAAGCTTGCTATTCCACCTTTGTATTGGAGAGCCGGCGACATACTGCTGGTTCCATACATTCGTAACCATATCCGAGAACCCCTCTCTATGTAGCCATCCATGTTCGAATTTGAACGGGCGTTTACAAGGAGGAGTTGGGTTCCCGGTGATTAGTAGTATGGGAGCGTGATCCAACAAAGATTCAATTCGAGGAAGAGCACGTACGGAGACAAGAGGGAATTTTGATTCCCAGTCCGAATCCATTAGCACTCTATCGAGCTTCTCATATGTCAGATCAGGAAGACTATTAGCTCAGGTGAATTGCCTCCCAGTCATTGATGTTTCTTTCAAATCCAAACTGTCTATAACAGCATTGAAAAGAAAAGACCAATGACTGTCAAACCTACCCTTACTCTTCTCATGTGGATATCTAAGCAAGTTAAAATCCCCTCCTATGATAATAGGGTGTGGATTGTCTTTTGCAAGATTAACCAACTCTCGAAGAAAGGCCGGTTTGAGGGCATCCTGGGCCGCCCCATAGACAGACACTAAACTCCAAATGAAATTATCAGATTTATTCCTAATGTGAAGCTTTATATGAAAGTCACCACCTGAATTATCTAATATTTCCATAGTCGAAGTTCGAACGCCTATGAGTAAACCCCTAGACCGACCTCTTGGGGGTCGCGACACCCAAGCAAACTCTTCACCACCGGAAAGGCGGTTTAGAAAGCTTGTGGAGTAGTGGAGCTTCCCCGTCTCAGAGATCGCAATAAAATCTAAAGCATGATACCGAATGGATTCAGAGATGTGTAAGTGTTTAGCCAAATTACTAAGACCTCTGCTATTCTTAAACATACCATTCATTTGGAAACATGATAAGATTTGGATACTCTTGCCTTTTTATTAGGCCAAGCGCTTTTCTTAAAAGAAGAGGTTCTAGACTTACGATCTTTTGCCGTGAGTTCATAGCATGAACTAAGCATCGTGTCATCTAGTCCGACCTCAGATACCTCCCCTACAATATGTGAGAGAAGCTGGCCATCCGAAATGGCGTACGCTTCGTCGGCATCATCACTTGTATGGGATGTATCCGACTTGCTCTTCGACACAGGAGTAAATTTTAGTCTATCATACTCCATGTGTTTCAGTGCATTAGTCGATACAGAAATTAAATCATGAGAAGAACCCAAAGAAACCCCTAGATTATTCAGCTTGGAAGAAATCTATGGTGTGGAAAAGGATAAAAAAAGATTTATCACTAGAAGCAATACCTGCGGGGTCGAGGTTTGACGCCGCCTTGCATCTCATCGCCTTGGCCAAGGAGTCCTCGCCCGTGGTCTCCGCGCCATCAACTGCCACCCCATTCCGCTTGCTCCTAAGCGAAGGGGTGACAAACTTGGCACGCCGCGAGGAAGCTACCTTAGGGGGAGGAGTGGACGGTGCAGGCCCCCCGGTGACGGAGCCAACGTGTGTCGAGGCCGCCACAAGCGCCGAGGACTTGGGCGACAGAGGCACGGCGCGCCCTTGGCCACTCCCGCCCGGCTGCTGCGGTGACCGCAGCGAAGCTGCCCCGTCCGCACTAAGCCTAGGTGGTCGGGCGTCCACGTCTTCCGCCTCCGTCAGCGCGCGATGCTCCGTCGCAACGGCTCTGGCGTCCAGCCGAAACCGCTCCTCCGCTACGGCAGCAGTAGCAGCTGCGTGCCGGCCCGCTGCAGCAACAGCCGTGGCCATGCCATGCTGCTTGGGAGCAGCAGCTGCGGCTGGCGGGGCTGTAGCAGTAGCCGTGGCCTGGGCGTGCAGCCTGGGAGCAGCGGCGGGCAGGGTTGCAGCGCCGCTGAGCGACGCGGCCAGCTCGGGGGCACGGTCACACCCTCCAGGTGGTCCGTCGGTGCCGTGTCCAGCGGGTGGAGAGGCTGGGGTAACAGAGGCCACCCGGCCCTCCTCTAAACCAGCACCAGTCGTGGGTACGTGAGATGACGAGGCATGTGTCGTGGTGAGGACGCGAGATTCCCCCGAGGACGACCTGGCCAGAGTGTGCACCCTGCCCCTGGCAGGTAAGACCACCCTCCCTGGAGGCCTGCTCGACGAAGAAAAAAGCACAGAGGCAGTCTTGTCCGTCGGTGTGATGGCCAAGTCCGTCGGAGTGAGGCGCCTCTCAAGCTCCGGACTGACCTCTCGAATCCTTGCAACAATCTCCTTAGCCACCTTGGTTTGCGGGTTACTATTAAATAGGGTCACCGCCATGATAGCACCAGCCACCCGCGAAACACCGGAGCTTGACCCAACAGCCCCACCTGAACCACCACTCTGCCCCTGAGAAGAAACTGCAACCGGAAGGTCAACATGTCCCTCAGTAGTGTCCATAGCATCATCTTCCTCAGCCTCATGAGCCCCACCTTCATCATTTCCATCGTTCCTATTCTCCCAGAGGAATGGAACAAAGTCAGGATCAGGTACAAAATCAGCGGAAATGAAACTCAAAAGACTTCAATTTCACCACAGCTTCCGAAGTAGCATACGATCCCGGCTCCGAGACTGTCCTATCCAGGACCGAAGAATTAACCATGGCCACCAGCACCCGGACTAAATCTCGGCGACGTAAACTCAGGAGATCAACATCCAACGTTTTTCCCAAAAGAGACCCTACTGCCCAAAGACCCAAGAAGTGCCTGAGAGTGTGAGGGACTCCCTCCACATGTAGCCAAACCTGCTCAAGCTCAGCCTTATGTGGAACCTCAGACGACTGCCAAGCAGTGATACCGAGAGATGAAGTGGACTCTGGAACTCTCACCTGGATGCCATCCATCCTATTGAGATCTTTGAAAGTAGGCACGCTAACCAAGAACTCATGCTCACCAAAGACAACTGCTTCCCATTTTCATCCCGGAGAATCAACACATCTCCTAGCGACCTGTCTGGCCACTGACACAGCAGGCACAACATCACCAGAAACGACCACACGGGCAACGGGGGAGTTTGTAGGCGTCAACTCCTCACGAACAACTGAGTCTGGCAACGTTGTGAAGAAAGTCTCGGACAAACCAGAGCCAGCAATGTAAGCAGTGGGTCTTGGCGTCTTAAGAACGGTACAACGCACCGTGGGGTGTGCAATCTTATCACAAATGTAGCAATAGTGTTAAACCTTACAGTCCTTAGTCATATGTGTGTGATCAGCGTATTTCCAACACCAGGATTTCTTCACCTTGCCCAGCGGTTGTGGCTTCTCCACCTGGGGAACCACCGAGGAAGAAGAAGCAGGGTTGTCAGACATTCCTACAGATACACTCTGAAAAGGAACCACAAGGGTTAGGATAGGTTGCGGTGCAAACTGCTGCTGCTGCAAGGGAACCGGAGACGAACCAAAACCTTGGAACTGGGGCTGCAATCCACCAACCGGAGCACTGACAAAGGAGGGATGTCCCTGCACAAGAGGTGCTCTAGCCCATAGTCCACCTACTGCGGCTGCGGAACACTAGGAGGTAGGCATGGTCCTTGAACTCCACCTGCCCCACCTTCTTCTTCTTGTTCCTCTTGGGCCTAGGTGCAGCACCCGTCGCAAAGACCCCCGGCTTCATAAGCTGCTTCGCGGGCTGGTGCACGGGCTGTTGTACGTGATGATGCATGCCCGCATACTGGAGGTACTGACCCTGGGAAGCCAGCTGCTGCGGCTGCGGCGGCTGCACCGGCTAAGCCGGGTAGAGAGGAACAGGAGGGCGTTGCTGCTGCGCAAGGAACGCCGGTCTTGGACCTGGCGGTGCCACATAGCCCGGTGGGGGGTCTGAGGACGGAAGGGGGTGGCTGCGTCCACGGGGCCGCCGAAGAGTAGCCGTGTCGAGCAGCAGGCGACACCAACCCCTGCCAGCCCCCCACCGGAGGATGGGAAGGCCCCCTAGGAGGCGGCCCCGCCTCGGGCATGGTCGACGGTCGCCTTGCAGCGACCTCCGCGAAGGAAGGGCTGCCTGGGAGGCCCCACCATCGATAGCTACCTCCACACGCCGAAGAAGCCGCAGCGGCCGGCAGCAGCGGAGGTCCGGACGACGAAGACGGAGACAACCTTAGCGATGACGACCTTGGCGACGACAACCTTGGCGACGACGACCTTGCAACAAACGCAGAACTCGAGTAAGAGGTCGAGGGAGATGGCGACGATGACGAACGGCCGGGTCCAGTTGTGGAGGAACGAAGCGGGGAGGCGGTGGCGGCGATGCGGGATCGAAGATCCGTGGCGGCGTTGGGGGACGAAACAATCGATGAGGTTGTGATCGCGTGCCGACGATGGTCCACCCAGAGGAAATGTAGGGCTTCTCCCAGGCCGGCCCACGAAAACCTGCCATGCAACGGGGCCACACCAGACCGAAACGGTTCCAGCGATGACGCCTCCCCACCCAATCGGGTCAACGGCCTTGTCGTCGACGTGACCTCGCCCTTCGGCGCCTAGCCGGCCTTGAGCAGAAATTGGTCGAGCACCAGCAACGGGGTGACCCGCCGTGGAGGTCACGGGCCACGCCAGGACACAGCCCTAGGTGGCCGTCTGACATGGAAACTTGGAGGAGCCCTTGGTGCATGCTCCCCGGCCACCTGAGCTCCAGCGATGATCGGAGAAGAAGACGAGTCGGAGACGTCCAAGGCACCTAGCTGCACAGCCACCTCCTCTTCATCCCTACACTGGATCAAAAGCTCATTAGGTTTACATGAGATGGGGGGAGAAGCCGCCGTCTCCCAAAACCGCGACGCCGGCTTTGGGTAGCCTATCTCCTCCCAAAAATCCTGCACTAGCTCCTCGTCCGTCCTCCATCCCCTCCGCAACACCGACGAGCTCTCCAGCACAACATCCGAATCGAGAACCTCGAGGGAAGACTCTATAGGGACATCGGCATCAGACCCGTCGTCGACGTCGGACTCTTCCACCGGCGAGAGAGCTTCAAAACTGGACCGGAGAGAGGGGACGGGCAGCGCAGCACAGACCCCCACGCACGGCGCCAGCATTAGACGACGGCGGCGCCTTGCCGCCGGCATAGCACGACGGCGCACCGCACGGTATCCGCCTCAATCGCCAGTCGTCAGACCTAACAGCTAGTACTAGTTCCCCATAATCACACCCCGAATAATCACAACTAACGGTCAGTCGCCAGTCGCCAGTCGCCAGATCTAAGTGAGTGAGTCACTTAGATCTTGCTCCAAATAAAAACCTGTAATATCCCAGGTAATGGGGTTACAAAAATAGAGGAAACAGATGTGTGCATTGCATTCATGCATAGAAAATCTGGGGAATTTTCGCGCTTTAAAGTAAAAACAGTCACAGTAACTGAAGTTTCACTTGAACTTGGTGGAATTGAAGTAGCTCATCAAGTCAAGCGCTATAAACCTCATTGTGACTTTGCTAAACCCTTGTTTTGGGTAGAGATGATTTGATCTAAGGGGTTAGATCAAATGGAATTAAAACTAACACAACAACCCTTTAATCAAGGATCAACTACTTGAACTTATTAAAGATCACAACATGGTATTCCTTGCCATAACATATGAACATCAATTTAATTGGAAATCAAGTAACAATAATTCGAGAAACTATTCTTGACTTATCCTTTTCCATGTCTTAAACAAATCCATGTTCCTACCATGAACCTCATGGTATTTCTTGAACTAAACTCTTGAACTTAACACCAACAAAAGCTTATCATTAAACCCTAGAGATGGGAGAGGTATATAACCATTAAAGAGATAAGAAGCACACTCTAAATTATTAACACTTAAAAGTTAAGCAACTACCTTGAGGTACAATTGAATTCACTTTAAAACTAAATACCAAATATAGCAAAACCCAAGGACCTAAGTGCATAAAAGCCACATCTTCTGATTCAATCATAACTTATTAAATATGTGGAATATCACAAAACTAAATTCGTTTACATTACGAATTATAGTTCAAACTATTTGAATAAAATAAACTATGAGTATTTTGAAACTCATATGATCATGCCTTGGTGAAATCAAACATCACCATTCAAAATTGGGGTATAATCCTTATCTTTGATATTTTGATCCCAATAATAATATCAATACAATCACATATGATATAGTGACTCAACCACAAGCATAAAATCATTCACAAGATATTTAGTAACAAAAGCCACTTGTCTATCCAAAAATAAATCACATGAGAGGATAATACCAATGCCACATAGGATGAAAATATCTACATTGCTTGCATCTTAAGCTATGCCACCTCATGCCTAAAGGATTGCTATGGATGAGAGCATGACAACCAAGCACCTTAATCATCAAATTAAAGCAAAAGTCATCCACCCATGTGTCATGTTACTAGAGCATGCCCAAGCCTATAAAAGGAGCCTCACACTTCATTCATCTCATCATCTTGCACCATGATGCAAGAAGACCAACACATTGAGCCACTCCATAAAATAGTTAGGATCAAGATGAAGCAGCTAGGAGGTGGAGGCATGCCACAAGATGCGGGTTTATCAGAATTCCTGAAGAACAAGCTACGAGAAGATAGCAAGGTAGAAATTCTAAGGAAGACCACATATTTAGATAATCACATCATCATTCCTTGAGTAGAACCTTAGATTATAATCCAAGTCCTTGTGGAGTGAGAGGGGTAATTGGTACAACCATATCTATATATTTCTATTAATAACTTAGGAAGCCAAACCTTGATCATTATAAATTGTGTAGTGATCATAAACCCTAAGAACTTGAAGTAGAAGATATAAGCTCATAAGTAAAGCTTAGAGTTAAAGCCTATAATATATATGGTGAGAAACCATTCATCATTATAACCAAAGTTAACTATAAAAAGAATTATAGCTACTTTAGTTACTTTAACAATAGATTAAGAATATAATAGAAACCTATTGGTATAAGATAAAACCAATTCTCAAGTCCTTAGTAATTAAAGGAGAACATAAACAACTAAGCAAGTAACCATATTACCTTGGTTAGGGGAGATTAAACCCTGTCATCCCAAGTCTATAAACTGGAATTATATCTCAAACCTAGTTTATACATCACTATGGTAACCATAATCTAAACCCAGGCCTTAAGTGAGATTCAAACCATGTGTTAATAGGTAAAGAGCATTTGAACCCTAATGGTTCATTAATCAAATTCTATGCTTCAATTATAAAACAAAAGAGCCACCTAATGCTAAGTCATATAATTAAACCCATGTGTGGTTAACAACCATTTAACTTTGTAAGCAAGATCAACCATGATGGAAACCATACCTACTTAGATACTTTCAAAGATAATGATAGTATTACCCTTAAAAGGGGGCTATAATAGAAATTACAAAACCCTAATAAGTTGGGCTCACATAAAATCATATGTAAGTCATCCACTCCTCAAATAGAAATCAAATCTTAATAACAACCTCTAAAATACTATGAGTTGAAATTATCAACTCTATTAATTCCAAATAGATTTGATTCATATAGCAAAATAAATTAAAATGAGAATACAAACTCATGTTTAATTGCTATTTTGAAGAAGCTCACATATATGAACTTTAATCAAATATAAAATACTTTCTTCAATTGGGAGAGTTGTGTAATAGTCATTGCACTTGATATTCGAGTAAATTAACATAATTGAGACACCTGCAAAAATAACAGAATTCAAATATGAATTCAAATGGGCAAATACAAAAAACAGAAAATTAAAAGCGAGAAAAAGAAAAGGGGAGAAAAACATTACTCGGTCTCACCCGGCCGCAATAGCCCACCAGGCAGCCCAACAAACCCCAGCCCAACACGGCCCGGACCAGCCCACCTTACCCTTTCGTCTAAAAGCGAGAGGAGAGGGGGTCGTCCTCATCCTCTGCGGGCGCATGGACGACAGCACGACGACGTGCTCGTCCTTCCCTCTCGCTGGCGACCTCCCCTGGCTCGACGTCGTGACGAGGCGTGTTCCTGCCCCGTATAAAAGCCCGGGACGAACCCTAGCCCCGGTTTCTTCCTCCTCTGATCGATTTCCCCCTTTCTACCGAAACCCCAGTCGCTCAGACGCCAACCATCGCCGCCGTTCGGAGCATCCCCGAGCCTCGTCGTGACCACCGCTGAGACCGCCGTCCTCGACATGCTCTGCCTGCAAGAGGAATCGACCCCGAGTGATCTGTAGCACCGCCGTCGAGCTCGTCTCCTCCGACGACGGGAGCAGGAGATTCCGGTGAACCAGGCCACGGCAAGCCTCGCCGTCATGCGCGTCGTGATCCTGGTGAGCTCCTGAGTTCCCCAGCATGCCTAGCTCGCTCGATTGCACATCGTAGCACCGCCGTGTCGTTAGCCCGTGAGCACTGCCGCCGCCCCTCGCCGCCGAGCAGGCTCCGATGACCTATTCGGAGCGGCGCCACCACCAGTCCGTTTGTCTTGACGCCCTTGATCGATTGAGCCTAAGCACAGCCCCGCGCGAAACCGGACTCGCCGGCGACGACCACCACTGGCCACCGGTGATGCACATGGTTGCCACATCGGCACCATGTGGCAGCTGACGTGGCCAGAACCCCACCAGTCATTGACTGTGGGTGTATTCTGGTCGGGTAACTCTAGTATTTCTTGTTTAAATTCAATTCCAGAAATTACTGCAACTTTGCCTAATTATAGAAAAATCATATTAGCTCAGAACAATGTAAATAAGATATTAAAATTCTCAGAAAAGAAAACTCTATCCAATAAAAATATAAAATGAAATTTTTATTTTTCATAAAAAATCTAATTATTTAATACTTGTTGTTTAAGCCTTTAATTTTAATTCTAAATACAATTAAAATTCTGAAATTAAGAAAACATTGATAAAATAAATAAAACCAGTAAGCAAATAAAGAAAACATGAAAACTCATTTTCTTTATTTGTTATCCTATTTAATCTTTATTAGAGATATTTAAAACCTAATTAATAATTACCTTAATTATTAATTCATTAAAAATAATAAATGTCAAATCCAAAACTAATTTTATTTCAACATTATTAATAACTTCAACTTGATAATGAAGTTATTAATCATAGACCTATAGGGTAATTAGGAAACCCTAGTTCCATTATAAACCAAGTGATAACCTCATAATTTTATGTGGAACCCTAAGACCCTAATTCAATTATGCATCACACCCTAGTTCCATTATTACATGTGAACCTTAATTTAATTCTAACCTAAACCCTAGGTTAGAACATGTGATCATGTTACTCCATTACCATAGAGCCATAATTAGCAACTAAGGACATATCTATGTCCACATAAAATGTGGAACCCTATCACTAGCAAATTAGTATTCCAAGTATGCATACCATTAAACCAAGGTGATCAACTAAGATCAACCAAGTGTAAACCCTAGATTCTATTACCAAAACCATCATCCTTATTTATCCCTATTTAGCATCACACCATTGTGATGAACCTTAATAGCAACTATACCTACTATTTTACATTACATAACCCTATCCCACTAAACCCTACTAGTGTGGATACTTATCAACCATCCTATTTAGGAGCCAATTATTCCTTACTTAATAGAACCAACAGTAAAACTTAGACCACCTCAACCCTAATTGATATACTTCTTATTACCTAAGAAGTATGTTCTTCAAAAGTTATTCTTTTGAAGAAAATAAGGAATTCTCATCAACCCTGCTTATAAGGACCTATAAACCCTAGCTAGCAATCACCAGCAAGATGAATCAACCTTGATAGCAACCATGAATAATTAATTGCTTAAGTTGCTCATGCTTAAGTAAAGCCAATCAAGCCTAGTTGCTGATGAATCCAACTATGTTGTGGTCCATCTTATACTTACCCAGAAACTACCTGGAACCAGAATAAATTATAGCAGACCACAAACCCAATTGTTATACTTGTTCTTTATTAAAGAACATGTTCTTCAAAAGTTATTCTTTTGAAGAATATAATAAGTAATCATTAACCATGCCATATAGTATTAAAACTGACAACTGCTCTTTACTTACTATACTACTACTAATCTTTGGTGTGTATGACTGTTACTTTGCATTATACCACTTTCTTATGAATCTAAAGCAACACAAACCTGAATAAGAACCTTGTTTGTGAATCACTCTAAAAGTGCAACACACCCTAAACAAATCAGTACTACTCACTAATTCTAAATCATCAGGGTTAGGTCACGCTTAGAGCGATTTGCATCTCATTCTTATGCATTATTGCATCCTTGCCAATCTTTTAAACATCGTCCTTACCGGACGATGATGCTATTTCAGAATTTGGAGTTATTACGCACCGAAGACCTTGTCTGCATAATCTTGCAGCCAAGAAAGGCAAATTCATCACTTGCTCATGTCATTTGAGTATTTCTATCAAATTACTTGCAAAGTATTATGGTTATCATTATTGCATAAAAATCAAAACCACTACTTTCATAACTATGAATATGACTATGTGGTGGGCAATGGAACCATGGATTGTGTTGATATGGTGGAGGTTCCATTGCACGGGTTTATATCCATCTAGGATTAAACAACAATTGTCGCCGATGATTCTTGTGCCGTAATACCCGTGTTAACCATAAGATCCGGAGTGGGACGGAGTAGTCAAAAGTGTTTCCACCTCTCGTTCATCAACGGATGCGCTTACCGTAGCGGTTGTATCCGGCGGAACAACCGGAGGGTGGGGATCCCATTCTAATTCCCCACGGTAAAGCATTGCTTGCCGTAGCGGTTGTGTCTTGCGGAACAACCGGAGGGTGGGGATCCCATTCTAATTCCCCACGGTAATGCGGTCTATGATGGGTTGCAGCTACCGGCGTAGGAGTGTATGGTAGAGCCCAGCACTCGTCGTCGTGGTCGGGGTCCACCCTGAAATTACGGGAATAATGGGACCGACGTGGACCCAGGGTCGGGGCATGCAACAACGGGTGGGTGTTCGAGGTAGCGGAGGAACATGATTGGCTAGACCTTATACCGGGCCTCACACCATAGGAAGTGTGGACGGGTCATTCCCGGTTGGCACCAAGGTTAAGATCTCTTATGGGTAAAGCAACACACCTCTGCGGAGTGTAAAGAACCGTGACCTGTCACTCCCTGTTCCGGGATATGGAACTGCGAACGCGGCCGGAAAGGAGCTCCATGAAGTTCTAGTAAACCGGTGAAGGCTGACGGACATAGTTCTTCCGAATAAAAGCAACCTTTTGAAGAAATGATTATGAAAACCTGCATTGGTATTAGACTTTCTGGTCTAATGCCGTAGCTAGTGCATTAAACACCTCTTTCCTATAATGAACTTGTTGAGTACGCTCGTACTCATCCCACTCTTAAATCCCCTGCTTAGATATGAAGGCATCGAAGGAGGATCTACAGTGCAACTCGAAGGCCGAGGAGTCAACAACTACTTCAAGAGACAGGACCCTGTCAGAGGAGTTAGATACCACATACATCAAGGAGAAAACCTAGTTTAGCCATAGAAGGGAACTAGTTTCCTAAACTTAGCTCCTACTTAGCTAGAATCTATTCTTAGCCTCTATAGCTAGTTAAATACTCTACAAATAGAGTTCGTAATAGGATTAGACCACGAGTCGTTCTTCTGGAGTTTATTTGCAGTTTTACCTCATTGTAAAGTAGGAGGCTGTGTGGATCTTTTGTAAAGAGTCGATGTTGTAATTCTATAGACATGCCTTGGACCCGCATATGTTTCTGTTGTACCACTCTGAGCGATATAATACTAGTGGAACGTTGTTTCATTGGAGTTATATCAGACTTGCATACTACACCATGCAGTGGTATGTCGGGTCACCACAGTTGGTATCAGAGCAAATGCTTTGACCTTAGGATTAAAACCCTTTAAAGGAGACCTATAGGATTGGTAGTGTCTATAGGAAGTTGTCTTAGTTAAACCAAATCTTTTTATGACTTGAGATGGATATTCACTTGAGAATAATCCTGACACACTTGAGTCAACATTTCTTACCTATATTTCCTAAGTAATGTTAGCTAGCTAATCTCAAATTATGTAGGATACTCTTAAGACCCTAAAATAATTATGAGTAGACCACAGTTGGTATACAATACATGGTAGTCCAAAGAGAGGATACAACCATAAGGAAGATATCCTAGTGGGAGATGTGTACCAACATATGTTATGATTAAGTAAGAATTATCCAGACTGGTAATAGGAGTTATATCAATTGATGAAGATAATTAAGATATCCTAATAGAAGATGTAGACCAAGTTAAGTAATGAGTAAGTAAAACTATCTAGACATGTGAAACAATTGATAGTAAGTGATAACTATGAGTCATATGAGGTAGTATAGACCATGATGAGTCAATCATGGGAGGTAAGGAGGAGATAGGAATAATATATGACTACTTACATGGTAGAGATAGAAATCATATATGATTCACCTGAGAATCGTTATGTGATGGGCTAGAATATCATAAAAACTTAGGAGGAGTTTGATAAGAAGTTAGACATGAAACAATAGAGTAAGATTGTGTTCCAAAACCATGGGAACTGTGTCAAGTACATCAGAACTCTAGTTATATGGTAAGAACATATGAAAGTATATGAGCTATATTTCCATAGTTATGTGTTTAGAATAGCAATGTTAGAACCTAGACATATCATGTGAGATAGTCCTCAATAAATGAAAGTTAAGTAGTACTTCCAAAAGAAATTTAGGTTAACCTTAACCACCCCAGACCACTTTGTTTCAAGTTTATCTCATTGCAAATGTGCAATAAAGGTAAAGGTTGAGACAAATAGTGGAATGCCAACTATATGTGCTAAGTATCACGATATAAACCTGTCTTATGTGGTGTTATATACTACACATCAGAGCCTGATGTTTAGAGATGTCTTACTCAACTATTATATTCAGGCTTATGATGGTGTGTATTATATGCACAAAGCTGAATCTTCTTGGATTTTTATTGGATATTTATTGTTTGACTAGATCCATACATGAAGTTTGACTTTGATATGCAAGTGCATGTTGCAATATCAAGCCTTTACTTGATGCTATAGATCTAGAGGGTAATGGTAAACGTGTGAGGAAGTGACGAATTCTGAAGATTCCGATGACAAGATGAAGATTCATCAAAGAAAGGAAGCAAAGTTGTGGGAAGTATCCACAATACTCTGAAGATAGTACCAATCAAAACTCATGCTTTGCTTCAATAGAGGAGTACTTTAGTACAGAAGAAGCATGAAGGTGAGAAATATGATGATTATGGTTAAGCTCAAGCAGATCCATAGTCAACATAGAAGAGGGAATGCATAGGAAATCACTTAGGATACTATATTCATAGTGTCAACTAGTGCGTTTCTTGCAACATAAACCCTGAAGGAAGGAAGATAACCTATTAAAACATAGCAGATATAAGAAGACCATAGTTGATATCAAAAGACCACAATTGGTATAGTATCAATACTACGAGATAAAGTAGAAGATGTCTCGTCCAGTTGATCAGAACATATAATAGAATCCATTTTTTAGATATCAAATAGCCACAGTTGGTATAATAACCACAGCTGGTATCAGTTGGTATCACAAATAGTCTACGATTTAATTATTTGTAACAAAAGTTTGTGAACAAATAAAAATATTGTCAGCCAAATAGCTAGATCTATAATCATTTAGTCGAAGGATTCACATTGGATGTCCACAATTGAGTGGATACATCACAAACATTCTTCGCGAGACTTTAGAATAAGTACAAACCATAAGCTAGACCCAGACTAATATTTTAATCATACGCTCAATAGTTGGAAGTAAAGGAGTCGAAGAACATAAGTAAACTTTAAGGGGTAGAGTAAAGATTGAGTTGGATGTACAATGACGCAATACTTTAAGCTAGATAGAAACAGAAGGTCGGAACTGAGAGGAAGTTCGATCTTATTTTCATAAGATTGTTGGACATTACTTTCAGAAGGATGTCAGACCAGAAGCCGAGATTTATACCTCGAGGAAGTAGAAGTGGATTATAACTTGATAAAGTGAGTAATAATTACTCAGAAGTACGATAGCTCAAGTAAGTCAAGCATAAAGAAGTTGGACGAAGAAAATATCATCGACCAATTACAGCTCAAGAAGGCCAAAGACCGAAGTAGATTGACCATACCAAAACTAAAGTCTATTTGAAAGATTCCTTTCATGGAACCTAAATAACCCAAAATAGTTATAGGTATTAACTATAAACCATGATTGGATGGACTAAATGAGTCTAATCCATTCTTAGAGGAATAAACCATCATGATCATTTCCATGTTAAGTACCTTACTTAGTACCATTATTGCAGTTTGGTAGTAAGGGAAAACTAAGACCTATTTACCAGTTAGGAGTAGGTTATCAAATTAGTCTTCAGTTAAGACTAGCAATAACAGAAGAAGTCTCAATCATTGAATCTTCAATGAGAAAGGAAACAAGCTTATAGAGTTGGAAGAAACCAATAAATCAAAGTAAGAACCATGGTTCAGAGACAAACCCTAATGGATTCCAGGAAGAATCTGGACAAGGGATATATTCAATTATATCCAGTGAGATCAATACGGAGTTCGAGAAAAGTCGTAGTCTGCACAAGTCAGATCCACACTCCGAAACGTGAGAGAGTTCAAACTTCGAGGACGAAGTTTAGTTTAAGGGGTAGAGACTGTAATATCCCAGGTAATGGGGTTACAAAAATAGAGGAAACAGATGTGTGCATTGCATTCATGCATAGAAAATGCTGGGAATTTTCGCGCTTTAAAGTAAAAACAGATCACGATGAATCGAAGTTTCACTTGACCTTGGTGGAATTGAAGTAGCTCATCAAGTCAAGCGCTATAAACCTCATTGTGACTTTGCTAAACCCTTGTTTTGGCTAGAGATGATTTGATCTAAGGGGTTAGATCAAATGGAATTAAAACTAACACAACAACCCTTTAATCAAGGATCAACTACTTGATCTTATTAAAGATCACAACATGGTATTCCTTGCCATAACATATGAACATCAATTTAATTGGAAATCAAGTAACAATAATTCGAGAAACTATTCTTGACTTATCCTTTTCCATGTCTTAAACAAATCCATGTTCCTACCATGAACCTCATGGTATTTCTTGAACTAAACTCTTGAACTTAACACCAACAAAAGCTTATCATTAAACCCTAGAGATGGGAGAGGTATATAACCATTAAAGAGATAAGAAGCACACTCTAAATTATTAACACTTAAAAGTTAAGCAACTACCTTGAGGTACAATTGAATTCACTTTAAAACTAAATACCAAATATAGCAAAACCCAAGGACCTAAGTGCATAAAAGCCACATCTTCTGATTCAATCATAACTTATTAAATATGTGGAATATCACAAAACTAAATTCGTTTACATTACGAATTATAGTTCAAACTATTTGAATAAAATAAACTATGAGTATTTTGAAACTCATATGATCATGCCTTGGTGAAATCAAACATCACCATTCAAAATTGGGGTATAATCCTTATCTTTGATATTTTGATCCCAATAATAATATCAATACAATCACATATGATATAGTGACTCAACCACAAGCATAAAATCATTCACAAGATATTTAGTAACAAAAGCCACTTGTCTATCCAAAAATAAATCACATGAGAGGATAATACCAATGCCACATAGGATGAAAATATCTACATTGCTTGCATCTTAAGCTATGCCACCTCATGCCTAAAGGATTGCTATGGATGAGAGCATGACAACCAAGCACCTTAATCATCAAATTAAAGCAAAAGTCATCCACCCATGTGTCATGTTACTAGAGCATGCCCAAGCCTATAAAAGGAGCCTCACACTTCATTCATCTCATCATCTTGCACCATGATGCAAGAAGACCAACACATTGAGCCACTCCATAAAATAGTTAGGATCAAGATGAAGCAGCTAGGAGGTGGAGGCATGCCACAAGATGCGAGGTTTATCGGAATTCCTGAAGAACAAGCTACGAGAAGATAGCAAGGTAGAAATTCTAAGGAAGACCACATATTTAGATAATCACATCATCATTCCTTGAGTAGAACCTTAGATTATAATCCAAGTCCTTGTGGAGTGAGAGGGGTAATTGGTACAACCATATCTATATATTTCTATTAATAACTTAGGAAGCCAAACCTTGATCATTATAAATTGTGTAGTGATCATAAACCCTAAGAACTTGAAGTAGAAGATATAAGCTCATAAGTAAAGCTTAGAGTTAAAGCCTATAATATATATGGTGAGAAACCATTCATCATTATAACCAAAGTTAACTATAAAAAGAATTATAGCTACTTTAGTTACTTTAACAATAGATTAAGAATATAATAGAAACCTATTGGTATAAGATAAAACCAATTCTCAAGTCCTTAGTAATTAAAGGATAACATAAACAACTAAGCAAGTAACCATATTACCTTGGTTAGGGGAGATTAAACCCTGTCATCCCAAGTCTATAAACTGGAATTATATCTCAAACCTAGTTTATACATCACTATGGTAACCATAATCTAAACCCAGGCCTTAAGTGAGATTCAAACCATGTGTTAATAGGTAAAGAGCATTTGAACCCTAATGGTTCATTAATCAAATTCTATGCTTCAATTATAAAAAAAAAGAGCCACCTAATGCTAAGTCATATAATTAAACCCATGTGTGGTTAACAACCATTTAACTTTGTAAGCAAGATCAACCATGATGGAAACCATACCTACTTAGATACTTTCAAAGATAATGATAGTATTACCCTTAAAAGGGGGCTATAATAGAAATTACAAAACCCTAATAAGTTGGGCTCACATAAAATCATATGTAAGTCATCCACTCCTCAAATAGAAATCAAATCTTAATAACAACCTCTAAAATACTATGAGTTGAAATTATCAACTCTATTAATTCCAAATAGATTTGATTCATATAGCAAAATAAATTAAAATGAGAATACAAACTCATGTTTAATTGCTATTTTGAAGAAGCTCACATATATGAACTTTAATCAAATATAAAATACTTTCTTCAATTGGGAGAGTTGTGTAATAGTCATTGCACTTGATATTCAGTAAATTAACATAATTGAGACACCTGCAAAAATAACAGAATTCAAATATGAATTCAAATGGGCAAATACAAAAAACAGAAAATTAAAAGCAGAAAAAGAAAAGGGGAGAAAAACATTACCTGGTCTCACCTGGCCGCAATAGCCCACCAGCAGCCCAACAAACCCCAGCCCAACACGGCCCAGACCAGCCCACCTTACCCTTTCGTCTAAAAGCAGAGGAGAGGGGGGTCGTCCTCATCCTCTCTGGGCGCATGGACGACAGCACGACGACGTGCTCGTCCTTCCCTCTCGCTGGCGACCTCCCCTGGCTCGACGTCGTGACGAGGCGTGTTCCTGCCCCGTATAAAAGCCCGGGACGAACCCTAGCCCCGGTTTCTTCCTCCTCTGATCGATTTCCCCCTTTCTACCGAAACCCCAGTCGCTCAGACGCCGACCATCGCCGCCGTTCGGAGCATCCCCGAGCCTCGTCGTGACCACCGCTGAGACCGCCGTCCTCGACATGCTCTGCCTGCAAGAGGAATCGACCCCGAGTGATCTGTAGCACCGCCGTCGAGCTCGTCTCCTCCGACGATGGGAGCAGGAGATTCCGGTGAACCAGGCCACGGCAAGCCTCGCCGTCATGCGCGTCGTGATCCTGGTGAGCTCCTGAGTTCCCCAGCATGCCTAGCTCGCTCGATTGCACATCGTAGCACCGCCGCGTCGTTAGCCCGTGAGCACTGCCGCCGCCCCTCGCCGCCGAGTAGGCTCCGATGACCTATTCGGAGCGGCGCCACCACCAGTCCGTTTGTCTTGACGCCCTTGATCGATTGAGCCTAAGCACAGCCCCGCGCGAAACCGGACTCGCCGGCGACGACCACCACTGGCCACCGGTGATGCACATGGTTGCCACATCGGCACCATGTGGCGGTCGACGTGGCCAGAACCCCACCAGTCATTGACTGTGGGTGTATTCTGGTCGGGTAACTCTAGTATTTCTTGTTTAAATTCAATTCCAGAAATTACTGCAACTTTGCCTAATTATAGAAAAATCATATTAGCTCAGAACAATGTAAATAAGATATTAAAATTCTCAGAAAAGAAAACTCTATCCAATAAAAATATAAAATGAAATTTTTATTTTTCATAAAAAATCTAATTATTTAATACTTGTTGTTTAAGCCTTTAATTTTAATTCTAAATACAATTAAAATTCTGAAATTAAGAAAACATTGATAAAATAAATAAAACCAGTAAGCAAATAAAGAAAACATGAAAACTCATTTTCTTTATTTGTTATCCTATTTAATCTTTATTAGAGATATTTAAAACCTAATTAATAATTACCTTAATTATTAATTCATTAAAAATAATAAATGTCAAATCCAAAACTAATTTTATTTCAACATTATTAATAACTTCAACTTGATAATGAAGTTATTAATCATAGACCTATAGGGTAATTAGGAAACCCTAGTTCCATTATAAACCAAGTGATAACCTCATAATTTTATGTGGAACCCTAAGACCCTAATTCAATTATGCATCACACCCTAGTTCCATTATTACATGTGAACCTTAATTTAATTCTAACCTAAACCCTAGGTTAGAACATGTGATCATGTTACTCCATTACCATAGAGCCATAATTAGCAACTAAGGACATATCTATGTCCACATAAAATGTGGAACCCTATCACTAGCAAATTAGTATTCCAAGTATGCATACCATTAAACCAAGGTGATCAACTAAGATCAACCAAGTGTAAACCCTAGATTCTATTACCAAAACCATCATCCTTATTTATCCCTATTTAGCATCACACCATTGTGATGAACCTTAATAGCAACTATACCTACTATTTTACATTACATAACCCTATCCCACTAAACCCTACTAGTGTGGATACTTATCAACCATCCTATTTAGGAGCCAATTATTCCTTACTTAATAGAACCAACAGTAAAACTTAGACCACCTCAACCCTAATTGATATACTTCTGATAGGGCAAAGGTGGCCGATCTTTCGATGAGATGAAGATAAATCGATTTGTTGGTGGAGTTCGTGCTTGACGATCCGACTACACGTGCAAAGCTCGTGCGCCAATGCAATCGCTAGGACAATCTCCGGGAGTTACTGATCTTGCGGAAGCACGATCAGCCTGACCAGCAAGGGTCTTAATTCCTACCTGAAATCGAGAACAAGTAAGAACTAAAGATGCAATCAGAATATTGCGGATATAGATGAAAGCTTGATTGATAATGGTGGGATTCCGAATAGTCGGTCTTGTTACGGGCGTTGGCCTCAAAAGAAGTACACGTAGTTGCAGCAATTGGCTAACTTTTTAATCTAATCAAAATCCAAGTTCTAATGACGGCTACGAGAGGGATATATATGGGGAAGTCAATGGATTTTCGTCCAACCAGCTAGGGTTGGCCAAAAACACCCCTAAATGGGCCTTCCTCCACTTATATGGCCTCTTAAAATCCCCTAAAATACCTAATCCGAAAATACATGGGCCTGGCCCATTAAATAAGGTGACGCAGCACCATAAATAACTCTTTGGACGAATTTTATGATGGAGTAACTTGTATAATTCATCCAAGCATCATTGCTTCACTATGGTGGCTTCAATGTTCGGAAATCCTCGCTTGCAACGCCATCCCGAATCCTTGCAGGCCTGCTGCCATCTCAATGCACGTTCCTAATCCAATGCTTGGCGTCCATGCTAGATCCATTCCTAAATAATATAAATACATTTGATTTAGGCAGCATCATATTCTCATATATATTAGGAAGGATTCCTAGTAACGAATGTACCTGAGATGTGGTTGTAGGAGTATTGGTTGTATCTATCATAGAGATAGGACATGATTACCTGCGATTTGAAGGCATATCTTGGTGAAAAAGATGAGACTACGTCGAGGACGACTTCAATTCAAGTAGGGGAGGATGATGAGGACATCTCTATGATAGATACAACCAATACTCCTACAACCACATCTCAGGTACATTCGTTACTAGGAATCCTTCCTAATATATATGAGAATATGATGCTGCCTAAATCAAATGTATTTATATTATTTAGGAATGGATCTAGCATGGACGCCAAGCATTGGATTAGGAACGTGCATGGAGATGGCAGCAGGCTGCAAGGATTCGAGGATGGCGTTGCAAGCGAGGATTTCAGAACATTGAAGCCACCATAGTGAAGCAATGATGCTTGGATGAATTATACAAGTTACTCCACCATAAATAACTCTTTGGACGAATTTTATGATGGAGTAACTTGTATAATTCATCCAAGCATCATTGCTTCACTATGGTGGCTTCAATGTTACTGAAATCCTCGCTTGCAACGCCATCCCGAATCCTTGCGAGCTCTGCTGCCATCTCCATGCACGTTCCTAATCCAATGCTTGGCGTCCATGCTAGATTCATTCCTAAATAATATAAATACATTTGATTTAGGCAGCATCATATTCTCATATATATTAGGAAGGATTCCTAGTAACGAATGTACCTGAGATGTGGTTGTAGGAGTATTGGTTGTATCTATCATAGAGATGTCCTCATCATCCTCCCCTACTTGAATTGAAGTCGTCCTCGACGTAGTCTCATCTTTTTCACCAAGATATGCCTTCAAATCGCAGGTAATCATGTCCTCATCATCCTCCCTTTCTTGAAAGAAAAGCCGTCCTCGGCGATGTTTATTCTGTAAACATGCTAACAAAAGAGACAAGGTATATGCATGGTATATGTATATGTCATCCGTTTTAACAGCTCTTTCATGTTTCTCATTTAACTTTGTACATATACCAGTATTACAGTAGCGTAGAAACTCATTAGTCCCCATTAAACATTTATCACAACTTAGTTTGCAGATATAAGTGAAGCACATATTAACTACTTTCAAATTATAATGCTCATCATTAAACCATCCCAAAGTTGGTAAACCAAAATGCAAAGTCTCAAATTTACTAACCACACCATGTTGAACTAAACAATTTTGTGGCAAGTTATTTGTCATAGAATGAATACCAACATTGGAGGTCATATCAAAATGAGAAAGCATATTCACAAATTCAGTTTTATAGGGACTAGCAGAATCGGCACACATGATGCAAATCCTATGCACCATAAAAATATCCGCTATGTCATACCACCCAACCAAATTAAAAGTAAAATCTGGGGCATAAACACTGTCTAAACATTTTAATTCAGCAATCTTGTTTCTAGCATGTGACAAGGATATAGGTGGATCCATCACAACAGAAAACAAAGAATTAGCATGAGAAATCTTAGCCAACACTTCATTGTTCATAACCAGTTTTATATGATCCATACTAGAGTCATCTTTCAAATCACAAAGTGCATTATCAGGACCAAGAATTTCAGTTTGTACACTCATATCAATAGAGGAGCGAAAAACAACACATGGTACACACAAATCTATAGGTCTCTCAAAACTAGAGTCAACCAAAAGATTGCTAGTCATATCAATGATAATTTCAGTGGTATGATCACATGGTACTGGCAAATCAGTAGTATGATCCTCTAATATAAGCGGTGTGGCCAAATCATCAGCGAACTCAACACATGGTATATTAATATCAACATTGCATTCATCAATCTCATGTGGAGGGAGAAAATCAGTACCTTCACTTTTACCTTGTGACTCCAACGTAGAAGATGTTCGCAGCGACGTGTCACAAGTCTGTGGCTGGGCGACTCGCACTACAATATTCATGCGTGGAACGTTGGAAGAAACAACCGGTGCTAGTGTGCATGACTTGAAGGAGTTGGAATGGTCCAACGTTTTCTCCTGTATGTGTTTCTCAAAAGCACAAGCTCGAACATATAGACCAATAGTAGAACGAGGAATATACTTAAACATAACCTTAATATCAGGGTTCAAGCCATTGAAAAATATGTTTCTAGTACTTTCCTCAAATTCCTTTATATCACAACGGTACATGTAAAATTTAAATTCCTGATAGTAAACATGCACGGTGTTACTACCTTGTTCTAACCGTTTAAGTGTGCGGATCATTTCACGTTGATGAAAAAGAGGCACAAATCTATGCCGCAATGCAGATTTTAAATCTACCCAAGTAGTAGGTTTATTATCAACATTTTCTTTATAATTCCAGTCCCACCAAACGGAAGCAAGATCAATAAAAGTTTGGGCGGCAATTCTTACTTTCTCATGTTCATTAAAATCATGGCATCCAAAAATATTGTCAACCTCAAACTCCCAATCAAAATAAGCATCCGTATTATATCTACCCTCATAAACTGGTAAAGATATAACCTGATCATGATCTCCTGTAAATGGTTGCACATGCAGCTCCGTAGTCGTCATGGTACTCGGGTCGATGGCTTGGTCTTCAATTCCTGTCATGGTTAGTACCCAAAAAGCACAAATGTATATGCCTACAAACTACAGAATATGGTGGTTCACGCGCAATTCGTCAAGCAAAATACAAAGCTCTTACAAGTTCTTACCATTCAGGAGGCGGCGATCGGCAACCAACAATATCAAGTAACTCCAAAGATTAAGCAAAGCGATTGCCAAGCACACGGGACCGCACGATGTAGAAATATGTAGAGCTGTAGGTAGGCTTAATATATGTGGAACTACAACCACAATAATCAATGTAAAGCTGAAAATTTGTTCAAAGTTTGTCAAGTGCTGGTCCTAGGCTAGACCGTACTAGAGACGCGAGCCTAGACACAGATGGAACAAAAATTCACACGAGGATATGTAGTATGTACCAACAAGCTGTACACAAATTTTGAATCAGATGGACGCCTACCGCGAAAACCAGTTCTGGTGCGTCGCACAATGACCCAACTCACGACAACGTATTAATACCAACTCTGATCAGGATATGGATCAAGTTACGATGGAAAGAGACAAGATTTGATATGAATTGAACGTGGACTGGACACTTGAGCTTTGATCGGCACCTTTTTTTATTTCGGACCTTTTTTTTTTTCAATCCTTTTTTTTTTTTCCTGGGCCGATCAATTCTACTTTCAATGAAACGGACACACGAACAGGACAACCTGAACGGATCGTACTGTCCTTGATATGCGAAGCAAAACTGAGTTCTCCTTGTCCAAGCACTTAAAACCGATCTATGCGTCCGTTTTTTTTTTCTTTCGTGCCGATCCTTGCCAGGCTTGTATAAAAGGAAGATCCCAAACAAAACGGAATCTAAAACAGAAACTTTGTAGGACACGGATCTGACTTTCCTTGCAAAATGAACAAACCAAAACGGAGCTAATCTGCACTTTTTTTTTCTACTATACCGACCAAGTTATCTCTTTCCTTTCCTCCTTTGCCGACTTGCCAAAACAAAGTAGTATACGCCTGTCTTTCCTAGAAACTTGAACCAAGATATTCTGGAGAAGCAACAAGAAACAGACCGCTCACCTTTTTTTTTCTATCCACGTTTAATACAAACTAAGAACCGATCTAAGCTGGGTATAGGCTGTTCCAAGTGACTCAAGCGATCTGATCGCAAATTTCCTTTCCTCCAAAACAGACTAATACCCGACTGTCTCTTTTCTTTTTGGAACTTGAACCCACAAAGTAAGCTGATGAAATCTGGCCAAACAAAGGTATTTGAGGGAACCTGGCTGAAACAACACGGCGATCTAGACTAATCTGGCCGGAGTTTAGCACAACAAAATCGGATTGGACAATTATGGTAGCGGAAAAGAAGAAGGCGGATGCAAAGGCAGAAGTGGTGGCGACGAGCAAAGAGTTACAGACGATGGCGAAACACTTGATAACTGTGGAGACAATGAAGTTGAAATTATGGAGGCGTGGCGATGCGGAAACAAAAGGCGGGTGAACTCGGCGACGTGATTAAACGTGACTAGAACTCGAAACTCTAAAAGACTAGACTCTAAAACCAGCAACTCGACATGATGCAACGAAAATTCAACAAAACAAAAACAAAGTGGTGGTAGCGAAAAGGCTAAGACTGGTTTTAGGCGAGGATGAACTAATCTAACTTCTTTTTGTGGGGCTTTTTCTGGGTTATAGGTAAAAACAAATCTACACTAGAAAAACTGTAAATCTCACCGAGCAACCTGAAATCTGATACCACTTGATAGGGCAAAGGTGGCCGATCTTTCGATGAGATGAAGATAAATCGATTTGTTGGTGGAGTTCGTGCTTGACGATCCGACTACACGTGCAAAGCTCGTGCGCCAATGCAATCGCTAGGACAATCTCCGGGAGTTACTGATCTTGCGGAAGCACGATCAGCCTGACCAGCAAGGGTCTTAATTCCTACCTGAAATCGAGAACAAGTAAGAACTAAAGATGCAATCAGAATATTGCGGATATAGATGAAAGCTTGATTGATAATGGTGGGATTCCGAATAGTCGGTCTTGTTCGGGCGTTGGCCTCAAAAGAAGTACACGTAGTTGCAGCAATTGGCTAACTTTTTAATCTAATCAAAATCCAAGTTCTAATGACGGCTACGAGAGGGATATATATGGGGAAGTCAATGGATTTTCGTCCAACCAGCTAGGGTTGGCCAAAAACACCCCTAAATGGGCCTTCCTCCACTTATATGGCCTCTTAAAATCCCCTAAAATACCTAATCCGAAAATACATGGGCCTGGCCCATTAAATAAGGTGACGCAGCACCATAAATAACTCTTTGGACGAATTTTATGATGGAGTAACTTGTATAATTCATCCAAGCATCATTGCTTCACTATGGTGGCTTCAATGTTCTGAAATCCTCGCTTGCAACGCCATCCTGAATCCTTGCAGGCCTGCTGCCATCTCCATGCACGTTCCTAATCCAATGCTTGGCGTCCATGCTAGATCCATTCCTAAATAATATAAATACATTTGATTTAGGCAGCATCATATTCTCATATATATTAGGAAGGATTCCTAGTAACGAATGTACCTGAGATGTGGTTGTAGGAGTATTGGTTGTATCTATCATAGAGATGTCCTCATCAACTTCTTATTACCTAAGAAGTATGTTCTTCAAAAGTTATTCTTTTGAAGAAAATAAGGAATTCTCATCAACCCTGCTTATAAGGACCTATAAACCCTAGCTAGCAATCACCAGCAAGATGAATCAACCTTGATAGCAACCATGAATAATTAATTGCTTAAGTTGCTCATGCTTAAGTAAAGCCAATCAAGCCTAGTTGCTGATGAATCCAACTATGTTGTGGTCCATCTTATACTTACCCAGAAACTACCTAGAACCAGAATAAATTATAGCAGACCACAAACCCAATTGTTATACTTGTTCTTTATTAAAGAACATGTTCTTCAAAAGTTATTCTTTTGAAGAATGTAATAAGTAATCATTAACCATGCCATATAGTATTAAAACTGACAAATGCTCTTTACTTACTATACTACTACTAATCTTTGGTGTGTATGACTGTTACTTTGCATTATACCACTTTCTTATGAATCTAAAGCAACACAAACCTGAATAAGAACCTTGTTTGTGAATCACTCTAAAAGTGCAACACACCCTAAACAAATCAGTACTACTCACTAATTCTAAATCATCAGGGTTAGGTCACGCTTAGAGCGATTTGCATCTCATTCTTATGCATTATTGCATCCTTGCCAATCTTTTAAACATCGTCCTTACCGGACGATGATGCTATTTCAGAATTTGGAGTTATTACGCACCGAAGACCTTGTCTGCATAATCTTGCAGCCAAGAAAGGCAAGTTCATCACTTGCTCATGTCATTTGAGTATTTCTATCAAATTACTTGCAAAGTATTATGGTTATCATTATTGCATAAAAATCAAAACCACTACTTTCATAACTATGAATATGACTATGTGGTGGGCAATGGAACCATGGATTGTGTTGATATGGTGGAGGTTCCATTGCACGGGTTTATATCCATCTAGGATTAAACAACAATTGTCGCCAGTGATTCTTGTGCCGTAATACCCGTGTTAACCATAAGATCCGGAGTGGGACGGAGTAGTCAAAAGTGTTTCCACCTCTCGTTCATCAACGGATGCGCTTACCGTAGCAGTTGTATCTGGCGGAACAACCGGAGGGTGGGGATCCCATTCTAATTCCCCACGGTAAAGCATTGCTTGCCGTAGCGGTTGTGTCTTGCGGAACAACCGGAGGGTGGGGATCCCATTCTAATTCCCCACGGTAATGCGGTCTATGATGGGTTGCAGCTACCGGCGTAGGAGTGTATGGTAGAGCCCAGCACTGTCGTCGTGGTCGGGGTCCACCCTGAAATTACGGGAATAATGGGACCGACGTGGACCCAGGGTCGGGGCATGCAACAACGGGTGGGTGTTCGAGGTAGCGGAGGAACATGATTGGCTAGACCTTATACCGGGCCTCACACCATAGGAAGTGTGGACGGGTCATTCCTGGTTGGCACCAAGGTTAAGATCTCTTATGGGTAAAGCAACACACCTCTGCAGAGTGTAAAGAACCGTGACCTGTCACTCCCTGTTCCGGGATATGGAACTGCGAACGCGACCGGAAAGGAGCTCCATGAAGTTCTAGTAAACCGGTGAAGGCTGACGGACATAGTTCTTCTGAATAAAAGCAACCTTTTGAAGAAATGATTATGAAAACCTGCATTGGTATTAGACTTTCTGGTCTAATGCCGTAGCTAGTGCATTAAACACCTCTTTCCTATAATGAACTTGTTGAGTACGCTCGTACTCATCCCACTCTTAAATCCCCTGCTTAGATATGAAGGCATCGAAGGAGGATCTACAGGTGCAACTCGAAGGCCGAGGAGTCAACAACTACTTCAAGAGACAGGACCTCGTCGGAGGAGTTAGATACCACATACATCAAGGAGAAAACCTAGTTTAGCCATAGAAGGGAACTAGTTTCCTAAACTTAGCTCCTACTTAGCTAGGATCTATTCTTAGCCTCTATAGCTAGTTAAATACTCTACAAATAGAGTTCGTAATAGGATTAGACCACGAGTCGTTCTTCTGGAGTTTATTTGCAGTTTTACCTCATTGTAAAGTAGGAGGCTGTGTGGATCTTTTGTAAAGAGTCGATGTTGTAATTCTATAGACATGCCTTGGACCCGCATATGTTTCTGTTGTACCACTCTGAGCGATATAATACTAGTGGAACGTTGTTTCATTGGAGTTATATCAGACTTGCATACTACACCATGCAGTGGTATGTCGGGTCACCACAAAACCAAACTACCAATATTTACAAAGAAAATACATTAGGCTAAAGGAATCAGTCAGATCTGTTTTAGAAGCGCATATTCAATCCAGATGTTTGCAAAAAAAATGCAAGGATAAAGAAAGATGTTGGGATATTGATATACAGGGTAATAAGGTAATGTGTTGCTCAACTGAGATAGCCAACATATGCGTCCTCCATGCACGCCCGCCTACGTGCGCTCATCAGCAACGACCTCATTGCTGCTTGCAGACTCCTGCCCGCGCACCTATGCGTCAACGATGGCCTCCTTCACGTGCCTTCCTTAGCTCACACATCAACCCCTGCTGTCTAGCCATGATCCTATGAAGGATTTTGCTAGTCCACTTTCAGGAAGATTTTACTAGGAAGGAGCTCCACGACAGCTCCATGATCCATTCCGAGCGCGTGCCGAGCAGCGGAGCAGGGGTAGAAAAGTGGCCACGAATCCACGATGTGGGTCCGTTGGTTAGGGGAAGAGGAACGGTGCGGAACCACGGGCGCAAGCGAACGGTAGATTTTAAGTTAGATATATCAAACACGAGATAGTGGCCGGCGCACGGTAATGAGGCGATGTGGCCCTGGTAAGTATATTTTCCCAAGAAAAAAGGGTTCGTACGTACATATAGTGGATTGTGTACAGCCTAGGTGGGGCAAAAAAGGCTCGGAAATTACACGAATTACATGCGGGCAAATAAATAGGATTGTGTACAAACAATTAAAATAAAGATTGCATTATTTTTAGGAATTGCACCCACCGAAGTTAGGGGTAAATTTTCCAACAATCGTAATAGGCTCTATGTTCCTGGCCTTTTATCAAAAGACTATATGGCTTAAATCAAAGAACCAAGGCTCGCTTCATGCTCAACTATTTTTTTATTTACATTTCAAAATAGACAATAAAAGTAACTACCAAACGTTTATGACTTGAGATCCATAATTGTAATTTGGCACTTCATCAGGAGCTAAATACTTGTCGTAGATTTAGGCAAAATATAGATTAAAATATGTTTAAATTCATTGAATGACCGTGCTACGTGCTAGTAAGGGCACGGTGTCCCGGATTAGTATTTCATTGGAAAGTTTAGAATACTAGGAAGGACGGCGCGGTGGCACGATGGCGCGGTGGCACGATGCGTCCATGGTGTTGACTTCTTGGTGTATATAGTTAGTTTATGATCAATGAAAGTAGAAAATAATATTTTTCTCGAAGAAAGGAGAAGATGCATAGTGTAGAATTTCCATACAATGATTGTAAAGCAACTCAAAAGAGATGGTAATAATATATTTTCCCGGATTAAAGAGGAGGCAAACGATCCAGCAGCGTGATGATCAATAAAAGAAGCTTTTTCCGAATAAAAGATGCTCCAAATAGTGGAGTGTTCTTTCGAAAATGTTGTGGAAGAAGCCGATAGTGTTCCCGTAGGGTGAACATGAGGCGAAAAATTACCGTTGTGAATTTATCTCGAACAAGCATGAACCGTCGAAAAAATACGGTGATCAATAAAGGAAGATAATAGTCATGATCGTAAGCGATTAAAAAGAGAATGTAATCATACTTTTTCCAGGATAAAAGATGCGGTAAACAACAGAACGGTTTGACCATCAGACGATTAATAATAGAAGGTACTAATAATTTTTCCGAATAATGGAGTATGTTTTACGTAATTTTGGAAGAAGGCCATAGTATGCCCGTAGGGTGGTCGTGAGGAGAAAAACTATGGTTCGAAATATATCGTCGAACAAGTATGCACTGTCAAAAAACTACGGTCATCGATAAAAGAAGATAATAGTCACCAATCGTGAAGCAATTAAAAATGGAAGGTAAAAATACTTTTTTGCGGATAAAAGAAGATGTAAGCGACCCAGCAGCATAACCGAGATACTATCAATAACAAAAGGTAGTTATATTTGTTTTCCGAATAATGGAGTATTTTTTGCGTAATTATTGTAGAAGAAGGCAATAGTATTCCCGTAGGGTGATCGTGGGGTGAAAAATTACGGTTATGAATTTACCGTCGAAGAAGTATATATGCACAATCGAAAAATTACCATGATCAACAAAATAAAATAATGTTATTTTTCTCGAATAAAAGAGAAGTCAAATAGTGGAGAATCCATGTAGAAAGGTCGTAAAGCAATTAAAAAGAGAAGATAATAATTCTTTTCCCCGGATAAAAAGAGGCGGCGAATGACGTAGCGGCATGACGATCAATAAAAGAAGGTAGTAATATTTTTCTGACTAAAAGATGCGGCAAATAGTGGAGTATTTTTTTTTTTGCAAAATTGATGTGGAAGAAGGCAGTAGTATGCCCCTAAATTGACCGTGAAGCGAAAAAATAAGGTTGTAAATTTACCGTCAAAGAAGTATGCACCATGGAAAATTACATTTGCGTAATAACCATCCAAAAATTAATGTTGAAGCTATAGTTTGTATCGAAAAATTATTGTGAAAAAATAACTAGAAAACAATGACTGCTCACTGTTCACGTAGGCATTATTCATGTGCTACTATTCATGTGAATGAACAGTACCTGGAGCATTGTGGTGCCTCTATTTGATGCAGCTTTAATATATAAATATTTATATAAATAGATAGCATGTAGCCACGTGATATTTTTTTCAGTTTTAAAACTTTAAAATGTTTTTATCTCTTAAATCATAAGTCCAAATTTAGATCCGTATTCACGATAGGCTTCGTCACGATGAGATCCTCGAAACTAGATCCCTTGTTATTTCTTTCGGTTTTCAAACTTCAAAATGTTTTTGTCTCTTAAATTATAAGTCCATATTCAGATAAGTTTTCATGATTGGCTTTGTCGCGATGAGATCTTCGAAACTAGATCCCATATTAATATGTTTCGATAAAAAAAAATCAACCCTAGTTGCCAAATTATAGTCACTAGGTTACTGGTTAGAGCCTATAGTTAGTTATCAAATTAAAAACAAATGGTTACCCGACTATTTGAACTTTGCTCCTCAGAAATGTAAGCCTTGCATGATGATAATGATATATTTTACATGTTTAGAGTGCATCCAAATATGCACTCCCTAAACTTGTAAATTATTGCTATGACAAAAGTACCTATAAAGAAATCAGGTAACTCTGTGGTAACGAGTAATTATTAGTACGATAGCTTTAACGGTTTAAAACACAATGCATTTCTGAAATTTTTGACATGAAAAGATTTCTTACCTACATGCATGGTGTTGATCCCTCCCTTATTATAGGGCCAAAATATAACGTTACCCTGTCGGATGGAACACGGATGGAACACTTTTGTAGATCACGTATGCTTGATAGTGTACCAAGTGTGAAATCGAGTGGATTTATTTCTTGTCCCATATTTTTCTATCCTATTTAACTGGGAATCAAAATCTTACATGAATATAAAGATTTTTATATTTTTATATTTTACTATATTTAGTACAATTGTTATATGATATATGTTTTTTATGGAGACTATATCCTTGAACTGATTTTTTCATAATAGTACTCCTACCGGCTTTAGTAATGAATAAATTCGCTTTGTCAAAATGCCTATAATGAGTAGCATTTGCTGTTGTCGAGTAAACAAACTTTAAGATGGAATAAGATGCTCGATAACGAATAAGGTTAGCTATCATATCAGAATTCTGGTAGTAATGTCAGTGAATTTCATCAAGAACTATTTGCTCTTTGAAAACAGACATATTTATGAATTTTTCCAACATTATTATTCGGTGCACATGATTAAAATATGGCAACTGAGCCATGCATGGGACCACATCGGATTTCTTCTGGTTTCAAACTTTAAAATGTTTTCTCTCTTAACCCTAAGTTGAAATTCAGATTCGTTTTCAAGGTCGGCTTGTCGCGACTAGATCTTCGAAACTAGATAGCATGTTGACATGTTTTGGTAACTTTTTAACCCTATTTGGCAGATTATAATCACTATGTCACCGGTTAGACTGCATTTGGTTACCAGATTAAAATCGAATTGGTACGTACTAGTCTTTGCAAACTTTGCTCCTCACCAATGTAAGCCTTGCATGATAATAATTATATCTTTACATGTTTAGAGTGAATCCCATATGCACTCTCGGAACTTGTAAATTATTGTTAAGACAAAAATACATATAAAAATTATTTGATAATTGTGTATTATTTTTCTGGTAACTACTAATTAGTAATATGGTTGCTATGATTTTATAACCTGGCAACTAGCGATGCAACAAAAAGTTAGTTAAAACATATTAATATGGGATCCTGTTTTTAAATACTCGTCGAGACAAATCCAGCATTTAAGATGCATCATCAATGGATTCAATTGTTTAAAAGATAATTCATTTAAAAAAATTGGATATAGAAAGATTTCTTACACCACCTTTAGAGCATTTCCAACAGATGTCCTATTTTACGGTGCGACCGCTAAAACTGCTTTTTACTAGATCAAGGCTGCATATCCTATTTTTTGGGTGCAGAAGTTTTGGCAGTGACCCAAAATCCCTATCCAGCGCTGCATATATAAGGAGCGGGCTGCAGCGCATTGCATATCCAGATGTTTCCGTGCAAAAGAAAATCGATGAATCCCATCCCCGAAAAATCCCCGCCGCCGAGTCTCCCTGCCACAACCCCTCCCCTGCATAGATCCGTCCTCTCCTTGCCACCAGAGTCCCGCCATGCCGAATCCTGACGATTCGGCAAACCCTAGCCGTCGCCGAAGATGACGCGTTGGTGTTGTGGCCCATCGAGCGCCACGGGCTTCCGCAGCGTGCGCATGCGGCCGGCGGGCAATTACGCTGCAAAAATCTCAAGTGATGCTTTTAGATACACCACTCCATATACCGTAAAAAAAACTCCAAAATAATTACCACCAAGATTAGCACCACCTGCACATGATAATCTTCCTAGTTCTTTCTTTTGAGGCACACTAAAAGGCTATAATTTGCTCAACCCAAGAATCTAGTTAAGCAGACAAGTATGTTTGTTCTTTTTAGTAAAATTTATTTCAATTAGTAGGAACAAACAAAGTGCTTATGACAAGATTCAAGTGGAATTCTTGCTAGGTCATATGAAATAAAACATCGCCACACATGTCCAAGCCAGATACTACTTTCTTTGAGTAAAAGATGTTCTAAACCTTGAATTTGGAGTTGGTCGAATTCAAACCGTAAATTTTGTTTCTGGAACCGGCATCATGTACTTACCGAACCCGGCCAATTTAGTTTACAGGGTGAAGGAGGAATCCAACCGGAACCAGGATCGCACTATTGTGATTGCTATCTCCTGAGCTCCAGTGCTCGCTTTATTTTAAACTAGTAAAAAAAAATCAAGCTCGAGTGATTCCTTTATGTTTTAAAAACTAAAAATAATTTTTTAAGCCTTAAAAATAAATTTAACTTTGGATGTACTTAATTATATATTCTTCAAACATGCAAATTCCAATTTGAAATCGTATTTTAAGCTATACAAAAATGAAAAGGTATGGATCTAAGGCATGTACAACGCAAGATGCTTAGTTGGGTGCTTACCAAATAATCTTTTTTTTATATAAAATACCATTTTAAGCTATACAAAAATAAAAAGCTATGAATCTAAGGGCATGCACAACTCAAGATGCTTAGTTGGGTGCTTTCCAAAATAAACGATTTTTATTTGAACACCAGTGCTTCTTTACACTAGGCAAATGATTAACTAGGCATCTCTCAAGTACAAATAAGCAGCAGTGCATAACAAAATGATTGGTTTATTTTCATAAGCACCCTACTAAGCACTTTGCATCATTAACTACATCTACAATTTTTAGAATTTCAAAAAACCTGTAAATGTGATTTTCAAAGTTTTTAAAAATAAAGAGAGCTTGGAAGCCAAAGAGTCATTTCAGAAATTTACACGGTAAAATAAGCTAAACATAATTACTGAACCTTCCAAATGTACGCCACTGCTGCGTTGCACGTAAAATTTAGAGTTCAAAAAAAGAATGGCAGGTAACACACCCGACATCTGGCCGGTGAGACCACGAGTCTTTTTTCCCAGAAATGCTGCTACTGATTCGATCGCCTCCAACAAAACAAGGTTCTTGTAAGAAAAGAAAAGAAAAAACAACTCGTGTACGATCACCGTTCAGAATTTTCATTCGAGCTCACTAGTGTCCTCTCCGCATCTTGGTCATGTACAATTGGCGGACTACGATCTCCTCCTCCGCAACCCACGTCATGCTGCCGGGCGGCCGATATCATGAACAGGTCCGGCGCCTCGGGCGGCGCTTGCCGGTCCTTGACGTGCACGCCGGCACCCTCCATCTTCTCCATCTCGCTATAGTCCATACCCTGCAAGATCGCCGGGACGCCACCGGCGCTGTAGTGCACGCCCTTGCGCCCCATCTCCAGATCGAGGCCCCCGCTCATTGGAGAGAGCGGCCCGCCGCCGGCGCCGCCGTAGGCGTCCTCGTCATCGGACACCCAGGAGCGGAAACGGTTGAGCGACGGCGGCATCCGCGTGAAGAAGACCTCGGCGACGTTGGCGAGCGCGCCCCTGTTGTAGGGGTTCTCCTTCTTGTCGTACCTGTACCTGAAGTTCTCGTACGTGGTCTGGTTGGTGCTCATGAGGTAGGTGTGGAACACGGTGAGCCCGCCGACGAACCACACGGACACGAATGTGTACACGATGAGCACCACGGACAGCACCTCGCCGCGCATGGACTTGAGCAGCGAGCCGCCGTACTCCTCCCTCTCGGTGGTGATGTTGAGCCACGACAGCGCGAAGACGTAGAAGCAGAGGAACGTGGAGGTCGAGATGAAGAGGAAGAAGAAGCGGTAGTTCCTCTGCGACAAACAAACATCAGAATCTATCAGGGTCTTGGATCGAGGGCTAGACATTTGGCGAAGAAAGATCAGGGTGACTGACCAGGCCGATGCACTGGCCGACCCAGGGGCAGTGGTGGTCGAACTTCTGGACGCAGTTGTTGCAGATGGAGCAGTGCGACGTCCGGGGCGGCCGGTAGAGCAGGCAGGTGTCGCAGTACTTCACCTTCACCGTGCACCCGTTGACGACCACGTCCTTGGTGCGGGGAACACGGAGGTGGGGGCTCGCCGCGTTCACCCACTCGGTTGACGGCGTCGTCATGTCCACCGCCTGCTCCTCCGCGCCGCACTCGGGAGGACGCGCGTTCCTCGGCACGATACCCGGGTCTCTGCTCGACGTCAGTAGCAGGAATGCCAAATTCTGCAGACATTTATAACGCGAGTAGCGGGAGAGGAATCAGCAGCTAGCGGGTGACACATTTTCTGAATTTGTGACGCTCACGTACCGCTAGGCCGAGGACAACTGTGACGATGAGGACCGGCAGGCCAAGGACATGGTTCTTCTGGTCCGAAGAGCTGGAGTTCATCTTTGTGATGCACTGGCAGCATAGGCCTACCAAAGGGCCTGCGATTAGAGCCGTGGACAGGAAGAGGGAACCAGCGTCCGGACCGAAGATTAGGCGCCCACCGCAGAGGAATTTCTGAAATTGTTTGTTTTGGGGGGTAGATGCTGTCAGTTGAATTTGGAATTAACTGCAAATTAGTCTCATGGCTAGCTAGCAGCTAAACAAAGTGTTTTGACAAATTAGCATGATCATTCCTCGAGAAAAAGTTGTACGTTGTCCATATCTCAGTTGCTACATACACAAGGTGACGCGGTTATTCATCCAGATTCCAAAATCAATTTGACCATAAAAAGGATGAATCGATGCAAGTATGTAACCAAAGATCGAGGCAAGAAGAAGATGATCAGCAACTGTATATAAGAACGTACATTGCTTCCTCTCCAGACTTGATAGAGCCTCCTCCGATTCGGCTCTTCTTCCATCCTGTTTATCTGCTTCTTCCTCCCCCCGGCCCGCGATTCAGCCGACCCTCTCTTTATTCCGAGATCAAAAGTTGCTCATAGCGGCTGGTCCAGTCCTCCGGCCACCGGCGCCAGCTCGGCCACAGAAGACGTGATCGACGACGAGGCCCGCCCACCGGGGAGGAATCGGAGAAACAGCGGCTTGCCGCTCTTCAGTTTCCTCTCTCTTCTCTCTCTCGTTCTCCCAGTTCGTTATGGAGGGTTACAACCTACAACTACCTCGCCTCTCTGCCATGGCGATGAGCTTTCCCCCTTGGTTTTCTCTCTCTATGCGAGGGCGTGCCAGGTGTAGCTACGTGCGTATTGTTTTCCGCGGGAAATCAATCAAGGCTGAGCTCAACGACCAACGTGCCGGCCTGAACGACAGGGTGGATTCGGCCGGCGCGTCTAGGTTGTGGCCCGCCTGTCGGTCGGTGTCGTAGGATATTCTTGGCCTCTCATGTTCCATTATTCTCTTCGCCTAATCCAATTATTATTGTTATTATATCAGGAGCTTCGAAATACTTCTTCTTATCTGATTTTTGTTCTTTCCAGGAGCAAAACTGACGTGCAATACTATCTGTAATGCCTTTTTCGAAAATATAGCTGTTCCAAAAACGGATTCTTCAAAAGGAAAAAAGAAAAACAAATCTATTCGCAGTCGCAGGGTGTGATCATTCACTGATTAGCTGTTTTGAAAAAGAGTTTCTTAGAAGCTGTAGTGGTCGTGGAATCCATGTTGCTGCTACCAAAGAGAAAATATAAGAGACAACTGAACCAGCAGGCTTCTTTACAGAAGAAAAAACAAGAAACACTGAAACAGCAGCCTATGTATTTACACAGTTTTGGTGGTTGCGACGACCTTATTATTTCAATACTGATCCGTATGTGTCTTTTGTTATTACAGACTCTAGTTATTAACTGTAATATTTTGTTCTTTAGTGCAACACCATGTCCTTTGAGGACCGGGCTCATTAACGTAAGTAGTACATTGCACAAGAGAGGCGCGAATTTTTGGCACATGACTACATGAGTGCTATGCATCCCATAAACTCCAAAATTCGTGGTAGTTTTAAATATTGAATTTTTTGAATCTTTCTAAAAACAAAAGACAGAAAAGAATTGTTGTACTTGTATTATATAAAAATGCTTGGGCTCGAAATGATTCACATGGTATCCTGACAAAACAGATAAATTTATGACGAATATAGCGTGAATAGTACATGGACATGGGCTTGTTCAATTTTTCCTTTGTTTCCTAGGATACCATGGGAATCAATTTGAGCCAAAATATTTTTATACGGGTACAATACTAGATCATCTTTGGTTTCCAAGAAGATTCAGATTTTTTTTTTGCCCTTTTTTGAATTACTATTTCTTTTAGAATGTCCCATGCGCATGGATGTACTTTTCATCGCACAAGGCTGTACAAAAGTAAACCGTTAGTGTATTTACATATCATAAAGATGTATAGTGTGAAATGTATTTGCAACTATTTGTAATATGTCAAGCGTTGTTTTCTCTTTGCGCCACCTCATGCATTTGCGACGTCTAGTTGGTATCAAATAAAAACGTGAGCAATGCTTGCAAAAAGCATATGGTTAGGGTTAAACGAAATGAGTTTAACACATATGATTGGTTTAACATCCACCGTTTGCGACCTTCCAATATACCGCTTGCGACCTAGCATAAGAAATTATTTGTGAAGTCCCTCCTATTCGCAAACGATTTGGTTTAGAGAATTGTGTGTGGAGTTTTGCCATCACACACGGTTTATTTAGCTTTGTGCCATGTGGAGGTCATCACCCATCCATGCGTAATGACAGTTTGATAAATCCTGTGAGATGGGCCATTCTGGCCATATGTGGAGGCATGTTTTATACTAGTGCAAGAGCATAGTACTAAATATACTGCTTGAAGAAGATTATGTGTGGAAAAAATAGTATGTTGATCACATCTTACAAGCAAGTTGTCCAAAGTCAGCAACATTTCTATTTAACCAGTATAATAAACTATGATTTCCCTACTTTTTTAAATTATTTGCAAGGAAAGAAGACTTCCTAGTAGTTTGCATTGATGGGCATAAGATTCTGCCAAGCATGTCCTTTTTTTTTGAGAGAATGCGGCTCTTTATTAATCAAGATAAGCCATTACAAATAGTTTGCCGGATGCAATCCGGAATAGAGTTTCTAAAAGTGACCGAAATAAACAGTTCAGCAGAACGAGCTAAAGAATGAGCCGCAAGATTACACTGACGATAAACGTGGATGAAAGACACCGAAGCGAAGCTTGCCGCCATAGCCTTGATGTCTTGAACCACCACTCCAACTTGGCTACGGTCAAGCTCCAGGCTATTGACTCGTTGAACCAAGGAAAGGCAATCAGATGCCACAATTAACTTGTCGAAACCTTCAGTACCGGCAAGGGACAAAGCGCGACGAAGAGCGAGCGCTTCAGCTATCTCTGGCGAGGTGACCTCCTCAAGGAGCTCGCTGCAAGCAGCGGGGCATGCACCATTGTGGTCTCGGATCACTACACCAATTCCCATGCGGCGAGAGGGTGGAAACAGAGCTGCATCAACAAAAATATGAACCGTACCTTCCGGCGGTGGAGACCAGCGAGGAGCTGAAGAAGCTGTCTCACGCCTAGTAGAAGGGGTAGGTTTAAAGAGATGCATCTCGATCATGTCGACATAATCCTTGCATTGTTCGGCTACACTATGTGGATGTCTTGGAGATTCACCATTTCGGAGGCCATTTCGATAAATCCACAAATGCCAAATTACCACAGTCCGAACCATCTGTTCCTGTCTGTGGATCTCTCCAGGAAATCAAAAACCCATTCCTTAGGATTGATGAAGAGCTTGCGTCGGAGATGAATACCATACATCGGCTTGATCTCACGCCAAACTTCCCTAGCGAATTCGCAGAAAAGGAACACATGGGCCGAGGATTCCTCTCTGTTGAAAACCATGAACGCCGCCGAAGCTGGAATATGGCGGCGGTTTAATTGGGAACCAGAGGGCAGACAGTCATGGATGAATCTCCACAGGTTGATCTTCATCTTCCCAGGTGCCTTAATCGCCCAAAGTTTCTTCCACAGTGAGCTATCAAGTTGCATGGCAGCGTAAACACCACCACCCGGTCTGCTGCGCTCGACAAAGAACTTCTCGGTTCTAGCCAGGTGATATGCAGTACTCTCCAAATTTTGTATGCGGCCAGGACAGGAAATCAATTCCTCCCCGCCGGCTGATAGGAGTTTGAATGATCTGGTTGGCAACATCCTCCACAAAAATGGAACGAACGAATTCGACGTCCCATGACCGGCGATCCTCGCTAAGAAGAAAGGCCACCATTGCACCCTCTGGAATGGGTGCCAGAGTCTGTACCTCCCCAGGTCTAACATTAGGAATCCAGCTATCAGTCAGCACCTTGATATTGTTACCATCACCAACACTCCAACGGCTTCCGCGTTTCACCAATTCCATGCCAAACATTATACTCCTCCAAGTGAAGGACGATGATCGAGGTTTGGGAGCGTCCCAAAAATCACACCGGGAGAAATACCTTCCCTTTAACACCCTGGCACATAACGACTGCAGATCCGTGAGTAATCTCCAAGCTTGTCGCCCGAGCATGTCCTGGTTAAATAAGACAAAGTCTGTAAAACCCATTCCCCCTAGAGATTTAGGGGTAGATAGCCCCGACCAACTGCGCCAATGCATCTTCTTCTTGCCGTCTTCGAAGCCCCACCAATGATCAGCAATGGACTTTCGAAAAGAGTCACAGATGGAGACCGGAAACTGGAAACAACTCGTCAAATATGTTGGAATTTCTTGTATTACTGCCTTCAGCCAAGTTTCCTTCCCCGCTCATGACAACGGCCATCTAGAACAACTATTCATTTGTTTCCAAGCTCTTTCCAGAATTGGCCTAAAGGAACCAGACGGAGAGCGGCCCACACCCGTAGGCATGCCAAGGTAGGTTTCCTGCAGAACCTCATTGTGAACTCCTAATCTGGCCATCACGTCTAGCTTCACCCGGCTGTCACAGTGTAGACCAAAGAAAATTGAAGATTTATCAACATTAATCTTATGTCCTGACCCTGGCAGTATAACAAAAGGGTTTCCTTGAGAGCCTCTACACTCCTTGCATCAATCCAAGCGAAGAAGATGCTATCATCTGCGAAGAGGAGGTGGGAAATAGGCGGGCCGTCACGGCCATTGCGAACTCCTTGTAGTGCCCCCACATTCTCCTTAAGAAACAGCAGATTCGACAAACCTTCGGTACAGAGCAGAAAGAGGTACGGACTTATAGGATCCCCTTGTCTGATTCCTCTAGATGGAATAACTGGCATAGTAAGCTCCCCATTGACCCAGACTGCATAACGTACATGAGTAACACATCTCATCACAGCCGTAATCCAATCTGGAGCAAAGCCCAACTTACAGAGACATCCATGTAAATAGTCCCATTCAACGCGGTCATATGCCTTCATCATGTCGATTTTCAGAGCAAAGTAGGGTCGTTTAGCTTTTTGCCTCCTGATCGTGTGAAGGCATTCATAAGAAATCAAAGCATTATCTGTGATTAACCTTCCCGGTACAAAGGCACTCTGATGCTCTGAGATCACCACAGGAAGAATTACTTTCAGCCGGTTAGCTAACATCTTAGATGCAATCTTGTAAAGAACATTACAAAGACTGATTGGTCTGAAATTCTTGAGGTTTTCTGGGTTAGTTACCTAGGTATCAACACAGATGGAATCACAAAAACCCTCAGGAATGCCTTCACCCAATAAGAAGCCCCTCAAATGGAATCACAAAAACTCTTCTTCTTTTTCATCCAATGAGCTTTCAAGTTCATCAATTTCCTCCTCTTTTTCATCCAATGAGCTTTCAGGTTCATCAATTTCTTCTTCCACCGGTTCCTGCAAATTGTGAGTGCATTCTTGTGCATTAATGTGTCTCTCTTTATAATCAAGGATATAAGGATTCCTACTGTAGCATTCTATGCAAGAATTAATGATAGTAGAGACATAATCTTTAAGGCCCTTACAAATAACACAAGTTTCATAATTCTCAACCATGAAGGATTCTATCTCGGAGGCTCCCATAAATAAGACAAATTGTTCTACCTCTTCGAACCCATAATGAATATAGCAATTCCGATTATAGTTCTTAATTAAAAATTCCTCACTAAAACCACATTGAAATTTAAGATGTTTAGTATCCTGTTGAGAGCAACAGTTTATATCATGGCGTTCAAGCAAGATTTTAGCAATTGTATTCAATTTTTCTATTATAGCACTCATTATTTTACCAGTTCTTGATTCTCTATAACAATTATAACATTCTATAAGCTCCAAGTAGGTTGTTGGTTCTCCCATAACGACAGCTTTTTAATTTTTTGGTTTTTCAAATTTTTATGGATTTTTGGGTATATGAGATAAATAATACAAGACAAAAATAAACTAAGCAAAAGTAAACTAAGCAAACTAATACTAGACAGAAATAAACTAAGCACAAATAAACTAGACAAAAGTAAACTAAGCAAAACAAAACAAAATAAAACAGAGAGAGATGTAGAGTGTACTCCCCGAGTGAACTTATGAGTAGAGCTATGCCTCCCCGGCAACGGCGCCGAGAAAATAGTCTTGATGACCCACAAGTATAGGGGATCGCAACGGTCTTCGAGGGAAGTAAAACCCAAATTTATTGATTCGACACAAGGGGAGGTAAAGAATACTTATAAGCCTTAACAACCGAGTTGTCAATTCAGCTGCACTGGAAAAGCACTAGCAACGGGGGTGATGTGAAAGTAGCGAGTGGTATGAGAGCAATAGTAACAAGTAACACAGCGAGCAGTAATAGTAATATGAGAGCAATGGCACCGTGAAAACGAGTTGACATGTAGAACGAGTATATGATGATGAAAGATGGACCGGGGTTCCCAGCTATCTACACTAGTGGTAACTCTCCAATAACAAGTGTTGGGTGAACAAATTACAGTCGGGCAATTGATAGGATTGAAATAGCATTAAGACAGAATATCAAGATCATTAATCATGTAGGCATGTTTTCCAATAATAGTCGTACGTGCTCGCAATGAGAAACTTGCACAACATCTTTTGTCCTACCAGCCGGTGGCAGCCGGGCCTCAAGGGAAACTACTTGGATATTAAGGTACTCCTTTTAATAGAGCACCGGAGCAAAGCATTAACACTCCGTGAAAACATGTGTCCCTCACATCACCGCCATCCCCTCCGGTTGTCCCGATTTCGTCACTTCGGGGCCTTTGGTTCCGGACGAGTGACATGTGCATACAACTTGTAGATACAATCTAAGCAATAAGTATAGAGCTCAAATCTAAGATCATGCCACTCGGGCCCTAGTGACAAGCATTAAACACAACAAGATTGCAGCAACAATAACTTCATAAACTTTGTAGATAGACAATCATAATGTAACAATCCATCGGATCCCGACAAACACAACACCGATTACATCGGATGAATCTCAATCATGTAAGGCAGCTCATGAGATCATTGTATTGAAGTACATGGGGGAGAGAATACCAACTAGCTACGGCTAGAACCCGTAGTCCATGGGGGAACTACTCACGGAGCATGATGGAGGCGATGGCGTTGATGGAGATGGCTTCCGGGGCACTTCCCCGTCCCGGCAGGTGCCGGGACAGAGACTTCGTCCCCCGAATTGGAGTTTCGCGATGGTGGCGGCGCCCCGGAGTCTTTCTCGGAGTTTCGTCAAGAGTTACGGTGTTTTTAGGTCGAAAGGGATTTTATAGGCGAAGAGGCGGCGCAGGGGGCACTCGGGGCGCCACACCACGGGCCGGCGCGGGCCCGGGCCAGGCCGCGCCGCCCTATGGTGTGGTGGCCCTCGGCCCCTCTCCGACTCTTCTTCGGTGTTCGGACGCTTCGGGAAAAATAGGAGGTTTGGTCTTCGTTTCGTCGAATTCGAGAATATTGCCCGAACAGCCTTTCGGAACCAAAAACAGCAGAAACAGAACCGGCACTGTGGCATCTTGTTAATAGGTTAGTTCCGAAAATGCATGAAATCATCATAAAGTGCAAGCAAAACATGTAAGTATTGTCATAAAACAAGCATGGAACGACAGAAATTATGGATACGTCGGGGACGTATCAGCATCCCCAAGCTTAGTTCTGCTCGTCCCGAGCGGTAAACGATAAAAAGAATAATTTCTGTAGTGACATGCTACTTACATAACCTTGATCATACTATTACAAAGCATATGAAATGAATGAAGTGACTCAAGGCAATGATCTATAGTTGCTAACAAATAGATAACATATAGCAAAACTTTTCATGAAGAGTACTTTCAAGACAAGTATCAAAAGTCTTGCACAAGAGTTAACTCATAAAGCAATAAGTTCAAAGTAAAGGCATCGAAGCAACACAAAGGAAGATATAAGTTTCAGCGGTTGCTTTCAACTTGTAACATGCATATCTCATGGATAATTGTCAACACAAAGTAATATGATGAATGCAAATATGCAAGTATGTAAGAATCAATGCACAGTTGACACAAGTGTTTGCTTCTAAGATGGAAGGAAGTAGGTAAACCGACTCAACATAAAGTAAAAGAATGGCCCTTCAAAGAGGAAAGCATCGATTGCTATATTTGTGCTAGAGCTTTGGTTTTGAAAACATAAAGAGAGCATAAAAGTAAAGTTTTGAGAGGTGTTTGTTGTTGTCAACGAATGGTAGTGGGCACTCTAACCCCCTTGCTAGACAAACCTTCAAGAGCGGCTCCCATGAATTATTTTTATTTTTGGGTGGCACTCCTTCCAACCTTTCTTTCACAAACCATGGCTAACCGAATCCTCGGGTGCCCGCCAACAATCTCATACCATGAAGGAGTGCCTTTTTAGTTTAGTTTTATTATGATGATGACACTCCTCCCAACCTTTGCTTACACAAGCCATGGCTAACCGAATCCTCGGGTGCCGTCCAACAATCACATACCATGGAGGAGTGTCTATTTTGGTTAATTAATTTGGGACTGGGAATCCCATTGCCAGCTCTTTTTGCAAAATTATTGGATAAGCGGATGAAGCCACTAGTCCATTGGTGAAAGTTGCCCAACAAGATTGAAAGATAAACACCACATACTTCCTCATGAGCTATAAAACATTGACACAAATTGAGGTAATAAATTTTGAATTGTTTAAAGGTAGCACTCAAGCAATTTACTTTGGAATGGCATGAAATACCACATAGTAGGTAGGTATGGTGGACACAAATGGCATAGTGGTTGGCTCAAGTATTTTGGATGCATGAGAAGTATTCCCTCTCGATACAAGGCTTAGGCTAGCAAGGCTATTTGAAGCAAACACAAGTATGAACTGGTACAGACAAAACTTACATAAGAACATATTGCAAGCATTATAATACTCTACACTCGTCTTCCTTGTTGCTCAAACACTTTTACCAGTAAAATATCTAGACCTTAAGAGAGATCAATTATGCAAACCAATTTCAACAAGCTCTACGGTAGTTCTCCACTAATAGGTTTAAACTACATGAAAAAACTTAATCATGATCTACTTGAGAGCTCAAAACAATTGCCAAGTGTCAAATTATCCAAGACATGATGAGGCATTTTCTGTTTCCAACCAAATATAAATAAGTGCAATAGCTTCCAACTTTTATCATTGAACATTAAAAGTAAAACGAAGAACACGAGTGTTCATATGAAAAAGCGGAGCGTGTCTCTCTCCCAAACAAGGATTGCTAGGATCCGAATTTATTCAAACATAAACAAAAATAAAAGCACACAGACGCTCCAAGTAAAGCACATAAGATGTGACCGAATAAAAATATAGTTTCAGGGGAGGAACCTGATAAGTTGATGAAGAAGGGGATGCCTTGGGCATCCCCAAGCTTAGACGCTTGAGTCTTCTTGAAATATGCAGGGATGAACCACGGGGGCATCCCCAAGCTTAGACTTTTCACTCTTCTTGATCATATATCATCCTCCTCTCTTGACCCTTGAAAACTTCCTTCACACCAAACTTCTCATAAACTTCATTAGAGGGGTTAGTACTCAAAAAATTTGAATCCACCTTGGTCCTGTAGTGGCACATTGCAAGAACTCAATAAAACATTAGCTACAGCTCTCTACGTCTAGAAAACCTCGCTTAAAGTCCACAAGAGACAATGCAAAAAACAGAGACAGAATCTGCCAAAACAGAACAGCCAGTAAAGACGAATTTTAATAAAATACTTCCGTTGCTCAAATCAGAAAACTCAAAACTAATGAAAGTTGCGTACATATCTGAGGAACACGCACGTAAATTGGCATATTTTTCTGAGTTACCTACAGGGAAAACAGCCCAGATTCGTGACAGATAGAAATCTGTTTCTGCGCAGAAATCCAAATCTAGTATCAACCTTCGATTAGAGGCTTCACTTGGCACAACAAAACACAAAACTAAGATAAGGAGAGGTTGCTACAGTAGTAAACAACTTCCAAGACACAAATATAAAACAAAGTACTGTAGCAAAATAACACATGGGTTATCTCCCAAGAAGTTGCTTTCTTTATAGCCATTAAGATGGGCTCAGCAGTTTTAATGATGCACTCGCAAGAAATAGTATTCGAAGCAAAAGAGAGCATCAAGAGGCAAATCCAAAACACATTTAAGTCTAACATGCTTCCTATGCAAAGGAATCTTGTACACAAATAAATTCATGAAGAACAAAGTGACAAGCATAAGAAGATAAAACAAGTGTAGCTTCAAAATTTTAAGCATATAGAGAGGTGTTTTAGTACCATGCAAATTTCTACAACCATATTTTCCTCTCTCATAATAATTTTCAGTAGCTTCATGAACAAACTCAACAATATAGCTATCACATGCAGCATACTTTTCATGATTTCCAAACACATAATTTTTATCAAGTTCAAGAATAGTGGAATTAAAACTTTCAAACTTACTTTTATTAATAATATAACAAGGTAGTTGATCAATCTCAATAGATATGGGACTCATAGAATAAGTCAAGAACTCTCCAATCCCATTTTCATTAGTAGTACAATTAATATTATCAAGTAACATAGGACCATCATCTAGAGCTTTATCATAGACATTTGCCAAACAAAATTCTTTAGTACCATGCATTTCGACATCGGGCACAAACAAAGCATTATCATAAGATTTATCAAAGTAGCATGGATTATCATATATAACAGTAGCATAATCATTCTCACAAGTATTACTCATAGGTACTATTTCAAGAGAATCCACAGGAACATAACATTCAACCTCTTCCGGTAAGCATGGAGGACAATCAAATAGTGTAAGAGATAAAGAGTTACTCTCATTAGAAGGTTGACATGGGTAGCTAATCCATTCTTCCTCCTTTTGTTCGTCGCTCTCCTCTTCTTTTTCATCCAATGAGCTTTCAAGTTCATCAATTTCCTCCTCTTTTTCATCCAATGAGCTTTCGGGTTCATCAATTTCTTCTTCCATCGGTTCCTGCAAATTGTGAGTGCATTCTTGTGCATTAATGTGTCTCTCTTTATAATCAAGGATATAAGGATTCCTACTGTAGCATTCTATGCAAGAATTAAGGATAGTAGAGACATAATCTTTAAGGCCCTTACAAACAACACAAGTTTCATAATTCTCAACCATGAAGGATTCTATCTCGGAGGCTCCCATAAATAAGACAAATTGTTCTACCTCTTCGAACCCATAATGAATATAGCAATTCCGATTATAGTTCTTAATTAAAAATTCCTCACTAAAGCCACATTGAAATTTAAGATGTTTAGTATCCTGTTGAGAGCAACAGTTTATATCATGGCGTTCAAGCAAGATTTTAGCAATTGTATTCAATTTTTCTATCATAGCACTCATTATTTTACCAGTTCTTGATTCTCTATAACAATTATAACATTCTATAAGCTCCAAGTAGGTTGTTGGTTCTCCCATAACAGCAGTTTTTAATTTTTTGGTTTTTCAAATTTTTATGGATTTTTGGGTATATGAGACAAATAAAACAAGACAAAAATAAACTAAGCAAAAGTAAACTAAGCAAACTAATACTAGACAGAAATAAACTAAGCACAAATAAACTAGACAAAAGTAAACTAAGCAAAACAAAACAAAATAAAACAGAGAGAGATGTAGAGTGTACTCCCCAGGTGAACTTATGAGTAGAGCTATGCCTCCCCGGCAACGGCGCCGTGAAAATAGTCTTGATGACCCACAAGTATAGGGGATCGCAACGAGTCTTCGAGGGAAGTAAAACCCAAATTTATTGATTCGACACAAGGGGAGGTAAAGAATACTTATAAGCCTTAACAACTGAGTTGTCAATTCAGCTGCACCTGGAAAAGCACTAGCAACAGGGGTGATGTGAAAGTAGCAGTGATATGAGAGCAATAGTAACAGTAACACAGCAGCAGTAATAGTAATATGAGAGCAATGGCACCAGAAAACAGTTGACATGTAGAACGAGTATATGATGATGAAAGATGGACCGGGGTTCCCAGCTATCTACACTAGTGGTAACTCTCCAATAACAAGTGTTGGGTGAACAAATTACAGTCGGGCAATTGATAGGATTGAAATAGCATTAAGACAGAATATCAAGATCATTAATCATGTAGGCATGTTTTCCAATAATAGTCGTACGTGCTCGCAATGAGAAACTTGCACAACATCTTTTGTCCTACCAGCCGGTGGCAGCCGGGCCTCAAGGGAAACTACTCGGATATTAAGGTACTCCTTTTAATAGAGCACCGGAGCAAAGCATTAACACTCCGTGAAAACATGTGTCCCTCACATCACCGCCATCCCCTCCGGTTGTCCCGATTTCGTCACTTCGGGGCCTTTGGTTCCGGACAGTGACATGTGCATACAACTTGTAGATACAATCTAAGCAATAAGTATAGAGCTCAAATCTAAGATCATGCCACTCGGGCCCTAGTGACAAGCATTAAGCATAACAAGATTGCAGCAACAATAACTTCATAAACTTTGTAGATAGACAATCATAATGTAACAATCCATCGGATCCCGACAAACACAACACCGATTACATCGGATGAATCTCAATCATGTAAGGCAGCTCATGAGATCATTGTATTGAAGTACATGGGGGAGAGAATACCAACTAGCTACAGCTAGAACCCGTAGTCCATGGGGGAACTACTCACGGAGCATGATGGAGGCGATGGCGTTGATGGAGATGGCTTCCGGGGCACTTCCCCGTCCCGGCAGGGTGCCGGGACGAGACTTCGTCCCCCGAATTGGAGTTTCGCGATGGTGGCGGCGCCCCGGAGTCTTTCCGGAGTTTCGTCAAGAGTTACGGTGTTTTTAGGTCGAAAGGGATTTTATAGGCGAAGAGGCGGCGCAGGGGGCACTCGGGGCGCCACACCACAGGCCGGCGCGGGCCCGTGCCAGGCCGCGCCGCCCTATGGTGTGGTGGCCCTCCGGCCCCTCTCCGACTCTTCTTCGGTGTTCTGGACGCTTCCGGGAAAAATAGGAGGTTTGGTCTTCGTTTCGTCGAATTCCGAGAATATTGCCCGAACAGCCTTTCCGGAACCAAAAACAGCAGAAAACAGGAACCGGCACTCGTGGCATCTTGTTAATAGGTTAGTTCCGGAAAATGCATGAAATCATCATAAAGTGCAAGCAAAACATGTAAGTATTGTCATAAAACAAGCATGGAACGACAGAAATTATGGATACGTCGGGGACGTATCAATCCCATCGGCGCGCCAAGGAGACAGTCAGATAGTCTTTAGCTGGCGTTCTAACTTCTAGATCTCCTGTCGTACGCGTCCAAAACTTGCATGACTCCACTCCTGCAACGAGGTAGCTACAAACTGGAGTTTGGACCAAGTAGCATTCAGGCAGTTCGGCACTGGTTGAGATTCAGACCATGCCTTTTCCATCATTTGGTGATAGTCTGGGGCCCGCTGCCATGCAGCTTCATAGCGGAAACCTGTCTGGACTGGTCTCCGTTGAGTATCCTCCACAAAGCACTGCAGACGGATTAAGATCGCGAGGTGGTCGGAAGTGGTGGTGAGGATATTCTCAACCGAACAACTGTCGAATTTGGCCGACAAGGCCTCATTCGCCACCACACGGTCTAAGCGTACCCGCACAAGAGAGTCACCATCTTGCTGATTCGACCATGTGAATAAAGGACCGGAGTACCCCATATCGGCCAGTCCACAATCATCCAAGCAATCCTTGAATTGATCCATATGTGCAATTGATCTATTCTGAGGTCATGCATGCTCATGTTGAAAAAGAACTTCGTTGAAATCACCACAAGCAATCCAAGGTCCATTGATACGTCTCAAACGTATCTATAATTTCTTATGTTCCATGCTACTTTTATGATGATACTCACATGTTTTATACACATTATATGTCATTATTATGCATTTTCCGGCACTAACCTATTGACGAGATGCCGAAGAGCCAGGTGCTGTTTTATGCTGTTTTTGGTTTCAGAAATCCTAGTAAGGAAATATTCTCGGAATTGGACGAAATCAACGCCCAGGGTCCTATTTTTGCACGAAGCTTCCAGAAGTCCGAGGAGTAAACGAAGTGGGGCCACGAGGCGGTGACACGTCAGGGCGGCGCGGCCTGGACCCTGGCCGCGCGGCCCTGTTGTGTGGGCCCCTCGTGATGCCTCCTGACCTGCCCTTCCGCCTACTTAAAGCCTTCGTCGCGAAACCCCCAGTACCGAGAGCCACGATACGGAAAACCTTTCAGAGACGCCGCCGCCGCCAATCCCATCTCGGGGGATTCAGGAGATCGCCTCTGGCATCCTGCCGGAGAGGGGAATCATCTCCCGGAGGTCTCTTCATCGCCATGATCGCCTCCGGTTCGATGTGTGAGTAGTTCACCCCTGGACTATGGGTCCATAGCAGTAGCTAGATGGTCGTCTTCTCCTCATTGTGCTATCATGTTAGATCTTGTGAGCTGCCTATCATGATCAAGATCATCTATTTGTAATCCTTCATGTTGTGTTTGTTGGGATCCGATGAATATTGAATACTATGTCAAGTTGATTATCAATCTATCATATATGTTATTTATGTTCTTGCATGCTCTCCGTTGCTAGTAGAGGCTCGGCCAAGTTGATACTTGTGACTCCAAGAGGGGGTATTTATGCTCGATAGTGGGTTCATGCCTCCATTAAATGCGGGACGAGTGACGGAAAGTTCTAAGGTTATGGATGTGTTGTTGCCACTCGGGGATAAAACATCGATGCTTTGTCTAAGGATATTTGTGTTGATTACATTACGCACCATACTTAATGCAATTGTCCGTTGTTTACAACTTAATATTGGAGGGGTTCGGATGATAACCTCGAAGGTGGACTTTTTAGGCATAGATGCATGTCTGGATAGCGGTCTATGTACTTTGTCGTAATGCCTCGATTAGATCTCATAGTACTCATCATGATATATGTATGTGCATTGTTATGCCTTCTTTATTTGTCAATTGCCCAACCGTAATTTGTTCACCCAACATCTCGCTATCTTATGGGAGAGACACCACTAGTGAACTGTGGACCCCGGTCCTATTCTTTACATCCGAAATACAATCTGCTGCAATTGTTCTTTACTCGTTCTTCGCAAACAACCATCATCATCCACACTATACATCTAATCCTTTGTTTACGAGCAAGCCGGTGAGATTGACAACCTCACCGTTACGTTGGGGCAAAGTTACGTGATTGTGTTGTGCGGGTTCCACGTTGGCGCCGGAATCCTCGGTGTTGCGCCGCACTACACTCCTCCGCCATCAACCTTCAACGTGCTTCTTGGCTCCTCCTGGTTCGATAAACCTTGGTTTCTTTACGAGGGAAAACTTGCTACTGTACGCATCACACCTTCCTCTTGGGGTTCCCAACGGACGTGTCGACTGCACGCATCAAGCTCTTTTTCTGACGCCGTTGCCGGGGAGATCAAGACACGCTGCAAGGGGAGTCTCCACTTCCAATCTCTTTACTTTGTTTTTGTCTTGCTTTGTTTTATTTTATTTACTGCTTTGTTTGCTCTTATATTAAAAACACAAAAAAATTAGTTGCTAGTTTTACTTTATTTACTGTCTTGTTCTCTATATTGAAAACACAAAAAAAATTAGTTACTTGCATTTACTTTATTTAGTTTGCTTTATTTACTACTGCTAAAATGGGTACTCCTGAAAATACTAAGTTGTGTGACTTCACTAGCACAAATAATAATGATTTCTTATGCACACCTATTGCTCCACCTGCTACTACAGCAGAATTCTTTGAAATTAAACCTGCTTTACTGAATCTTGTTATGAGAGAGCAATTTTCTAGTATTAGTTCTGATGATGCTGCTGCCCATCTTAATAATTTTGTTGAACTATGTGAAATGCAAAAGTATAAGGATGTAGATGGTGACATTATAAAATTAAAATTGTTTCCTTTCTCTTTAAGAGGAAGAGATAAAGATTGGTTGCTATCTCTGCCTAGAAATAGTATTGATTCATGGACTAAATGTAAGGATGCTTTTATTGGTAGATATTATCCTCCCGCTAAAATTATATCTTTGAGAAGTAGCATAATGAATTTCAAGCAATTAGATAATGAACATGTTGCTCAAGCATGGGAGAGAATGAAATCTTTGGTAAAGAATTTCCCAACCCATGGACTGACTACTTGGATGATCATCCAAACCTTTTATGCAGGATTGAATTTTTCTTCGTGGAACCTATTGGATTCAGCTGCTGGAGGTACCTTTATGTCCATTACTTTGGGGGCGGCAACAAAGCTTCTTGATGATATGATGACAAATTACTCCGAATGGCACACGGAAAGAGCTCCGCAAGGTAAGAAGGTAAATTCCGTTGAAGAAACCTCCTCCTTGAGTGATAAGATTGATGCTATTATGTCTATGCTTGTGAATGGTAGATCTAATGTTGATCCTAATAATGTTCCTTTAGCTTCATTGGTTGCCCAAGAAGAACATGTTGATGTGAACTTCATTAAAAATAATAATTTCAACAACAATGCTTATAGGAATAATTCTGGTAACAACTATAGGCCATACCCTTCTGCTAATGGTAATAGTTATGGTAATTCTTATGGGAATTCTTACAACAATAATAGGAGTGTACCCCCTGGTCTTGAAGCTATGCTTAAAGAATTTATTAGTACATAAACTGCTTTTAACAAATGCATTGAGGAAAAGCTCGATAAAATTGATATTCTTGCTTCTAAGGTTGATAGTCTTGCCTCTGATGTTGATCTTTTAAAATTGAAAGTTATGCCTAATAAGGATATTGATAATAATATTGTTACTACATCAAATGCCATCCAAATTTGAATTAATGAGAATATTAGATTGATGACCGAATTGCATGCTAGGTGGGAAAGAGAAGAAAATGAAAAACTAGCTAAAGAAAATAATGTAGCTAAAGTTTGGACTATTACCACCACTAGTAATGTTAATGATTCACATGTTGCTACACCTCCTACTATCAATGGTAAAATAATTGGTGTTGGCAATGTTACTACTCCTAGTGCAAAGCGTGCAAAATTGCCTGAAACTGCTAAAACTGCTGAAATTGATAAAACTGCTGAAACTTTTCAAAATATTGGGGATAATGATCTCATTGCTGTAGATCATAATGGTTTAGATTTTTATGAATGTCACATCTCTGAAGTTATAAAGTTCTTACAAAAGCTTGCTAAAAGTCCCAACGCTAGTGCTATAAATTTGGCCTTTACAAAACATATTACAAATGCTCCCATAAAAGCTAGAGAGGAGAAACTAAAACTTGAAACCTCTATTCCTAAGAAGTTGGAAGATGGTTGGGAGCCTATCATTAAGATGAGGGTCAATGATTTTGATTGTAATGCTTTATGTGATCTTGGTGCAAGTATTTACGTTATGCCTAAGAAAATCTATGATATGCTTGACTTGCCACCATTGAAAAATTGTTATTTGGATGTTAATCTTGCTGATAATGCTATAAAGAAACCTTTGGGGAGGATTGATAATGTTCGTATTATGGTTAACAATAACCTTGTCCCCGTTGATTTTGTTGTCCTGGATATTGAATGCAATGCATCTTGTCCCATTATATTGGGAAGACCTTTTCTTCGAACTATTGGTGCTACCATTGATATGAAGGAAGGTAATATTAAATATCAATTTCCTCTCAAGAAAGGTATGGAACACTTCCCTAGAAAGAGAATGAAGTTACCTTATGATTCTATTATTAGAACAAATTATGATGTTGATGTTTCATCTCTTGATGTTACTTGATTCACACTTTCTGCGCCTAGCTGAAAGGCGTTAAAGAAAAGCGCTTATGGGAGAAAAATAACATCACTACGACGTCCTTTAATTTCCCTTCTCATTTCTTGACGATGTCCTTTTCGAAAAAGAAAACTGTTGACAAGGTAAGATTATACTTATTGGTTTGTCCAGGAAATTGCCACCTCTTGTTTGTTGCTCTTTCGTTTGTTGCCCTTACCAATTTTATCACTGCCCTTTCTATAAACTATGCAGCTTTGTATGTTTTGGAGTTAGGTGTTAATGAGGTGCCCTATGGTTGAAACTTCAGATTGCACTTATTTTTCTCCAAGGAAAATTGCTCTTTTTTCTTGTAAAATAACAAAATTGTATATATCTTTAGCCAAACTGATATGTAAACATGGCAGTGCCTCACATTATCTAGTTCGTAAATCGATTACCTAAGTTAATATGTTTTCACCTCAGAACAAGGTTAGGTCATAATCTTATTCTGATGCACATGTTGTGTTGTGTTGTTTATCTGTGAGTTTTACTCTAACTTAATCACGTGAGTTCTTGTGTGTCTGTGGATAAAAGATGACACTGCTAACTGAAATGGGATTTGATAGAACTAACTTCGTGCTCAGTTAAGTTTTACACCATTGAATTTGCATCATGATTCGTGCTAGTTATGAGTTGCAACATAACTTACAATTAAAATTTGATGATATCATCTGACTGAGAACGAAGTTAATTCTCAGTCGAATTGAGAAATAGCCACACCCAACTAAAATAGCTCTAAAACAACAATAAGCAGGACCAAAAAGGCTTGTAAAAGAACAAGGAGTAAAAGAAAGAGAATGAAAAAGTGCAAGGCCAGAGCAAGTTGAGAATAGATGGGCGGTGTGGTTAGATTGGCCTCCTCTCCACATGGCGCACACCCATTTGAAGCCGTAGATTACACCTCATCGCCGCCTTATCGCACCACACCCTATCTCTTACGTGTCACCTCACCTCTCAGCGGCGCCAGCATATACACCTCCTACTCTCCGTTCACCCAGACTCTTCGCTCCGGCACCGTCACTCCAACTCCGCTAAGCAGCTCCTGGAAGGAAGGATGGCATCCGCCATGGAGCTCTCCCTCCTCAACCCCACAATGCACCACCACGGCATCGCCTCTAAGTCCACCTCCCACCTCCCCGCCGTCCCCGCGCGCCGGGCCTCGTCCGGCGCCGTCCGCTTCCGCGTGAGGGCCTCCGCCGCGGCGCCGCCCGCGCCCGCCGCCAAGCCCGGGTCCCCCAAGAAGCGGGGCAAGACCGAGGTCTCCGAGTCGCTCCTCACGCCGCGCTTCTACACCACGGACTTCGACGAGATGGAGCAGCTCTTCAACGCCGAGATCAACAAGCAGCTCAACCAGGACGAGTTCGACGCGCTGCTGCAGGAGTTCAAGACGGACTACAACCAGACACACTTCATCCGCAACCCCGAGTTCAAGGAGGCCGCCGACAAGATGCAGGGCCCGCTCCGACAGATATTCGTCGAGTTCCTCGAGCGCTCCTGCACCGCAGAGTTCTCCGGCTTCCTCCTCTACAAGGAGCTCGGCAGAAGGCTCAAGGTTCGTTTTTACGCTCTAGTGTCTCGTCCTGTTCTTCTCTGTTCTTGCATGTAGGCATTCCGTCGACCACCGGGCGTGCGCTGATGCTCTGTTTCCTTTTCAGAAAACCAACCCGGTGGTGGCCGAGATCTTCTCGCTCATGTCCAGGGACGAGGCCAGGCACGCTGGGTATGTACTCGCACTCTTATCATCTTATTATACCCCATCAATAGTACAACATAATTCGATTGAGCTCAATCAGAAGCCACAAATGCATTGTACTATCATCAGAAATGCCCTTCTTCTCTCATACTGTTAAAGTTTAAACTTTACTTTTAGGCTTTCTGTTCTACTCAATTTGTCAAGAAATTGGACAACTAAGTAGTAGTTTAATTTCCCCCCACAAAAGGAAAAAAAAAGGACTAGTTTAGTTCTCAACATGATTCCTGCTGTGCAGGTTCCTGAACAAGGGACTATCCGACTTCAACCTGGCGCTGGACCTCGGGTTCCTGACCAAGGCTAGGAAGTACACCTTCTTCAAGCCCAAGTTCATCTTCTACGCCACCTACCTGTCGGAGAAGATCGGGTACTGGAGGTACATCACCATCTTCAGGCACCTCAAGGCCAACCCGGAGTACCAGGTGTACCCCATCTTCAAGTACTTCGAGAATTGGTGCCAGGACGAGAACCGGCACGGCGACTTCTTCTCCGCGCTGATGAAGGCGCAGCCGCAGTTCCTCAACGACTGGAAGGCCAAGCTCTGGTCACGCTTCTTCTGCCTTTCGGTAATGTCAAGCTCATTTATGCATTTTCTTGTATGTCTTAGTTAACTACAGATTTGTCATGCCCCTCTTTCTAACAGTTATCTGTAATGGGACACCGTTTCACAGGTGTATGTAACCATGTACCTGAATGACTGCCAACGCAGTGCCTTCTACGAAGGAATTGGTCTGAACACAAAAGAATTCGACATGCATGTGATCATAGAGGTAAAATGAACTGACTTATATTTTCCTGTTTGTACAGTCAAGTGCATGTCCTGCTGGTTGCTCTTTACCACGTTTTAAAAAGTTTCTGCTGAACATGACAATAATTGGCTTTTGTACAATAAGCATACCCCACAGGATTGAAGCTCGATACTAGTTTATTTGTATGCTTATGAGAATATCTGAGATTCATTGTAAGCTCGCTGTTATATTGATGATACGATGGTTACATATCATCTATGCAGACCAATCGCACGACAGCGAGGATCTTCCCTGCTGTCCCAGATGTTGAGAACCCTGAATTCAAGAGGAAGCTTGACAGGATGGTAGAAATCAACCTGAAGATCATTGCTATTGGAGAGTCCAACGACTTACCCCTGGTGAAGAACCTCAAGAGGGTTCCTCTTATCGCCCAACTGGTGTCTGAGATCATCGCCGCGTACCTCATGCCCCCCATCGAGTCTGGCTCCGTTGATTTTGCCGATTTTGAGCCCAAGCTTGTGTACTGATTTGTAGAAAAAGATTTATCGCTCCCTCTCTCTTCAAAAAGAACCTAATGATGCACCATTCTCCTCGAGGGACTCTGAATGAGGAAGTGATCCATGGTAATCAAACAGGATCGGCATCTTCCTGTGCTCGTTTGTAAAGTATACTTGCCAAGTTTTCGTTCTGTCACATCAATATGTAAATGGCATTGAACTGCATCAGAACGGGTGTTCCAGTTTTCCTGCTGATGGAGAAGTACATCTGAAGTTGGTGTGTAACTTGTGTCCATACTTGAGTCAGTAGCAATATAGCATTCAAAGTTCTAGATATGCTATGTATTGTGGAAATTCAATTCGGCTCCCGGGTGCATATGCTCGCTCTACCAAAAAATTATTTCCGAAATGTTGAAATTTTTTGACAAAAAAATCTACATGTACATGTCCACAATAGATGTGCTTATAAGACTACATTTATTTGCATAGAACACCCTACATGAATATTCAGAGACTGGGTATAGCTTGGCAAGACATATTAGAACACTACACATTTAGCAAATAGCAGTGGCTCAACACAACCTTTATGCTACGATGGTTAACACTTTCTGTAGATCTTTTTCTTTTGATAAAAGAGTGAGCACATGTGGCCTCTTCATCCAGTGATGCACACAACACATTTCATTGAAAAAAAGTATTTCTTACAATATACTCCATCCCTTCCAATGAATAAGGCACACACGCTATCAAATATTTGTCTTTAACAAAAAATTAATTCATGTATATAAGGAATGTTGGATATAGAACTATTACCGTTAGAAAGTGTTTTTTGATAACAATATCAATAATGAAATGTATAATCGTGACATTGTTGATCAATTCTTTTGATCGAAGTCCGTCTTGAAATAGGTGTGTGCATATCTATAATATCTAAATAGAAGCAACCCACTAAGTTGATTTCTCTCAACATGCAAGCTATCCACCTCATCAAGCTTCTTTGACAAATCCGAACTTGCCACATCACCCTCACTACTCCATCGGATATGCCACATCAGCGAAGAGAAAAAAATTCACTGGAACATTAAGCCGGATTGCAAAAAAGAACAACCAACTACTATCATTTCTCTACCCATTGGCCTTCTATCTACCCAGGCCAGCCACCAAGTGTAGTCGTTAACGCTCGAAGTAGAAGGCTGTTAACGCTTCTTCTCCTCCATGATCTATGTATTGGTGCAATCTCTTCCTCTCCCTCACGATCTTCTATAAATTTAGCGGCAGTTTTCTCTCTTCTACATATTGTGTCACATCTTCTTTTTGATCTCCTTTTTTCCACGGCTGACTTCTATGTCTTCTCTTCACATCGCTAGATTGATTTTTAATTTCTGCCATGAGCAGGTGGACAAAAGATCGATGCAAACTGTGGCGCTTGCACTAGCTAGGTACGTACACTGCAAGCTAGGGGAGGTCCGGCTGGCGATTCTAACTTGATGGAAATTCGCTATTGTGCGCAGCTACGACCAATCAGATGTTGTTCCATCTTCCCATATCTCCAAGGTCTAAGTCTCAAGATCAACCTGGAGGCAAGCAGATAAATCATAGGAAAAGAAGCAGAACACCAAACGGTTGAATTCAGAAATTATAGCGCAGAAAATAGATACAGAAAAAATTGAAAGTTAGAGGAAGAGCATTGTTGAACGGTGAGAATGTTTTACTTGCACGTCGCCCAAACTTTACCTTCTCTGTCTTCATCCGTTTTGATTAACTACTTTGAGTTTTCATTTTTCTATCGATACATAGCATCCCTTGATTTGGTAAGTAAATGTTACTTAACATGTTGTCAATCTAAGTTCACCTAATTTTTTCTTCATATATACATCTTCACTTTTCTCAATATTTGCATACATCTGTGAATGATATATTTTCATTTTGATGGTATAATGTGACACACTACACATTTTCTTGTCCCGGTACGACTATACTTCGGCACCGTAACATATATCTAAACATTCTTACTGTATACCAAGATATTGATTTTAATTTATTGTGCCAATGGAAAATGTGAGGCACTATGTGACTCTACTATCAAGTCCCTTAAATTGTCACGTCGAAGACAACATTATCATATTTTCGCCTAACCACAATAGTCAATATTTGACCCTTTAAAAAAAAAAATTATACAACATATTTCATGTGCATAATTTAATCTTGATATATTTTCATACCACGTATTCCCGCTGCAACGCGCGGGGAATCATCTAGTTATTCATATGAAGGGAGAGAGAGTATTGTCTCTAAAGGATCATCACCATTTAAATGATGCAATTCATGAATTACATATCCTAATGGTAGACTAGTAGAGACAGATGTTGATATTGGCTGAATAAGGCTCATGGTACTATCGCCAAGTAGTTGCGCCTATAGATTAGAGTATCATACCACATGGTGTATGTGGTGAGCAACCTAAACAAACAAATATCAAGATTAGACTATCATATACCTTTGCAGTTGCACTAATTACAGGCTGAGTATTGCTAACAATGTATTTTATTGGTATATTTCTACTAGCGTCTTGGATTTTTTTTTTGGAAAATTTACCGAGTCTCTTGCTCTGAGGACATGATGAGTATGTTTAGTTTGAGTCCAAGACTAGTAGGCTTTGGCGCGGCGGCACACCACGCCCGTGGCGGCATTTTTTTGCGTTTTTATTTTAAATCCACTAAATATCCACATTTGGCCGTTTGCTCTAAATAGCGCAAATGTTCGGTAAATATATCGAATCATCCAACTATTTTTTGTGTGGGAAATTGCGTCGACAAATTATCGCAAGAGAGGCGGAAAAACCGCCGCGCCCGAATCATCCAACTATTTTTTGTGTGGGAAATTGCATCGACAAATCATCGTGAGAGAGGTGGAAAAACCGCCGCAGCCGTGGCAGCATTGTTTTGCCGTTCTTTTTAAAATTCAATAAATATCCGCATTTGGCAGCTTGCTATAAATGCCGCGAATATTTGTTGAACATATTAAACTGCCAAACATTTTTTTTTCGTGCGAAGTTGCTTTGGCAAATTACCGCGGGAGGGGGAAAAACCGACGCGCCCGTGGCGGCAGTTTTTTTGCCTCTATTTGAAAAAGCACTAAGTATCCGCATTTGGCCGCTTGCTTTAAATGGCGTGAATTGGCAGCTTGCTATAATACTGCGAATATTCGGTGAACATATTAAATTGCCAAACTTTTTTTTTCGTTCGAAGTTGCTTCGAAAAATTACCGCGGGAGGGGGAAAAACCGACGCGCCCGTGGCGGCAGTTTTTAGCCTTTTTTTTGAAAAAGCAGTAAATATCCGCATTTGGCCGTTTGCTCTAAATGGCACGAATATTTAAAAAATATCTTAAATTGTCGAACTTTATTTTTTGTGCGAATCTCCATCGAAAAATTATCGCGGGATAGGGAAAAATCGGTACTGGTAACCATGTGCCCTGTTCACGGACACTGTTCATTGCGAGACTGGTTTCATGGTGACCGGCACTGTTCATGGGTAATGTTCATTGCGGTGGTACTGTTCACCGAATTTTCCTGTAGCATCCTGCCGACATGTTATGGTCTGATTGGCCAAAAAATGCGCGTGAACAGTGCCAGACGACGTGGAGGCATAGTTTTAAAAACCGGACCGGTGAGTGAACCGGTCAAGCTGTTGGTTCGCGGTTCGCTGGTCTAACCGTCGGTTCATTTGGTGCCGGTATGATTTGTTAAAATTTAATGTAATTTCAGAAAAAGTTAATCTAAAATCAACTATATAGTATCGAAATCAGCTGCACAACAGAAAGTAGACTCAGCGTAGCTGGTGTTGGGCCTGAACTGGACCTAGGATAGCTTCCGGGCAGGTCGGAAGTTCAATTCTTTCTTATCGCATTTTATTTTCCTATTTTTTACTGGTTTTTTACTATTCTGACCAGTGCTTCTTAAAAACCCGGAGAACTCGTCGGTTTAGGTTTTTCCTGGTCGGACCGCCGGTCCGGTCCGGTTTTTAAAACTATGCGTGGAGCTGCTCCCAGCGCATCAAAACAGCCAGCTTTTATATAGTGTATTACTATCCTACCAAATATTTGGTTAGCAATTCACGAAAAGAAGTTAGCCAATTTTATTTGTCAAGGTTTCTTGTGTCCATTTTTTTGGAAGGGGGCTGGAAAGCCCGTCCTATGCATCAAAATGATGCATACAACGTTGTTCGGTTATTCAAAAAAGTCTAGAGAAAGCATACATTGATCAACGTGAACTGGCAAAAAGTTGCCACCCCTACAAAGAGTGGTAATGTAAAAATAAGTTGGTAAGGAGTCATGAGCTGTACATGTTTGCCAAAAAATGAACCAGAGTTAGTAAGTAGTCAATAGCATGTCCAAAAAATACCCAAACAATGGCCAAAGGTGTGGCCATAACCAAAAATAGGCAAGGTACATCTTGGCTACAAGCCAAATAATTGGTCACTCACTCCCACTAGTGGAGAAGTTTGAGTAAAAGACAAAGGAAGAGAAAAGACCCACCATTGCAAGGGCGTACGCAGAAGGGTGAGCGGGTGGGCCAGGCCCACCCTGAATTTTCAGAAAATGTTTTATATTTATTTATTTGAGGAAATTTTTATTACACATGAGCAGTAAAAAATAGAAATTAGAGGTGTATGCCCACCCTGAGGTATTTTTGTGCGTCCGCCATTGCCATGATTCACCTTACCGCAACAGAACTTATCGACCACCTGTTTCTCTCCTCTCATGGATGTTGATCGCCCATCTGGCCTCTGCTCCTCCTCTCTCGACCACCGCTCGCCCATAGTCGTATTATGCCAGGAATCTTGTGAACCACGGCTTACAACCACAAGCTCACAAAATCTCATTAGATTTCCACATTATAGTTTCAATCATGTGATCAACTAGATATTTTCCTGATCTTGCCTTGCTAGTGTACCACTACTTGAATCATTTGTAATGTTTAGTTACTTCATCAGTCTATGTATAAGGCCACTGTCTCATTTTCAAGGTGCGAAGAAAAGAAAAATCAATTAATAAAATATATTACATGTGATGGCTCTTTCAATTTTTTTTCAATTGCAGACAATGTTCACATCAATAAACACCATTGTAAGAGGGAGAAATCAAATTAGTTCTTCTCATGGAGAGATAGTTGCCTTGTACTTGTAGAATACACATTTTGGTAGTGACCTTATATCTAAAGATGGAGTGAGTAATAAAAAAAGAAGACATTTACTTTTCCAATCCTCACTTGTTTTCTAGGATTAGAAATAATTAATTTTGGTTGTGGAAAGGGTACGAACAACACAAACCTTGTTAGAGGAGAATAAAAAGAAACTAGAGGCTTCAAGACAAGCTCAGATAGTTTCATTGACAGATCTATCATGTCATGTGTAAATTTCAGTTTACTTCTCAAAGTCGTTAAGGTCTATGAAGAAATCATCAATATGATATTTGGAGAATATTATTGATGAAAATAGGATCAAACATTTTATTCTAAAAATACTAACAAATAAAATTATATACTTTCTCCATTCCAAATTAAGTGAGTCAATTTTTTCTAGATATTGGTTAGGTCTTCCGCGTCTCCCAGGCGGCGGCGGCAGAAAAGCTTTTCCTGCTCCAATCTCCGGCGTCTGTGCTGGGCCCCTCTCCTTCCGCTTGCCGCTCCGGCGGTAGGAGGGAGGGGGACCCCGTTTTTTGCATGGTACTTAGGGCTAGGAGTTCTCTGGCATGGCGCGCCGTTGGGGTGGTGGGAGCGGCGCCCGGGCAAATAAATCTGCCTCAACTCTTCACCCACACCGACGCTGTCCTTCATGGTGGCGTCTCGGAGTTGGTGGCATCAGTAAGCTTGCCGATCTTTCGGATCGGTGGCTTTAGGGTTCATGGATGGTGTCGTCGAGGCGGCGGCGACGACTCCATCAAATGGTTTTTCCTCCTGCTCTGTCCCCGTTGCTGCGGCGTTGTCTCCGACGCCAAGGTGGAGTAGAGAGGATTTGTCCAGGAGTACGTGCAGACGGTGGTCTACATTGGTGACAACTGGAAGATGGTGCACCTTGTGGTGGGTTCGTGGTTGAAGGCTGATGGTTCTGGTTCCCTACTCCGATATCGTCGTGCGTGGGTGTCAGTGCTGAAGTTCGATGGCCTGTCCAGGACATGCTGCCCTGGTTTGATTCTTTCAACAACAATGGTTTGTCCTATGACAAACTACATTGGAGGTCTGAAAAAGCTGATGATCAGCGATGGAGCCGCGTCGAGCTCAGGTGAAGAGGTGATATGTCCATTTTTTCCTTTGCTACGGTGGTGCCGAAGAAGATGGATGGGCGTTGGTTTGTCACATAGGTTTATCCTATCTTTTCAGATCTGTAAGATTGGTGTATACTCCGGCTGCGCGTTCGGTTAATATGGTTAGTTCGGTTTGGTTAATACGGTTTTTCGGTAAATACGATTTTAATACTTCGGTAAATACGGTTTCGTATAAAAATACGATTCGGTTTCGGTAATAACCATATAAATTCGGTTCGGTTTCGGTATTAACCAAATTAACCAAAGTTGACGCGAATTTTTAAATAACATCTATTTTTTATGGGCATATATTTGATATTTGTATTATTTATGACCAAACCGATTGTGTTACAGGAGAAAGAAATGATAAATAACGGAAGTGCAGCCAAAATAAAAAAATTGAAGCATTATCAGGGACTTGAACCCTCGACCTGTCACAAATACATGCATACAACAACGTAATTACCAGTTACCACCACACCAGAGTAGCTTCTTTGTAAAATGCACATGTTATACATATATAAAAGAGGTTAACGTGAATTTTGTATGGGACCAGAAAGCAAAATTCTTTGCTGTGATTGGCTATTCGGTTTTATTCGGTTAACCGTGGTTTTCTCGGTTTTTAACCGAATTAACTGAAGTATAAACGGTTAGCATTTTTGCTAACTGAAACCTAACCATAAAACCATAAAAACTGAAATTCGATTTCGGTTAGGTTTTTTCCGGTTCGGTTTTCGGTTTCGATTCGGTTATGTGCAGTCGGAGTGTATACATACTTTGTATCTCGTCTTTTATTTATCAATGAGAATCGTATTACCATGCAAAAAAATTCTAGATATTAATATAAAGAAAAATACTACCTCTGTCCATCTTTTGATGTCAAAAGTTTATCTAAATATAAATATATCTAGACACACTTTAGTGCATAGATAATTCGAATTTAAAGGAGGGAGTACTATGTTGCAAGAATGGTGGCAGATATTTGGAAAGGCACACCGGGTCGGTGCAAGGCAAAAAAGACCATTGATGATGTGTCCCCAAAACGCTTTGAGCCGGGGCGTTTCCTTTCGTAAATGACCACCACACCTCCTAATTTAAAGCCTAGCCAGCCTCCCAGGGGCTTACCCGCAAAACTTGTTCCCCCTCTCTTTGCCCCCCTTCTTCTCGATTCCGCTCCGCAAACCCTTCCCCTCCTAGAAACCCTAGCTCTCGCCCCATTGCCGCTCGAGTTGCTTCTTCGCCGCCGACATGGGCTCCGGTAAACCCCCGCTCCCCCAATTAGCGCCTAGCGTTCCCATCTGCTCGATTCCCCCCGGGCTCGATTGTTGCTGTTCCTCTCCCTTCCCTTGCGTGATCGGTTCCTCCTTTTTCGTGTGCGCCTAGATGCAGACATGGAGGACTACGGGTTCGAGTATTCCGATGAGGAGGTGGAGGAGGCGGACGTCGACATCGAGAACCAGTACTACAACTCCAAAGGTTTGATTCCTTCTCCGCCCTTGCCACGTCCCTTGGCGATCGATCCCCTTGCCTGTTTCGAGTATGGTTGCGTTCCTAGAGAGCCCGATTGACCACTCCAATCTCCTCTCGCGCATCCCCATTTTATAGTGGTATAGATAGGGTTCCGATTTGGGTTATGATGTGTGGGAATCGCCTCTGTGTGTAGTTGCCAGTTCTGTTGTGCCCTGTTAATCTGCAAGGGGAATTTTAGTTAGGGCGTTGATTGAAGGCATCCCTACGATCTTATTATGTTTGGGGAACAATAAATAAATATGCTAATTGCAATTGACACGCACAGGGTGCTTATTTGGGTCCTTTTTTTTGAATGGGAGATGCAGTTTCCACGACTGCAAGAAAGAATGTCTAGCAATTGTGTAGTTTGTCTAATCCTATCGTCACCTTTCACAATTAACAGTTAATTTTTTGATCTGGCAAACACGTCTGCTCCATCTAAAAAGGGGAAAAAATAACTAAGCAATAATGGATGGGCAGACCAAATAGCTGCGGTCTATTACTTTTTACCTTATTATAACGTACTTTTGAGGTATAGGCAACATGGCTTCGTACAGATTATGGACCTAGGACTAGAACAGTAGGACATTGCTAATTAGACCATCACACCTTTTTGTCCTTAGATTCATTCCAACTTGACTTTCTTTAGTGTTTTCTTGCATTTTAACTTCTGAGTGAAGTAGGCCGCTTTAATCAGGCCAGTTATTTTTATATAAAAGATTTCCTTTGTGATTTGCTTGACCAAATGCCTCTATACTGTTCTGTTCTGAACTCAAGTTGGAATGAATCTAACTTTAAGCTTGTTATTGGTGATAAGATAGTTTAAAACGTTGTTCTCGGACAAGTCAATGGTATTTCTTGTGTTCTCTACTTAAATTATGCAGGAAGAGGTTGGTTAGTATTACTTGGTTGCAGTAGATATATGTTTGGAAAACTTGGTTCTATAGCACCAGAAGGTCCCTACTTTAGCAAGATATCCTAAATCTTGGATAGCAGCAGAGTCATATAGGTTGATGCATGTGAGAAATAGAAAGGACAAGCATCACCACCACAAAAGCTACATACGCATGCTGACATGCTGACACAGGAAAGACAAACTGCTGCGGGCTGCTGTTTCCTAAAGGCAAGTTACAGTCCACAGGAGTTTCAGAAAGGGCTGAATCTGGAAGATTTGGGGATTTGGGAATAGTTTTAGAGGAATTAGAAGAATTTCAAGTAGGGATGGCTAAGAAGCATCTAGATCCAGTAAGAGAAGAAAGATGATTGTTTGTTCAAATTCACACACACGCCACCACTATTTCCCAACCATCGCCGCTGTAATATCTTGGCCACTCCACCATATCCTGCTACCTTCCCTTTATTTAGATCCAGAACTACCTCTGCAACTTTTTGGCTATTGGCACTTGGAAGCAGAACTGACTGGTGAATCTCAGGGTTCCCTTCAAATCCTCTCTTGGCTGTCCTACCACTTTTATCAGGCACTGTTTGTATATCATATTAGGGGGCATCATTTTGTGCTGCTCCTCAGTGCAACATATTTTCTGACCATGTGGTGCGGACAAGTTCTACAGTTTGCAAGGCTTGGTTACCTGCTAGAGGCGGTCTAGTCTTTTTTTTTGGAGACGGTCTTTTAAGAAAATATCATACTACTTGTAACATACTCCCCCCATCTCCAGTTTGTAGGGCGTAAAACTTTCCTGTCAAAATTACAAAAGGAAGGGCCCACTCCCATCTTTGGCACGAAACTGCTGATAATGCTACTTCGTGCCACACACCCAACTGTAAACACGTGCTAGCCTTAATTACCTTCTGTGCATGCCGTTAATCCTGCATGCATATGCATGCATGCAAAGAGAACACGTGGCTTGCCTGTTCCATTACTGTGCTCCCTTTGGTCTTCCATTCGAACTGGCATCTATAATTTGCTTTCCCTGCTGGTGGCTCCGTATAAAAGCAAACAAAACAAAATGCCCCAGGATGCTGATGCCATCACAATGGCTTTTAAGATGGTAAGGCGTCCTAAAGCGCTGGGGCGCTCTACCGCCTAAGCGCCTAAAGCGGGCAAAACGCTTAGGCGCTGGGGGCGATCTATCGCCTAAGCGTCCTAAGGCGTGCGCCTTAAGAACCATTAGTCATCACCGCAAGCCATTTGCGTGACATTAAGGCTACTGGAGATTGAGTGGGTGCTATGTATCTTGTGGGATAGGATATTGCATTGTACTTAAGGCTGATTATGGTCAATTGTGTGCGAAATCAGGCGCAAAATTTTCTGAGGTTCTTGGTCTTTGCAAAAAAGCTGTCCTATAAACTGGAATAGACAGAGCATTATTTGTTAATGTTTTGAAGATGCTTTTACATTAACATCATTGTCACATCTAAACTAAAAAAGATGTGCATGCTTTGACTTTGCACATGGATTTTACATGATAGTATGTATTTTTTTTCATATGCTTATTATTTTAATGAAAGATGCAACATCCCTCTGCAGGTATGGTCGAGACAGACCCAGAGGGTGCACTTACTGGTTTTGGTTCGGTGGTTGGTATGGAGCCTGAAAAGGCTGAATGGTAAGCATTATCATTTCTAAATATTCTGATTCGCTATTCTGTTTTATCTTCAATCTGCCCATGTTTGCGCTGGACAATATGAATGCTCAAGTCTATTGGCAATCTTAATGAAATTACCTCCGTTCCAAAATATAAGCCTTTTTAGAAAGCATACCTGTATCTGATATATTGGTTACCAACTGTTATCCTGAAGGTTAGGAACTTCGAGTACTAATATGTTGGATAATGTTGATCATATGCTAATCTCGCTCACTAGCTGTCACTCATAATTATGGGCCTGCCAGTCAGATGTTAGGTACTTTGTGGGCAAATTTGGGTCATTGATCAGAACCACCAGGATTTCTTTTGATACGGGACTCATATGGAAGAATCACTTGCATTTATGGTTAGGTGCTTTGTGGACAATTTATTTAGGTCATTGATCAGAACACCAGGATTTCTTTTGATGTGGAACTCATACGGAAGAATCACTTGCATTTATGGGTTTTATCGACTTGCATTTTCAAGCAGTTTCGTAGTTGAAAAACTGCCATCTCAGTATAACCTGCTTCAATTGCTTTAGCTTTGTGCTCTTATGAGCAAAGTCCGAGAATAAACTTGAAGTGTTTTTCCATTCTACTTTCTCCACTTCTTTAAAAGCTTCTCAAATCACACTTATTACAATCTCACAGACACACTTCCTGACCTTGAGCACAGCGCTGAAAATCCAGTATAGATTTCGTGATATATCAGGTTTAGTAGTTTGAACCACCAGATCTGAGACATGTGTACTGGCAGAGCGCACAAGGTCACTGTATATTTGTTCAGGTATGAGAAGCAATGTGCCATTTTATACCATCCATTCGGATGTTTGGGGCTTCTCATAACATATCCTGTTCTCATCACTTTGATTCTTGATTCACTGCTTGATTTAAGACGGGGTTCTATGCTTTCTATCCCCATTTGACAAAAGTTAGCTTCCCCTATTATTGGTCAAGCAACGCTTCCTTTGTTGATGTGTCCGATGCCTACCTATTAAACACGGTTCTTGGTGAGGACTGGTATGTTTCTTCGGTGTTAATTGGACATTGGTACATCGTAAAATTGTGTGCCTTTTCTCACATTTATTAGTGAAGTAACAAATGAAATAGTTAATCTATGTGACTGCTTTGTACATGTTGAATTAAATCATCAGTATTTTTTCAATCAAATTAACTGGTGTACTTGTACCATTCATATTATTCATGTTGAGGTGTCTAATTTTTATCTGTTAATAACTTCATGTTTGTAGGGGATTCAAGGCTCTCAAACAAACAGTGAAGCTTTATTATAAGCTGGGGAAGTACAAAGAAATGATGGATGCCTACAGAGAGATGTTGACATACATAAAATCTGCTGTGACACGTAACTACAGCGAGAAATGTATAAATAACATCATGGATTTTGTTTCTGGGTCTGCTAGTCAGCACTTCTCTCTTCTTCAAGAGTTCTATCAGACAACACTTAAAGCTCTGGAGGAGGCAAAAAATGAGGTTTGTTGTATTCTCGAAACTAGAATTTGATCTGTTTAACTATTGGTCTTCATATGTAATTATTGTTTGTGGTGCAGAGATTATGGTTTAAGACAAATCTGAAACTTTGCAAAATTTGGTTCGACATGGGAGAGTATGGTCGCATGAACAAGGTGCTTATATGTGTTCCTCTATTCATACTGTTTTGCTTGAACAATCTGTCATCCTTCATTCCTTAGTCTTCATGTATTCACATGTACCTTCTTAATGACAGATACTGAAGGAGCTGCGTAAATCTTGTCAAAAGGAAGATGGAACTGATGATCAGAAGAAAGGCACACAACTTCTGGAAGTGTATGCTATTGAGATTCAAATGTACACTGAAACAAAGAATAACAAAAAACTGAAGGTAAGACATCTATGTGCCTACCTTTCTGAGTAATTTGTCAGTGACTTACAGGTTATTGGAGTTCAAGATTTATTGAATTCGTTTATGTGGTGTTGCAGTTCCATTTTTTTTTTTTTTTGCATTTTGTGCTGTTGCAACAGTGGTATCTTCTTGTAAAGCAATGTTACTGCAACGTTTTTTAATCAAATGATTCTATACTGTTACCTGAATTTCTTTGGAGTATTTTTCAGTTGTTGAGTATATTACAAGCAGGTGCTTATCTGTATTTTGATGGAATAAGAAGTTTTATCTTGCCTAAAAGGAAAATGTTTAGCTTTCAGGATCATAATATTTATTGCATACCATCTTTCATGGAAGAAAATTGGTTATTTTGTCAGCTTTATATAACCTGCAGATTACAACAGTGATACGTGTCATTTGTATTCTTTGCAACATTAGCTTAAGATTAGTGATCTTAAGGAATTCTGCTTCTTTTTAATAGAACTGTGTGACTGCTGGTGCTAGAGTCCCACTGCGGATTTTGTTAGCATGAAATGGGCTTTCTGAACTGAAATAAACTGTTTGCTGTTGCAGGAATTATACCAGAGGGCTCTTTCTATCAAATCAGCAATACCTCATCCAAGAATTATGGGTATAATTCGTGAATGTGGTGGGAAGATGCACATGGCTGAGAGACAGTGGGCGGACGCAGCGACTGATTTCTTTGAAGCATTCAAAAACTACGATGAAGCTGGCAATCCACGGAGAATCCAATGCCTCAAGTACGCTATCATTAGCACTTTGCTGTCATAAGTTTTTAGCTAAATAGCTTGCAGAACTAACTGTGATCCTTATGAAAACTTGTTTTTGCTGCACATTAGATATCTTGTTCTTGCCAATATGTTGATGGAGTCCGAAGTTAATCCCTTTGATGGACAAGAGGCCAAACCGTATGACCTTTGACACCCTCTTTGGTCTTGTAGCTTGATTTTCATCCCTCTCTGAAACTCCTTAAATGCTTGCAGGTACAAAAATGATCCTGAAATCCTCGCAATGACAAACTTGATTGCAGCATACCAGAAGAATGACATCATGGAGTTTGAAAAGATCCTAAAGGTCAGTGTTCTTGAACATATGATTTTCCTTGTCTGCAGCTATCCTAAACTCTTAATTTTATGTCCACTGATTCCTTTGTAATTGTTATTTTTTTTTACCAGAGCAATAGAAGAACAATAATGGATGATCCTTTTATCCGTAATTACATTGAGGACCTATTGAAGAACATCAGAACTCAAGTTCTGCTCAAGCTTATTAAGCCATATACAAGAATAAGGATTCCATTCATTTCACAGGTGAGTATTGACTTCTGCATATCCACACTTTCTTTGCTAGCCCAAATTTTGTATTTCTCCTGGAAAACATGCTGTCCTCCACCAAATGAACACCATAATTTAATGCTGGAACAATAAATACATGAATGATATATCATGCTACCTCTGTATGTGCTTTTTCTGCTTTAAGGGTTTACAAGACATGTGACATGAAGCAGGATCATTTCCTTAGTCCTTGTTAGAACAAAACCACTTAAATTCAGTTTTCAGAACTTACAATATGTGCGCACTTAAATGTAGCTAAGTATTATACAGTTCTTTTGCAACATGGTGGTCCAGTTTTTATGAATTATGTCGCTTGTGACGGATAGCTTGTCTTAGCATCGCCTGTCTTAGTCGTTCGTGTTTTGAAGCTAAAGATGTACTCCCGGTGTCCCAAAATGTAAGGCACATTAAAATCTGCTGGTCAACTAGTAACTTTGACTATGATTTGTACTTATAATATCTCCACCAAATCTGAATAGGTATATATGAAATGAAAGAGATTTGTAAGACGAATGAAACAATGCCTTTTAGATATTTTGAAACCATATAATTTGGTACATATTAGTGGTCAAAGTCATGCATGAAAGACTGCGAAAAAAGTATGCCTTACATTTTGGGATGGAGGGAGCACAATTCATCTTAACATCGACTGTTTTAATTTTAGGAGCTAAATGTTCCGGAAAAGGATGTCGAGCAGCTCTTGGTGTCGTTGATTCTGGACAACCGTGTCCAGGGCCATATAGATCAGGTGAACAAGCTGCTAGAATGCGGTGACAGGTGCGTGTTACCACCTTTTCTCACATTCTTGACATGCTCTTTACTAGCAACTTATGAGGGTGCTGATTTACATTTTTTCAGGTCAAAGGGAATGCGGAAGTATCAGGCCATCGACAAGTGGAATACTCAGCTCAAATCCATTTACCAAACGGTGTCCAACAGAGTTGGGTGAGAGGTGGCAGGTTTCCATTTGTACCTGCTACTTGGAGTACTTTTGGTGTCTGTGGGCTTAAGTGCAAATGGGTACTTGAGATGAGATCCTGGATCTGGATGTGGGTAAAGATGTCAGTGTAATGAACGCAGCACACCAGTTGACAGATTATATGTACTTATCGCTTATTTTCTGTGATTTGACCAGCGGAATGCTGGGATTTTGTCCTGAACTGAATGGGATTCCAACTCTGCCGAGATTTGGTTGAAAACTCGAAATCCATGCTAGTAGAGAGATGCACAAAAAGTATGCTTCCGGGGTGTAATTTAATTTGTTCATTCATATCGCACTGGTTGAGTTGTTCTGCCCCACAAATATCTCGTCTTGCAGCACACTATGTATACTAAGCTCTGGGAATTTGCACCTTACACTACGGCATCAACTACGTCCCTAATTGCTGGTGGGAGTTTAGTAAGTACATCAAGCTAAAAAAAAGTAACCATTTCTTGTCGATCTTGTCAGCGGCTTAGTCATTCAGTCATGACTGACCGAATATTATTTTGAAATCAAGATCAATGACGGTCTAGCCCCTGAATGCGGCGAGTTCGTGACGGTCGAGCCCGCGAGTTTGCGGTGGCAGGTCAGTGCTGCACGAGTCCATGAGTCCGCGGTGGACTAGTGCGGGGTTTAGCTGAGATGATTATGCATGCAAAAAAGCGACAACTAATTAAGGCGAGTGACTCACGTGGCCACGAGTGTCCCCATGACTCAGTTTTCCAAGGAACTCATGCATACCAAAAGAAGCCATGATTGATGCAGATAACAATGCAAAAAGAAGGATTGCTTTTGATAATGAACATGAACTTTGGCAATCGTTAATACCAATATGGTGGTTGATGGGGAGGATGATAAAAGAAGTAAGAAGGAGGAACTTCTGGATTCAAAGAACACCAAAAGGCATAAGAAAGTTGATGACACTTCAGCCCGAGGGTGATTGCCGGGAGCAATGAAAATATCGAATCCAACTACCGTGGGTTAAACAAACTTGCGGCAGTTAATGTGCTTTACAGAAACGTTTAAAACCAGATGTGTTCTTTGACTCATCTGATGAAAGTAAGGGCGGAAAACATGAAGAGAAAGCTGGGGTATGACCACATGCTCGTTTCAGTGAGCGATGGGAGAAGCGGAGGATTAATGATGTTGTGGAGGACCAGGTTGAATTTTACTTCTTCGGAGATCCACAAAAAAATTCTAGACATCCCTATTGATGAAAATTCAGATAATAGTTGGAGAATAACGAGGTTTTCTGGGGAACCAAGTGGTGATCGCAAGCATCTATCATGGGACTATATTCGAAATCTGTATAGCATGGTGGATCTCCCTTGGGTCATGTTAGGAGATTTCAATGAAATTTAATCTAACCAGGAGAAGGAGGGAGGCAATTTGAGACCTCAAAGGTATATGCAACAATTACGAGACGCTCTGGTTGATAGTGAATTATGCGACATGGGGTTTACGAGAGACAAATTTATGTGGAGATGAGGTAGAAGTAGAGAGCGCCTGGATAGAGCTGACTGCGAGTATATGGATGAAGAGCAATTGAGGAATCATGGTGGGAAAAAATGTTTGAGGCAAAGTGGTTGATGGAGGACTCATTTGTTGATATAGTGGGGGCATCATGGGAGAGAGCCTAAGGTGGTGGGCCGGGCAATCTGGCCCAGAAGCTTCAGAGAGGTCCATTTCGCCCTCCATGCATGTGATAAGAGGGTTTTAGGGGAGCCAAAGCGATGGTTGAAGGAACTCCTATCTGATCTTGACTGGGTGTTGAGCGGTCCTCTTTCAGATGAAGCAACAACGATGCAACAAAAATTCAACTAGAGATTGAGAATATACACGAGCATGATGAAATCAAGTGGATCCAAAGAAGTAGGGCTAATTGGATGAAAGGTGGCGAACGGAACACGTCCTGTTTTCATAGCTTTGCCACGACTAGGAAAAAGAGGAACTTCGTGAAGAAATTGAAGTATGAGAATGGGAACTGGATTGAAGGATGGGATGATCTTTTTAGCCATATCAATGGTTACTTTAGCAACCTCTTTGCTTCTGAGGTGGAGGCTCCTAATGAAGAGGTCATCAATAAGGTAAACCATGTGTTTCTGAGGCTACGAATGGTTTTTTGTGTGCTCCTTATACAAGAGAGGAGGTCAAGAAGGCCATGTTTAATATCATGGATTTGAAGGCGTCGGGCCCTAATGGGTTACATGCCATTTTCTGTAAAAGGTACTGGAGTTTACTTGGGGAGGAGCTGATTGATGAAGTTTTGTTGGCAATAAACTCAGGTGTAGTACCTGATGATTGGAATAACACTACAACGGTCTTGATACCAAAAGTGGAGAGTCCTGACTTGGTTACACAATATAGGCCTATAAGTCCGTGTAACTTTATTTACAAAGTGATCTCAAAGGTTTTGAGGGCAAGATTGAAAACTATTATTCCGGAAATTATTTCCCCGACTCAGAGTGCTTTTGTGCCTGGTCGTTTGATCACAGTTAACGTCTTAGTGGCCTTTGAATCATATCACACAATAAAGAAAAAGAAAGAAGGAAAATATGGTGTTGGTGCAATTAAATTGGATATGCACAAGGCATACGATCTGGTAGAGTGGATTTTTATGGGGAAAAAAAATTCTTGCTTGATACGAGTTTCATGCTACATGAATCAAATTAATTATGTCTTGTGTTGGCTCTATCAAGTACCAAGTGAGGCTCAATGGGAAAGAAATTGATCAGTTTGTCCCGACCAGGGGTTGCATCAGGGAGACCCCCTTTCTTCTTACTTATTTCTTTTATGTGCAGAGGGATTGACAGGCCTACTGAAACATGAGGAGGAGATAGGAAATGTGGTTGGAGTTAAAGTGTGCCAAGCGGCTCCGGCGGTATCACACCTATTGTTTGTAGACGATTTTCTCATTTTGATGAGAGTGGCTTAGGAGGACTTTACAAGATTATTGTGATTCATCTGGGCAAATGGTGAGTGAAGCGAAATCGAGCATTTTCTTTAGTCCACACACAAGAGTTGAAACAAGAGTGGAGGTATGTTCAGAGCTAAACATTCTTACGAAGGTGTAACAGACAAGTACCTCGGCCTGCCTCCTTTAATAGGCGTGGACATAAGTGATTGTTTCTTGCACCTTATTGAGAGAGTTATTGCCCGTTTAGCAGGGTGTAAGGAGAAGTTTCTATCCTATGGTGGTAAAGAGGTATTACTGAAGGCCGTGATCCAGGCGATACCTACGTATGCAATGTCTGTTTTCAAGCTCCACAAGCAAGAAATAAAAGGGATCACAGATGCTATTACCCATTACTGGTGGGGAGATAAAGATGACCAGAAACATATGCACTGGTTTGCATGGTCGAAGATGTGTGTACCAAAGAAGAAGGGTGATATGGGATTTAGAAACCTTCATGGTTTTAATCTATCAATGTTGGTCAAATAGACTTGGAGACTCTTGTGTGATCCATACTCAGTTGTGTGCTCAAATTCTCAGAGCTAAGTATTATCCCAACGGAGATCTGCTCAATGCCGAATTAAAGAAGGGTTCATCTTACACGTGGCGAAGCATCTAGGTAGGAATTCAAACACACAATAGAGGTCATATTTGGCGAGTTGGGGATGGAGAAAATATTGATATTTGGGGGTATGCCTGGATCCCAAGCAGCCCATCGGGGAAGGTGATTATACACCAAGAGGATTGAATGTAGCAACTAAGGTCTCTGAACTTATTGATCCAGCTACTCGAACATGGGATGAAGGAAAACTCATGTCTATTTTCTTCTCTGTGGATGTTGGGAGAATCTTAAAGATTCCACTGGCCGTGAGAATGATGAGAGATTTTGTGTCTTGGAATTATAGAGGAATGGAATTTTCTCTGTACGTTCGGCTTACTTCACAGAATGGGATCATTAGCATGGACGCAAGCTTCTGAGAACTAATGCTCAAGCTAAGTCATCAAATGAACCCAGTGTGGGCAAATATATGGTCTCTCAGAGTGCCAGCTAAGGTCAACATTTTCTCTTGGAGGCTACTACATGGCACTTTGACGTGTAAGGGGGTACTGGCAAATCTTCATATTACTACGAGCAACCTATGTCCCATATATGCAGTTGATAGCTTCGATCTAGATTACGGATTGTAGCATGATAATCCTTTTCTCTAGTATACCTAGGTTTAATCGAATCTTGGGAAGCACTGCTAAAATGGTGTAAAGGAAACATCTACAATATTTGCTAGTTAATTTGATTTTATGTTTACCACACCTATCTAGTTTACTTTTAAGGGGTTGTGTACAATGATGAAAAATAGGCCAGGGTTAAGGTTTCTCTTGCAGCTATGCATACATATATAATTGAAGCGCAAATGTGTAACAAATAAAATAGAGATAAGAGATTTGTGAGCAACACATCCATAAATAATCTTGCCCCTAAAGCCAGAGGTGACAAGAGCCTCTTGGTCCAACCAATGTCCTCACAACCACGAGAAACAACAATTATTAAGCATATGAATACAAACCAAAACACTAAGCTAGATGATTGTGTCGTGATACCAAATGAATCACTAAACATGTACCATTACTTTCCCCTTTCTATCACTGAGGTTGCACGGTAGCACGCCGTTCTCCACTCATCCCACCTCTTCCCTTGATCGATCCGAATGATATGGGTATCTGCATATCATTGAAACGAGGCAATGAGACAAGGATACAAGATTGCAAAACTCCTATTCAATCCTTACACATATAATAAAATAGGATACACATAAACTCTGCGAGGATTCACCTCAACCCACAGCCCGTGAGGACTACTCGCACGTAATATCAAGATCAATAACAAAGATAGAAACCATTGTGGCAAATACTTGGATTAAAATCACACTATTCTTACAATGGTCGCCAATTCTCAAGGAGATCGCTATTACAATAGTGATGGCTATGGCTATGGAGGAGATTGGAGATGGAATGGATGAACTATGGTGGGTGGATCTCCTTCGGTGTGGTGTAGATGGATCTGATTGATGGCGGCTCTGTTTGGCGACGAATGACTTTCTTTTTGGCATCGGGTCCTTCACAGAACTTATAGGGTTTGACCCTGGGAAGGCTGCGACACATGGTGCGGGCGCATGGTATAGACAGGGCTTGCCCGTACCGATGCCCATTAAAGTCCCTGGAACTGCCTCTTCGAGCGTAGTCAACTTTGCCGTACTCTTGACGCGATTTTCTTCAGAAATTGCAGGTCCATTTGTCATTATGGCGTGATTTCCTAGACACCATTTAAAAATAGAAGAGATTGCACATATTTGCATTAGTTAGTCATTAGTAGCAAGCTGAGAGGTAAACTTAGTCAATTTCTTGACTTAGCTAAGGGTTTAAACGCGAGAAAAAGTATCGTATTTCACAAGCATCAGCAGTTCATTGTGAAGACACTCTACATTCCTTCTTCAAATGCGCCAAAGTAGTTGAAATCTGGGAAAATCTTGGACTCTCGAGTCTGATACGGGAGGGCGGTTACTGAAGACCGGGCAGGTTCATGCGTTTTGAGGCGATCATGAGACGAAGCAATGAGACACTGGTGGATTTGAATGGTATAGGACTGAGGGAGCTTGTGGCAGTGGCGTGCTGGTATATGTGGTGGGAGAGAAGAAAAATTGACCATGAGGAGCACGTTTAGGGGCCAGCAAGATCATCACAGCCTATCCAGTCCTTAACACTAAACTATGACAGAGATCTGAAGAAAAATTCAAGAAAGAGAAAGGAGGGAGAGAAACCAAGAGATGGTTATGATTTAGTAACTTCTACTCATACATGAGGATCAAGGCCAAACCTATTCTTTAATTGTTCAAACAATATAGTAGTAGAGAAATTCTCTACACATGCATATTTATATTCAAAACGAGGTTGACCTTTATCAAGATCCCATGCGGCAGTATTATTAGCAATAGTATCCAATAAATCCCTTGTTTCTTGTTGAGTTCTATTAGTAAAACTACATTCATGATGAATTATCTAGAAAATCCCTATGGTGCTGGGTAGCCTGACATAGAAATTTATCAATATAAGACTATCAGGAATACCATGACAAAGATTCTTACAGATGAGATCATTAACCTCCCCCAAGGTTGAGCAATTCTTTCTCCAACATGAGGCTAGAAATATTAATATGACAACGATCATCATAAGCTTTTTTAGGAGTATAATATTTAAGATAGAAAGCTTTCCTAAGACATTCCCAATCAAGACGAAACTGTTCATTCAGAGATCTAAACCATATGCGAGCATGAACAGAAAGAGATAGATATAGTAATTTACTCTTCATCATGATGAATACCGACTAATTTAGATAAAGAGCATATATATTCAATAGGATGTAAATGTCCCATAGCAGTTTGACTTTTATCCCCTGTAAAGTTAGTTTCATAGCTTTCTTGGCAATACCAATAGGAATTTGATATGCCACCTTAGGTTCAGGGGGTTTCCCAATATTCTCTTTAACAGATCGAACATATTCATATAAATCTAAGCACATCTCATCAAGACTTGAAATACCCATGATGAGACTAATAGTAAATAGCAAAAAATTAAAAGCTTCCTTACCAAACCACTCACCAATAGCGCTACGCTCCCCGGCAATGACGCCAGAAAAGTGTCTTGATGGATCCCAAGTGCAGGAGATCAATTGTAGTACTTTTCAATAAGAAATGTCATTAAACTCACGAGGAGCTGAAGGTATTGGTTAGCGAAATTGACAAACAAACAATAATATAGATGCAATAGTTTTTAGTGTTTTGAGTGTATAGTTTGCAATAAAATAAATTGCAGGAGGTAAATAGAAATATGTAAATGATCTCAATGAGACAAATCCCAATCATCTAGTCAGCAAGAGGACAAGCTCAAGTGTTTGTGTGCTTATACGAGACAAGTGTTTCCAAGGGCGGTATGGATTTACTAGCATTAGAGATCTACACAACATGGTAAATATTTTATCAAATTTCATTCTATTAGGGACGGAGCCTAAATTAGGTGCAACCATAGATATGAGCAAATGCACATTATGATGGGTCCTAGAGCTATTTTCATGTGCAAGTGTAGGAATCATTAAGACATAAATGTCCCACCATAGCAATAAGATCATTGGTCCCTGACATAAACCCCTCTAATGCAACTCAAAATATTGGAAAATGGCTTCTGTTATTCCGTTCCTTCCAACACTCATTCATTACATTAAATTATAGCCCTACGAGCCCGTACATGTGAAGTAATATGCAGTCAACGTTCACATAAAACCATCATAGAACAACATAAAGATAAAAACTTGACAAAAATACTAATTGCACATCATATAGAATCATAGCCAGATCATCCTATGCTCTCAGGAACATGGGGAACTACTCACAAGTGTCAACATGATATTGACCAGAGGCACAATGATTAGAACACAATGTGAATATATAATATCTCCACCAAATAAAGATAAAGTACCAATCACAATCATGCAACTAGCCTCAAAATAATATCTGGGGTTTAATTCAACAGAAGCTATGAGGGGGATGAAGTCGATCTCGTAGATGGTGATGGTGGTGATGATGGTGCTGATGGAGATGTTGATGGAGATGCCTCCCCCTAAATCAAGGAGGAGTCGTGATGACGATGGCGTTGATTTCCCCTTCACCGGAGGCACCGGTGCGGCAGGATCTGCCCACTCCCGGAGTAGGAGAGACTTTCGCCTCCGCCGCCGCCTCAATAAATCTCGGGAAAAATATGGCTAAGATTTTTTGTGAAACGGAGACGTCTGTTAAAATGGGGACCCGAGACGATGCCCAAGGGCCAAACAAGACATGGTGGCGCGCCTAGTGTTGTAGGGTGCGCCACCTGCTCTCTTTTGTACCTCGTGCCCCCTTGCGTGCTTCTTTCACCCACGATGCTTATTCGGGTGAAAACTGATCAGATATTTTTCCTTCAATTTTTTAGTGTCCAGAAGATCCTTGAAACAATAAAAACGAAAAAGCAGGTTTTATGCCTCACAAGAATTAAATACCAATGAAGGGAAATTTGTAGGAAAGTCCCGGAAATCAACTAAAAAATGCATAAATAATGATGTATCAATAAAAACTAAACATATATGTAACAATATTGATGGTGTAAAAATGCACGTATTAGAGATTTAACCTTGTTGTCACCAAATACCAAAAATGGGAAGATTGTAAGGGTATTTATTCCCTTAATACTATTTTGGTGTTTGGTGAGTACAAGGTTAGAGAGGACTATCATTTTCTTCAACATCATCTACAGGTTTAGTCCTCTCTCCCTCTTACAACATTCGTTCACATTTGGAAAAAATAAAATAAGAAGATAAAGAAATTGAAGATGGAGTCGCTACACGGTAGTTCTTCCTTTTCGGTTTTCTATCTTGAGTATAGGACCCCACACTATTAGGAGGGGGTCGAAGTTCTTTACTTGGTAATTGGCTCAAATCACTCTTTGAATTTCTCCACCATAATTTTTTTTCCCTCAAATCATTATTTCTCAAAGATGCGCTTGAAAAATCTTTTTTTCGTAATTTTTTGCCAAACAACTTTTTTGGCCGATCATACATGGCCTCAGGCCGGGTATGGGCGGGTGGCCCCCGGGTAGCTCCTCTTCCTCTCCCCTTTGGTGTGATCAGCAATTTGGCCAAGGCCGGTCATACCAGCCGTGGAAGCTTCCCCCTCTTCTTCCTTCTCATTTGAAACAGTGGGTTGGGCCGGTATGATCGACCGGTACGACCGGGCCCAAGGATGGTCATACCGTCCATGTCTGCTATCTCCTGTATTTTTCCTTCTTCCCGTGCCGGTGCAGAACAATAACTTGGGTCTGTATGACCGGGCACAGGGCCAAACATACCGGCCATACACTTTTTGCACTCTAATAGCTCCTTTTCTCTATTTAAGGAAGGGCATGATTTCGTGGGTCAATAACCTTGGCCACTTTTTTGAGATCTAGATTAGAACTTTTTCACCACAAGAACTCTCTCTACTCTTTCACATCACTTTCCTTGATCTTGAGAGATTCAACCAACATTTTTGAGAGGGGATCCACCCAAACGAAAGATCTTTTCCTCGTCTCTTTTTCCGGCGATCAAATTCATGATTTGCGCCTTGTGTCAAGTTCTTTCTTTGATCTTATTACTCTCGGAGGTTGAGGACTCCTAGGTGGTAGCCGCGACCAGGAGCAATCGACTTGTGATTGTCCAAAAAGTTTGTACGGGATTGGAGGCCTCCCCAAGGTCCCCACTGTCGTTGCGTGTTCGACAAGTCTCTGATACGTCTCCGACGTATCGATAATTTCTTATGTTCCATGCCACATTATTGATGATATCTACATGTTTTATGAACACTTTATGTCATATTCGTGCATTTTCTGGAACTAACCTATTAACAAGATGTCGAAGAGCCAGTTGTTGTTTTCTGCTGTTTTTGGTTTCAGAAATCCTAGTAACGAAATATTCTCGGAATTGGACGAAATCAACGCCCAGGGTCTGTTATCACCAGAATTTGACCGGATTAGAGGTGGGCCGCGATTGGAGATGGGCTTGAAGAATATACATAGAAGGAATACATGAATCGGCCTTGTGTATCAAGTTTGGGCTAGTTTGCCCGTGTATCTGTAACACAGTAGGATGCGTGTCGGTTAGAAGGAGTTTGGGCTCGTGCCCGGTTGGGATTATTCCCACGTTAGAAAGTCCCCCGGACTATAAATATGTATCTAGGGTTTATGAAATAAACAACAATCAAAGTTCACCACAAACCAATCTCGGCGCATCGCCAACTCCCCGTCTCGAGGGTTTCTTCCGGGTAAGCACCATGCTGCCTAGATCGCATCTTGCGATCTAGGCAGCACACGTTTATTCGTCGTTCATGCGTTGCTCGTATCGAAGCCTTTTTGATGGCGAGCAACGTAGTTATCATAGGTGTTTTAGGGTTAGCATTGTTCATCATATCATATGCTATCGTCGTGCAACCCTTAGGCATCTAGCCGCCCTTACGCCTATCCTGGGTGTAAGGGCGGCACCCCGCTTGATCATTGTTTAGTAGATCTGATCCGTTATGATTGCTCCTTGTTCTTCAAGGATTAGTTTAATATCTGCATCGTTAGGCCTTACAAACGGGTCGAAGGATCCAGTGGCGCGTAGGGTGTAGTTTGCTAGCCCTAGACAGGATGTTCCGAGGATCAACTTCGTGTTGGTTTTTAGGCCTTGTCTAGGGTCGGTTTACGATCACCGTGCGTGGCCGCCGGGCTCGATCACGAGTAGGATGTTCCGATTATGCGGTGAAAACCCCGGATCGTAGTAGGTCGTTTCAGCTTTATCTTGATCAAGCAGGACCACCATCCGATCGTACACCTCGTACGCATCATGGGTGGATCGGCTCTTTGAGCCGATTCACAGGACAACCCGAGAGCCGATCGAGGCTCGTATTTAACGTTTACGTGTATGCCATGCGAGGAAACTAAGCGAGGCATCATCCAACACCTTCCCGACCAGGTATAGGTCAGGTGGCACGCCCTTGCATCAGCATCGGACGTGCGTGCCGAAGGCTTTGCGGGCCGTCGCTCGGAGGGACCGGGGCCAGCCGCAGTCCTAGGAGATTCCCGGCTCTACGGTGTTGCCCGTCGCTGCCCGCCGGTGGGTTTCGACCGCAACACATTCCGGCACGCCCGGTGGGACAATCTTCGACATCAACCGCATCGCCATCTACATCCGAGATGGCGGAAGGCACTCCGGTCAAGTACGAGGATCCGAATGAGGAGCTCAAGAAGAAGCATGACGAGATCAAAGCGGTCCTCGAAGCCGACCTCATCGGCTCTTTTCACGAACCCGCTCACATGGCATCGGGTGGAAGGGGTTCTCACCTGAAGGCGCGCTCGATGGAGTGGACCTGTCCTCCCCGTCGAAGAACGCACCAGGTCGCTGCGTCGAGAGATCAACTTCATGGTGGCTCATTCGCCGCACCGCCATTCCGAGAGCCCGGTGAACACTTTGGAGCGTGTCGCTCTGCGTGTGATCCAGAAATCATGAGCCACCGGTATTCTCCGTCGGGACCAGCTCGGGGACTTACCAAGGAGAGATGCCACTCCGAGTCCCGTCCACCGCCGCCGTTCGCGTTGGCAGCACCGGTAGTGCCGAGTTCATCGGCATACGTCGTCTACAAGATTGGTGGTGACCCTAGTGACTACCAATTCTTACATGAGGCACCCAAGGAGATCCCCCACGGATACACGTGCGCATACGTGCCGGACCGCAATGAATCGGGCACTCTCGAACCGAGCCGCAACGCAGCAGGAGGAACGTCGGGAACGGATCTTGAGAAGCGCACGTGGCTAGCTAAGTACGCCACTCCGACAAACCTCCGGAGCTCAGCTCCCGCAGCTTGGCTCGGAGCTGGAAAAACAGGCATGGCTGGCTAAGTATGCCACCCCGGCGAATCTTCGAGTTCGACGCCCGCAGCCATCACCGCGGATCAGATTTGTACAATTCCGAAAGACCGAGCTCGGCATGATGCCGAAAAGGAGGACAATCGGCTATTCCAAGCCGTACCCCAATGAGTACGAGTTGATCCCGCTACCACCCAAATATCGGCTCCCCGATTTCACCAAGTTTAATGGATCGGATGGTTCCGGCTCCATCGAGCATGTGAGCCGATATTTGGCACAGTCGGGCACGATCTCGAGCATCGGACGAGCTGCGTGTGAGGTTCTTCGCACAGTCCCTCACAGGATCGGCTTTCGGGTGGTACACATCGCTGCCACCAAACTCAATCCGGACTTGGAAGCAGTTGGAAGAACAGTTCCACGTGCAGTATCACTCAGAGGCTTCCGAGGCCGGCATTGCCGATCTAGCACAAGTACGACGAAGCGCGGGGAAACAAGTGGCGGAATACGTCCAGCGACTTCGGGACCGTTAGGAACCGATGCTATTCGGTTCATGTAAGTGAAAAAGAAACGAGTCGAGTTGGCGGTGGTGGGTCTCTCATCATCGATCAAGGACGTGGCCTCCCAAGCGTACTACCCTTCACTAGCGCACATGGTGCGAGAGCCGTCGCATATGAACAGGCGCCACCCGGATGTTTACCAGGATAAATTCAAGCGCGCGGTGGTCCCGGTTGAGACAGATGAAGATGAAGGTGTCGCGGGAGATCAAGAGGTAGCAAGTGGCTGAATGGACTCGGGGGCAAGCCCCGTGTCCTGTAAATGGGTTAAGCCACAAGGTCCTCCAAAAGGGTTTGACTTCGACGTGACCAAAGCTGAGCAGATTTTCGACCTCTTACTCAAGGAGAAGCAGCTGAAGGTAACCGAAGGCCACAAGATCCCCACGGTGCGAGAGCTGAACGGAAAGCCATACCGCAAATGGCATAACACGTTCACCCACGCCACCAACGACCGCAGGGTGTGGCGTCAACGAGTCCAAATGGCGATAGAACAAGGGCGGCTAATTTTCAGCCGGTACGCCATGAAGGTCGACACACACCCCTTCCCCGCCGTTAACATGGTGGAGTATAATTACCATGGAGGGTGCCAGCCAGATTTCTCGTGCAATATCAACATGGTAGGACCCGGGCACCACTCCGGTAAGGACGGAGATGAGGGCAGCTGCTCTCATAGCAAGGACACGAGAGGAAGCCGCTCCACGCGATCGGCTCCGTCACGATGGCAAGCGCTACATCACGAGAGGGAGAAGTGAGGAACGTAAGATATCGGCGACCTCTCTCTGATCACCTCCTCAACAAGTATGTGGGTCAATACGACCAACGCCGGCGATACAACGACGATGATGAAAAAGATCGTCTGGCTAGGGACGACAGGAGACGTCGTCGGCATGATCGCGGCGAGGAGCGATATGAGCGCCACGCCAAGGAAAAGTCGAGAGAGCAAGACGACGTGGATAGGCACTGGGACTGCCCCTTCTTCGGACAACTCGCTGGCATTCAGAATGAGCCGATTGCCCACAATCGGCAACTGTCCGGAATGTAAACAAAAGAAGAAGGATGCAGCTAACGTGTCCGTGTTCAAACGTCTAGGGCCTCTCCCGCCTCGGAACAAGCATGCTGAGTCCGCTCGGGTGGAAGATCTCGAGGAACTAGAGGACGATGATGAAGAAGAAGACAAGTATCATCGGCCAAGGTGGTGCCCTGATGGGATCAGCCGTTCCCAAAAGCGAAGGGTTCAGCGTCTACGTGGGTTGGAGGAAGCTGAAAGGTTATACCTGGACACGTTGAGGAAGGCGCGGCCTGATCTGGCCGCTAAAATTCAGCGAACCCTGGACGAAGAAGGTCGGCCACAAAGGAAAGAGTGGCGCCCCAGACAAAAGAAAGCCGACGATGAGACATCGGCTGGCACAAACGTGGTCTTCATCCGTCCAACGGAGTTTAGTGCTCCAGGATTAGACGAAGCACCTGTGGCACAACTTGACTGCGGCCCACGGCCGGTCATCTTTGAGAAGCCACGAGAGAGAAGCTACGGGCATCTGAAGGCCCTGTACTTGCGAGGTTACATCAATGGGCAGCCTGTCAACAAGATGTTGGTGGACACCGGAGCGGCAGTTAACATTATGCCATACTCCATGCTACGTCGGTTGGGACGCTCTAGCTCGGATCTGATCAAGACCAATGTGACACTGAGCGATTTCAACGGCCAAGCATCTGACGCACAAGGTGTTCTGAACGTGGATCTGACCGTAGGAAGGAAAACCGTCCCTACGACGTTCTTTATTGTCGACAGCAAGAGCTCCTATGCTATCCTACTAGGAAGAGATTGGATCCACGCCAACTATTGCATTTCATCCACGATGCACCAATGCCTAATACAGTGGGATGGAGATGAAGTAGAAGTCGTCCACGCAGATGATTCAGACGAGATTTCAACGGCTGGCATGAACGTTTGGGAGACATCAGGCCAAGAGCCACTCTCAGGCATCAATTTGGATGACTGCGAGCGCATCGACGTGACAAAGGACGGGGTGAGGCTGGTTTTATCCACCGGCCTGACCGTGTAACAAAAGCAACATCGATGGACAAGCGTGGCGATGCCGATCTAGGTGATCGGCCCCAAAGATTTATGGAGGAACATTGCAAAACCTTCATCGAGCAAGCAACATGGAGGCCGATTCCAGCAATCGGCCAAAATTATCCTCACCATTCATTCTGCCTGGGTTCAACATCGATCCAATGGGAAATGGGTTTGCGTCGGCTGATGCGCTGGAAGAAATCCACATTGTTCCTAACAGAGCCGACGTTCACATTTTAGTGCCTTGGCTAACCACAGAGCCGATATCAGCAGTTACCTGGCAGAATCGGCTCGGGGGGCACCTCATCAGATAAACATGTGCGATACATGTGCAGTGAAATATTGGGGGCCGATAGAAAAATCGGCCCGTAAAAAAAAAATCGCATGATATGCAAGGGACAAAGCCGATGCACGACCATGTGGCATGTGCAAAACACAAGGACCTCCAGCTCTGTGTCAGAGGAGTTCTATTTTTGAGCCGTTGGGTGATCATCTGCAATATCGACTTTCAACGGAGGAGGGGTGATCGGCTCTGGCTGGCTCTGCATGGTAGTTCTCTCAGGCATGATCGAGTCCAGGCCCATTTGTCTGAATTGCGTGTCCTCATCTCTGTTTCGCCTTGACTGAGACTCGGGGGGCAGCTGACCTGGTAAATGCTCTGTTCCTAGAAGCCAATTGGAGTATCATCGGCTGGTCTTGCGTCGCAACCTTCTTCAAGGATGGTGAGTTTTTGCAGAGGAGGATCACCGGAGCTGGTGAGAGGAATTTAAGGACCCTCGTGAAGGCAAGGGTCTTCCACGTTGTCCACCAGGTCTCAAAGTCATCAGTCGAAGAGTTGAAGGATAGATTATGAAGGACCGATGCGTTGCCATCGGCTCGTTGAGAATCGGCTTAAAGGAAATCGGCAAAATCAAATTGGGGAAAATTCTTCATTAATAAACAGGATTTCTTACAAAGAAAGAGCCGATTGCTCAAAGAAGGAAGAACAAAAGAAGGGTCTGTTGACCAATCTACTACTACTAGGCCTACACTAGTAGATCCTAGTCTACGGGCCATCGCTGCCCTCGTCGTCATCCTCGGAGCTCTCATCGGCACTACCGCCGGTGGGCTCCTCGTCGCTGCTCCCGTAGCCCTCTACGGGAGCTTCATCCTCCTCGTCATCATCGCTGTCGTCGTCGTCCCACCACATGCGGAGGCGTTTCACCGGCGGGTAGCCCTCGAGGGAGTCGTCGTCATCGTCTTCCTCTTCCTCTTCTTCAGAGGAGGGGCAGCCGTCCCAGGGGAACAAGTCATCCTCGCTTTCCGATTCCAGTTCCCCATCGGCGAGGAACTGGAGATCTTCATCTCCGCTGGTCAAGGACTTGTCGTCTTCGGACCAGACGGAGGAGGCGTGGTCCTCCTGGTCCCACTCTTCTGGTGCGCGGATGTCCACCGGCGTCGGCTCGCGGGAGGAGGAAGACCGATAGGAAAGACCGGAAGAGGAAGAGGAGGAAGAAGACATGGTGGCGCAGGAGGGTTTTTTGGGTGCTAATGCGAAGGGGATGAAGAAGCGAACTGTTTAGAACGGTTAAATAAAAGGGGATATGATGGAGATTCAATGCCACAGCAGTTTCCGAGGAAGTGGTACCCAACAGAAGAGAAAAAAAAATTCAGGCCACGCGGAGAAGTGGAAGAGGCAAGGCATCGTGATGAAGGATACTGCGGCAGTTCTGCTCTGCCACGACATGACCCGACGAAGGAAAAGCGTAATGATTTTGGAAATGTCATTTCCAAAACCAGAGGGGCATGTGTTATCACCGGAATTTGACCGGATCGAGAGGTGGGCCGCGATTGGAGATGGGCTTGAAGAATATACATAGAAGGAATACATGAATCGGCCTTGTGTATCAAGTTTGGGCTAGTTTGCCCGTGTATCTGTAACACAGTAGGATGCGTGTCGGTTAGAAGGAGTTTGGGCTCGTGCCCGGTTGGGATTATTCCCACGTTAGAAAGTCCCCCGGACTATAAATATGTATCTAGGGTTTATGAAATAAACAACAATCAACGTTCACCACAAACCAATCTCGGCGCATCGCCAACTCCCCCGTCTCGAGGGTTTCTTCCGGTAAGCACCATGCTGCCTAGATCGCATCTTGCGATCTAGGCAGCTACACGTTTATTCGTCGTTCATGCATTGCTCGTACTGAAGCCTTTTTGATGGCGAGCAACGTAGTTATCATAGGTGTTTTAGGGTTAGCATTGTTCATCATATCATATGCTATCGTCGTGCAACCCTTAGGCATCTAGCCGCCATTACGCCTATCCTGGGTGTAAGGGCGGCACCCCGCTTGATCATTGTTTAGTAGATCCGATCCGTTATGATTGCTCCTTGTTCTTCAAGGATTAGTTTAATATCTGCATCGTTAGGCCTTACAAACGGGTCGAAGGATCTAGTGGCGCGTAGGGTGTAGTTTGCTAGCCCTAGACAGGATGTTCCGAGGATCAACTTCGTGTTGGTTTTTAGGCCTTGTCTAGGGTCGGTTTACGATCACCGTGCGTGGCCGCCGAGCTCGATCACGAGTAGGATGTTCCGATTGTGCGGTGAAAACCCCAGATCGTAGTAGGTCGTTTCAGCTTTATCTTGATCAAGCAGGACCACCATCCGATCGTACACCTCGTACGCATCATGGGTGGATCGGCTCTTTGAGCCGATTCACAGGACAACCTGAGAGCCGATCGAGGCTCGTATTTAACGTTTACGTGTATGCCATGCGAGAAACTAAGCGAGGCATCATCCAACACCTTCCCGACCGGGTATAGGTCAGGTGGCACGCCCTTGCATCAGCATCGGACGTGCGTGCCGAAGGCTTTGCGGGCCGTCGCTCGGAGGGACCAGGGCCAGCCGCAGTCCTGGGAGATTCCCGGCTCTACGGTGTTGCCCGTCGCTGCCCGCCGGTGGGTTTCTGACCGCAACAGGGTCCTATTTTGCCACGAAGCTTCCAGAAGACCGAAGGAGAGTCGAAGTGGGGCCACGAGGTGGCGACACACCAGGGCGGCGCGGCCCAGGCCCTGGCCGCGCCGACCTATGGTGTGGGCCCCTTGTGCCGCCTCTTTACCTGCCCTTCCGCCTACAAATAGCCTCCGTCGCGAAACCCCCGATACCGAGAGCCACGATACGGAAAACCTTACTGAGACGCCGCCGCCGCCAATCCCATCTCGGGGGATTCTGGAGATCTCCTCCGGCACCCTGCCGGAGAGGGGATTCATCTCCCGGAGGACTCTTCACCGCCATGGAAGCCTCCGGAGTGATGAGTGAGTAGTTCACCCCTAGACTATGGGTCCATAGCAGTAGCTAGATGGTTGTCTTCTCCTCATTGTGCTTCATTGTTGGATCTTGTGAGCTGCCTAACATGATCAAGATCATCTATCCGTAATGCTATATGTTGTGTTTGTCGGGATCCGATGGATAGAGAATACTATGTTATGTTAATTATCAAGTTATTACCTATGTGTTGTTTAAGATCTTGCATGCTCTCCGTTATTAGTAGAGGCTCTGGCCAAGTTTTCGCTATTAACTCCAAGAGGGAGTATTTATGCTCGATAGTGGGTTCATGTCTCCGTGAATGCGGGGAGTGACGAAACCCCTAAGGTTATGGATGTGCTGTTGCCACTAGGGATAAAACATTGATGCTATGTCCGAGGATGTAGTTATTGATTACATTACGCACCATACTTAATGCAATTGTCTCGTTGTTTTGCAACTTAATACTGGAAGGGGTTCGGACGATAACCTCGAAGGTGGACTTTTTAGGCATAGATGCATGCTGGATAGCGGTCTATGTACTTTGTCGTAATGCCCAATTAAATCTCACTATATTTATCATGACATGTATGTGCATTGTTATGCCCTCTCTATTTGTCAATTGCCCGACTGTAATTTGTTCACCCAACATGCTTTTATCTTATGGGAGAGACACCTCTAGTGAACTGTGGACCCCGGTCCATTCTTTTATACTGAAATACAAATCTGCTGCAATACTTGTTCTTTACTTTTTTTTCGCAAACAATCATCTTCCACACAATACGGTTAATCCTTTGTTACAGACAAGCCGGTGAGATTGACAACCTCACTGTTTCGTTGGGGCAAAGTACTTTGGTTGTGTTGTGCGGGTTCCACGTTGGCGCCGGAATCTCCGGTGTTGCGCCGCACTACATCCCGCCGCCATCAACCTTCAACGTGCTTCTTGGCTCCTCCTGGTTCGATAAACCTTGGTTTCTTTCTGAGGGAAAACTTGCTGCCGTGCGCATCATACCTTCCTCTTGGGGTTCCCAACGAACGTGTGAGTTACACGCCATCAAGCTCTTTTTCTGGCGCCGTTGCCGGGGAGATCAAGACACGCTGCAAGGGGAGTCTCCACTTCCCAATCTCTTTACTTTGTTTTTGTCTTGCTTTATTTTATTTACTTTGTTTGCTGCATTATATCAAAACACAAAAAAATTAGTTGCTAGTTTTACTTTATTTATTGTCTTGCACTCTATATCAAAAACACAAAAAAATTAGTTACTTGCATTTATTTTATCTAGTTTGCTTTATTTACTACTGCTAAAATGGCCACCCCTGAAAATACTAAGTTGTGTGACTTCACAACCACAAATAATAATGATTTCCTATGCACACCTATTGCTCCACCTGCTACTACAGCGGAATTCTTTGAAATTAAACCTCGCTTTACTTGAATCTTGTTATGCGAGAGCAATTTTCCGGTGTTAGTTCCGATGATGCTGCTGCCCATCTCAATAATTTTGTTGAATTGTGTGAAATGCAAAAGTATAAGGATGTAGATGGTGATATTATTAAATTGAAATTGTTTCCTTTCTCATTAAGAGGAAGAGCTAAAGATTGGTTGCTATCTCTGCCTAAGAATAGTATTGATTTCTGGACTAAATGCAAGGATGCTTTTATTGGTAGATATTATCCCCCTGCTAAAATTATATCTTTGAGAAGTAGCATAATAAATTTTAAACAATTAGATAATGAACATGTTGCTCAAGCATGGGAGAGAATGAAATCTTTGGTAAAGAATTGCCCAACCCATGGAGTCGACTACTTGGATGATCATCCAAACCTTCTATGCAGGAATAAATTTTTCTTCGCGGAATTTATTGGATTCAGCTGCTGGAGGTACCTTTATGTCCATCACCTTGGGGGCGGCTACAAAGTTTCTTGATGATATGATGGTTAATTACTCTGAATGGCACACGGAAAGAGCTCCACAAGGTAAGAAGGTAAATTCATGTTGAAGAATCCTCTTCCTTGAATGATAAGATTGATGCTATTATGTCTATGCTTGTGAATGATAGGACTAATGTTGATCCTAATAATGTTCCGTTAGCTTCATTGGTTTCCCAAGAAGAACATGTTGATGTAAACTTCATTAAAAATAATAATTTCAACAACAATGCTTATCGGAACAATTCTAGTAATAACTATAGGCCATATCCTTATAATAATGGTAACGGTTATGCTAATTATTATGGGAATTCTTACAACAATAATAGGAATACACCCCCTGGACTTGAAGCTATGCTTAAAGAATTTATTAGTACACAAACTGCCTTTAACAAATCTGTTGAGGAAAAGCTCAATAAAATTGATATTCTCGCTTCTAAGGTTGATAGTCTTGCCTCTGATGTTGATCTTTTGAAATCGAAAGTTATGCCTAATAGGGATATTGAAAATAAAATTGTTACTACAGCAAATTCCATCCAAGTTAGAATTAATGAGAATATAAGATTAATGGCTGAATTGCGTGCTAGGTGGGATAGAGAAGAAAATGAAAAACTAGCTAAAGAGAAAAATGTAGCTAAAGTTTGGACTATTACCACCACTAGCAATGCTAATGATTCACATGTTGCTGCACCTCCTACTATCAATGATAAAATAATTGGTGTTGGCAATGTTACTACTCCTAGTGCAAAGCGCGCAAAACTGCTCGAAATTGCTAAAGCTGCTTGAAACTGCTTGTGATAAAACTGCTGAAATTTTTTCCAACCTTGGGGATGATAATCCCATTGCTTTAGATTGTAATGATTTATATTTTGATGATTGCCACATCTCTGAAGTTATAAAGTTCTTACAAAAACTTGCTAAGAGTCCCAATGCTAGCGCTGTAAACTTGGCTTTCACAAAACATATTACAAATGCTCTCATAAAAGTTAGAGAAGAGAAACTAAAACTTGAAACTTCTATTCCTAGAAAGCTAGAAGATGGTTGGGAGCCCATCATTAAAATGAGGGTCAATGATTTTGATTGTAATGCTTTATGTGATCTTGGTGCAAGTATTTCTGTTATGCCTAAGAAAGTCTATGATATGCTTGACTTGCCACCATTGAAAAACTGTTATCTGGATGTTAATCTCACTGATAATGCTAAAAAGAAACCTTTGGGGAGAGTTGATAATGTTCATATTATGGTTAACAATAACCTTGTCCCCGTTGATTTTGTTGTCTTGGATATTGAATGCAATGCATCTTGCCCCATTATATTGGGAAGACCTTTTCTTCGAACCGTTGGTGCTACTATTGATATGAAGGAAGGTAATATTAAATATCAATTTCCTCTCAAGAAAGGTATGGAACACTTCCCTAGAAAGAGAATGAAGCTACCTTATGATTCTATTATTAGAACAAATTATGATGTTGATGTTTCATCTCTTGATGTTACTTGATTTACACTTTCTGCGCCTAGCTGAAAGGCGTTAAAGAAAAGCGCTTATGGGAGACAACCCATATTTTTACTACAGTATTTTTGTTTTATATTTGAGTCTTGGAAGTTGTTTACTACTGTAGCAACCTCTCCTTATCTTAGTTTTATGTTTTGTTGTGCCAAGTAAAGTCTTTGATAGTAAAGTGAATACTAGATTTGGATTACTGCGCAGAAGCAGATTTCTTTGTCTGTCACGAATCTGGGTCTAATTCTCTGTAGGTAACTCAGAAAATTAAGCCAATTTACGTGAGTGATCCTCAGATATGTACGCAACTTTCATTCAGTTTGGGAATTTTCATTTGAGCAAGTCTGGTGCCTCAATAAAATCCATCTTTACGGACTGTTCTGTTTTGACAGATTCTGCCTTTTATTTCGCATTGCCTCTTTTGCTATGTTGGATGAATTTCTTTGATCCATTAATGTCCAGTAGCTTTATGCAATGTCCAGAAGTGTTAAGAATGATTGTGTCACCTCTGAACATGTTAATTTTTATTGTCCACTAACCCTCTAATGAGTTGTTTCGAGTTTGGTGTGGAGGAAGTTTTCAAGGATCAAGAGAGGAGTATGATACAATATGATCAAGGAGAGTGAAAGCTCTAAGCTTGGGGATGCCCCGGTGGTTCACCCCTGCATATTCTAAGAAGACTCAAGCGTCTAAGCTTGGGGATGCCCAAGGCATCCCCTTCTTCATCGACAACATTATCGGGTTCCTCCCCCTGAAACTATATTTTTATTCCGTCACATCTTATGTGCTTTGCTTGGAGCGTCGGTTTGTTTTTGTTTTTGTTTTGTTTGAATAAAATGGATCCTAGCATTCACTGTATGGGAGAGAGTCACGCTCCGCTGTAGCATATGGACAAGTATGTCCTTAGGCTTTACTCATAGTATTCATGGCGAAGTTTCTTCTTCGTTAAATTGTTATATGGTTGGAATTGGAAAATGCTACATGTAGTAATTCTTAAATGTCTTGAATAATTTGATACTTGGCAATTGTTGTGCTCATGTTTAAGCTCTTGCATCATATACTTTGCACCCATTAATGAAGAAACACCTAGAGCTTGCTAATTTGGTTTGCATATTTGGTTTCTCTAAAGTCTAGATAATATCTAGTATTGAGTTTTGAACAACAAGGAAGACGGTGTAGAGTCTTATAATGTTTACAATATGTCTTTTATGTGAGTTTTTGCTGCACCGTTCATCCTTGTGTTTGTTTCAAATAACCTTGCTAGCCTAAACCTTGTATCGAGAGGGAATACTTCTCATGCATCCAAAATCCTTGAGCCAACCACTATGCCATTTGTGTCCACCATACCTACCTACTACATGGTATTTATCCACCATTCCAAAGTAAATTGCTTGAGTGCTACCTTTAAAATTCCATCATTCGCCTTTACAATATATAGCTCATGGGACAAATAGCTTAAAAACTATTGTGGTATTGAATATGTACTTATGCACTTTATCTCTTATTAAGTTGCTTGTTGTGCGATAACCATGTTTCGGGGACGCCATCAACTATTCTTTGTTGAATATCATGTGAGTTGCTATGCATGTCCGTCTTGTCTGAAGTAAGAGAGATCTACCACTTTAATGGTTGGAGCATACATATTGTTAGAGAAGAACATTGGGCCGCTAACTAAAGCCATGATTCATGGTGGAAGTTTCGAGTTTTGGACATATATCCTCAATCTCATATGATAATAATAATTGTTGCCACATGCTTATGCATTAAAGAGGAGTCCATTATCTGTTGTCCATGTTGTCCCGGTATGGATGTCTAAGTTGAGAATAATCAAAAGCGAGAAATCCAAAATGCGAGCTTTCTCCTTAGACCTTTGTACAGGGCGGCATGGAGGTACCCCATTGTGACACTTGGTTAAAACATGTGTATTGCGATGATCGGTAGTCCAAGCTAATTAGGACAAGGTGCGGGCACTATTAGTATACTATGCATGAGGCTTGCAACTTGTAAGATATAATTTACATAACTCATATGCTTTATTACTACCGTTGACAAAATTGTTTCATGTTTTCAAAATAAAAGCTCTAGCACAAATATAGCAATCGATGCTTTCCTCTTTGAAGGACCATTCTTTTTTACTTTTATGTTGAGTCGGTTCACCTATTTCTCTCCACCTCAAGAAGCAAACACTTGTGTGAACTGTGCATTGATTCCTACATACTTGCATATTGCACTTGTTATATTACTCTATGTTGACAATTATCCATGAGATATACATGTTACAAGTTGAAAGCAACCACTGAAACTTAATCTTCCTTTGTGTTGCTTCAATACCTTTACTTTGATTTATTGCTTTATGAGTTAACTCTTATGCAAGACTTATTGATGCTTGTCTTGAAGTACTATTCATGAAAAGTCTTTGCTTTATGATTCATTTGTTTACTCATGTCATTACCATTGTTTTGATCGCTGCATTCATTACATATGTTTACAAATAGTATGATCAAGGTTATGATGGCATGTCACTTCAGAAATTATCTTTGTTATCGTTTTACACTGCTCGGGACGAGCGAGAACTAAGCTTGGGGATGCTGATACGTCTCCGACGTATCGATAATTTCTTATGTTCCATGCCACATTATTGATGATATCTACATGTTTTATGCACACTTTATGTCATATTCGTGCATTTTACGGAACTAACCTATTAACAAGATGCCGAAGAGCCGGTTGTTGTTTTCTGCTGTTTTTGGTTTCAGAAATCCTAGTAACGAAATATTCTCGGAATTGGACGAAATCAACGCCCAGGGTCCTATTTTGCTACGAAGCTTCCAGAAGACCGAAGGAGAGTCGAAGTGGGGCCACGAGGTGGCGACACACCAGGGCGGCGCGGCCCAGGCCCTGGCCGCGCCGACTTATGGTGTGGGCCCCTCGTGCCGCCTCTTTACCTGCCCTTCCGCCTACAAATAGCCTCCGTCGCGAAACCCCCGATACCGAGAGCCACGATACGGAAAACCTTACCGAGACGCCGCCGCCGCCAATCCCATCTCGGGGGATTCGGAGATCTCCTCCGGCACCGCTGCCGGAGAGGGGATTCATCTCCGGGAGGACTCTTCACCGCCATGGTCGCCTCCGGAGTGATGAGTGAGTAGTTCACCCCTAGACTATGGGTCCATAGCAGTAGCTAGATGGTTGTCTTCTCCTCATTGTGCTTCATTGTTGGATCTTGTGAGCTGCCTAACATGATCAAGATCATCTATCTGTAATGCTATATGTTGTGTTTGTCGGGATCCGATGGATAGAGAATACTATGTTATGTTAATTGTCAAGTTATTACCTATGTGTTGTTTAAGATCTTGCATGCTCTCCGTTATTAGTAGAGGCTCTGGCCAAGTTTTCGCTATTAACTCCAAGAGGGAGTATTTATGCTCGATAGTGGGTTCATGTCTCCGTGAATGCGGGGAGTGACGAAACCCCTAAGGTTATGGATGTGCTTGTTGCCACTAGGGATAAAACATTGATGCTATGTCCGAGGATGTAGTTATTGATTACATTACGCACCATACTTAATGCAATTGTCCTGTTGTTTTGCAACTTAATACTGGAAGGGGTTCGGACGATAACCCGAAGGTGGACTTTTTAGGCATAGATGCATGCTTGGATAGCGGTCTATGTACTTTGTCGTAATGCCCAATTAAATCTCACTATATTTATCATGACATGTATGTGCATTGTTATGCCCTCTCTATTTGTCAATTGCCCGATTGTAATTTGTTCACCCAACATGCTTTTATCTTATGGGAGAGACACCTCTAGTGAACTGTGGACCCCGGTCCATTCTTTTATACTGAAATACAAATCTGTTGCAATACTTGTTCTTTCTTGTTTCTCGCAAACAATCAACTTCCACACAATACGGTTAATCCTTTGTTACGGCAAGCCGGTGAGATTGACAACCTCACTCGTTTCGTTGGGGCAAAGTACTTTGGTTGTGTTGTGCGGGTTCCACGTTGGCGCCGGAATCTCTCGGTGTTGCGCCGCACTACATCCCGCCGCCATCAACCTTCAACGTGCTTCTTGGCTCCTCCTGGTTCGATAAACCTTGGTTTCTTTCTGAGGGAAAACTTGCTGCTGTGCGCATCATACCTGAAAGAACATTTCATGATCTCTGAGTTTTGTGTGTTTGTTAACAACACCGGTGACAATTTAACCGTGTGCTAAGTGGTTTACAGTTAGGGAAAAGATACCACGGAAAATCTCGACCCACTCAAAAAGGAAGAAAAGAAAAGAAGGATGAAGCTGTCTCCTGGCCGTGGCCGGCACTGCCGGCAACTCCGGGCCGGCACTGCCGGTGTGCACACCCCGGCACTGCCGGCATCTTTGGCCCGGCACTGCCGGCCTGTATGTCGATCAGCTGCATCAGAAAAGTGGCCGGCACTGCCGGCGTCTCAAGGCCGGCACTGCCGGAGTGGCCGGCACTGCCGGCGTCCCTAGGCCGGCACTGCCGGCGTTTCTTCTCTCCAACGGGCAGAAAAGTAGGTGGGGTATTTATACCCCCCTTCACTTACCTTGGAAGGTTGCTCAAACCCTAAGAACTTCATCCTCCATTGCTGAGCCACCAAGAACACCAAAATCGCCAGATCTCCTCCCTCAACCAACCAAATCACTTGTGCTTTGGAGAATCGAAGGAGAAGACCCCGATCTACATCCTCACCGAAGCGTTCTTCATTTCCCCCTCTTATGCTTGAGGGCCCCCTTGCTAGTGTTCCTCTTTGGATCCCTAGTTGTTGTTGTTGATGTATGCTTGTTGATTTGTTGTGTTGTTACAGATTTGGGAGCCTCCAATTTGGTTGTGGATGTGTGCCCCAAGAACTTTGTAAAGGCCCGGTTTCCGCCTCGAGGAAATCCCTTAGTGGAAGTGGGCTAGGCCTTTGTGGCGTTGCTCACGGGAGATCCGAGTGAAGCCTTCGTGGCTGTTGGTTTGGCTTGCGTAGCAACCACACTCCTCCAAACGTAGACGTACCTTCTTGCAAAGGAAGGGAACTACGGGAATCATCTCCGTGTCATCGCGTGCTTCACTCTCGGTTACCTCTATCCCACTCTATCTACTATTGTGTTGCTATACCTTGCTTAGTTGATATCCTTGTCATATAGGTAAATTCACTTAGTTGCATATCTAGAGAATTTACCTTTGTGTCAAGCCTAAATTGAAAAAGAACTAAAAATTGGTTAGCACCTATTCACCCCCCCTCTAGGTGCGGCATACGATCCTTTCAATTGGTATCGAGCCTCGGCTCTTATTTCGGGCTTAACCGCCTAAGAGTATGCCGAACGAGGAGCCCTCGGAAGGGGCCGCCACGACGGTCTCCATGGAAGACTTCAATTCGTTGAAGTCCTCCATGGAAGCCCAAATGGAAAGCATGAAAAAGATGATTGCCGAGCTTTTGGCTCCGGTCCTTCCCAAGGCTCCTAGTCTAGAGGTAAAAGACACGGGTGCGTTAAATGAGGGAGAGGCTTCGGACTTACCCTCATCTACCAAACCCGTAGAAGGTGACAACTTAAACACTATCAAAGCTACAAGTGCATCTCCCAAGGGAACTAGTGAAAGTGAGAGCTACAATCGAGTACCTCCACCTTTCCAATCACTCGATATACCGGTTCCCATGCCTCATTTGAACATTAGGGGTGACCCACCTAAGTTTTCCGTTGATAATTTCGATACTTGGCAATTTGAGTTCCGCTCTCATGTTTGTAGTGCCTCAAATGAACTATGGAGAATCATCATGGAGGGCTTCAAGCCATACAACCCCGACAAGTTGACTAGAAGAGAAGTCGTTGATAGTCAACTCAACAACACCGCCCTTCACATGATTCAAACTAGTGTGGGGACTCCGGAATTGCATCGGGTCCGGGACTTCACCACCGCCAAGGAAGCTTGGGACGGCTTGGCCGCTAGTTGCATTGGAAGTGAGAGCACAAGGAGGAACAAGTATAATGCTCTTAAGAATAAAGCCGAAGGATTCTTGAGGCTACCGGATGAAGATCATGAACTCATGTATGGAAGACTTCTCACCGTTGCCAATGCCTTCCGGCTTATTGGTGCCACCCACATAAATGACTCTTGGATCAAGGAGAAGTACATTGAATGCATGATGCCATTTGTACCCATCGATGTCAAGACTCTTGTGGGAAGGGAATGCTATTCCTCTCTCACCTCTCAACAAGTCGTGCACGAGATGCAAGCTCTCAAGGTGCTTGAGGAAACCTCTCATGATTCTCGCAATCGTGCTCTTGGGATGGCAAAAGGTTCCAATCTTGCCTTGGTGGTCAACTCCGGTGAAGAAGTGATTCCTCAAGAATCTTATAGGGCATCTTGGAGTATGTCCTATCCGGAAGATTTGCAATGCCACTACCATGATCACATGGCCTTCCATGCAAAATCCTTTTGGGTTGATCCCTCCAAGGCCAAGGAAGACAACATCAAGAGGAACAACAAAAGTGGTTTCACTAGCTTTGGTCCAAAGACAAGATCTTGCTACAATTGTGATGACAAGCGCCACTTCATTGCCGAATGCCCCTATGAAAATAGAGAGCTTCATAATGGAAGGCTCATTCCCAAGGACAAGAGCAAGGACACCAAGGGCAAGTATTCAAAAGCCCCCAACAAGAAGTTCTACAACAACAAGACCAAGAAGGGCAAGAGGCCCTCAAGAGTTGTGCTAGTAACAAGGGAAGAATATTCTTCCGATGAAGTTGAAAGTTCTAGTGGTGATGAAGATGAAGAAAGCTCAAAGGAATTGGCCGCCATTGTCACCACCAACATACCCTCTTCATCTCTCTTTGAATCTCCCAATGAGAACCCTCCTATCAAGAATGCACATTGCTTCATGGCAAGGTCCTCCTTGGACACATCTATCGTGCTATCAACTCAAGAAGAGTATACCTCCGGAGATGATGATGTTGATGATGAAGAAGATGCATCCTCCAATGGATTGGTTGCTCTTGCCTCCCTCTCCACTAACTCTTCATCACCAAGTGAATCCCCCAATGAGGTCATCCTTGTGGAGGAAGAAAGTTGCCTCATGGCTAAATCCTCCGAGGTATCATCTCCTAACCCCTCTATGCCTAACATATCTAGTGAACTAGGGGTTGATGATGCTAGTCTAAAAGTGAAACAAGAAATGCTAGATTTTGATGATTTCATTCTCAACCTACAAGGTAACACTAAAAAGCATGTTTCAAACCTCATGATTCGTTTAGCTCAACAAAGTGCTATGCTTGAGAAAAAGGGTCAAATAGAGAGAGAAGACTCTCTCGAAATCCATGCTCTTAAAAATGCTCTTGAGGAATGTCAAGAAACCATATCTTCTCTTGAAGAGAGGTTAGAAAATATTGAAGAGCCTCAAGATAAAATTAACAAGCTCACTAAAGCTAGAGATCTTGCTAGGGCTAAGAATAAAGTGTTTACAAAGGAAAAGGCCCAATTTGGGGTTGATCATGAGAAACTTGTGAAGGATCTAGATGAACTAGACAAAGCTCACAAAGCTTTGAAGAGTGAATACACTCTCCTATCCAAGTCGTTTGAGCAACTTCAAATTAGGCTTGCTTCATATGATGTGCCTAGTTCCTCTACTCCTCTATGTGATCATGCAAACATTGTTGAGGAAAATGCTAGGTTGAAGGATGAACTTGCTAAGGCCTCCTCTCCCCAAAGTAAACTTTCTTTGGATGATCTTTTGAGTAAGCAAAGATCAAACAATGGGAAGGAGGGCCTTGGTTTTAATGCCAAGGCAAAGAAGGCAAACAAGCAAAAGGCCAAGCCCGCACAAGAAAAGAAGAAAGTCGTCACTAATGGTGAAGCCTCCAAGGGCAAAACCATGAATGATGATGATGCGGGAATTGCTAACCCTCACTATGTTTTATTTAAAGATTATTATGGTGATGTTTATGCTAAATATGTTGGCCCATATGATGGTTATGTTGCTTGGTCTATTTGGGTCCCAAAGACCCTTGTTGCTAACAAAAGAGGACCCATTGCAAAATGGGTACCTAAATCCAAGAATTGATCTCATGTAGGACTATGCCGCCGGAGGTTCAAAATGGGTACTTGATAGTGGATGTACAAGTCATATGACCGGCGGCAAGAACCTCGTCAAGGAGTTGAGGCCTAACATTAATGATATCACCGTCTCCTTTGGCGATAATTCTACATCCGAGGTATTGGGTTTTGGCAAGGTTGTGGTTGCACACAACATTACTCTTGTGGATGTCATGCTTGTCAAAACCCTTGGTTACAATTTGCTTTCCGTTTCCGCCCTTGGCAAGATGGGTTTCGCCGTCTTTATTGATAATGATATTGTGGTCCTCTTGTGGAGCAAGACTCTAAAAGTCGCATTCGTTGGGTATCGCGAACACAACTTGTATGTGGTGGACTTTTCGGGGGCCACCACGTCAAGTGCGATGTGCCTATTCGGAAAGGCGGACGTGGGTTGGTTGTGGCATCGCCGCCTAGCCCATGTCAACATGAGAACTTTGCAAAGTCTTCACAAGGGGAACCATATTGTGGGACTAATGGAAAATGTGTCTTTTGCCAAAGATCGTGTTTGTAGGGCTTGTGTTGAAGGCAAAATGCATGACTCTCCGCATCCAAGCAAGACCATTATCTCTTCCAAGAGGATCTTGGAGCTCCTTCATGTGGATCTCTTTGGTCCCGTTACTCATGCAAGTCTTGGTGCGAAGAAACATTGCTTGGTGATTGTCGATGACTACTCAAGATACACTTGGGTCTACTTTCTCAAGACGAAAGATGAGACTCAACAAATATTCATTGACTTTGCTACCGAGGTGCAACGCCAACACAACCTCCTCATTATGGCAATAAGAAGTGACAACGGCTCCGAGTTCAAGAACTACACACTCAATGATTTTCTTAGTGATGAGGGGATTCGTCATCAATATTCCGCTGCTTACACCCCTCAACAAAATGGTGTTGCGGAGAGGAAGAACCGGACTCTTATGGATATGGCAAGGTCTATGATGGCGGAGTATAAATCCCGCTATAACTTTTGGGCCGAAGCCATCTCCACCGCTTGTCACTCCTCCAACCGGCTCTATCTCCGCAAGGGCTTGAACAAGACTCCATATGAAATACTCACCGGGAACAAGCCTAATATCTCATACTTCAAGGTGTTCGGGTGTAAGTGTTTCTACAAAATCAAAGGAGTTCGTTTATCTAAATTCGCTCCTAAAGCTTTGGAGGGTATATTTGTTGGTTACGGTGCCGAATCTCACACTTATAGAATCTTTGATGTATCCTCCGGGATTATCATTGAATCTTGTAGTGTGAAGTTCGAAGAAAATGATGGCTCCCAAGTGGGGCAAGTTGATGTTTGTGCAGGTGATGAAATACCTCAAGATGCCATAGTAAGAATGGGTGTGGGATTTTTCCGCCCCATTGAGGGACACGGTGTGGCGTCTCGGGAAGAACTATGCTCTACCACGGTGGAGCCCTCATCTTCTCAACATCAACAAACCTTACCTAGTGAAGCAAATGATGCACCAACCCAAGAACAAGAACAAGACTCTCCCTCTTATGTGCAAGATCAAGGACAAGATCAAGGTCAAGATCAACCTATCACTCACAATGCCTCCAATGAGGAACCAATCAACTCTTGCCCTTCTCCGAACATTGTTCAAGATCAAGCACATGAGATTGAGCAACCCCAAGCAATTGAGGAAGCTCAAGTTCAAGGTCAAGACGGGGACCCAAATGATCAAGTTGATCAAGTGACACCTCCAAGGCCTAGAAAGACCAAGGAGGAGATCGAGGCCCGTCGTCTAGCAAGAAGAGATAGGAACCTCGAGCTACGTGGACACACTCATGACAAGGTTCTTGGTGATGTTAGGGCAAAGGTTTCCACAAGAAGGCAATTGGCGAACTTTAGCCATCATCATGCTTATATCTCCTTAGTGGAACCCAAGAAAGTATTTGAAGCCCTTGAAGATTCGGATTGGTTGGAAGCTATGCATGAAGAACTCAACAACTTCAAGCGCAACAAACTTATGACCGATAGGTTTGAGATGTCTATGATGGGAGAGATGAAGTTCTTCCTTGGTTTTGAGATCAAGCAATTGAGGGAAGGAACCTTCATCAACCAAGCAAAATATCTCCAAGACATGCTCAAGAGGTTCAAGATGACCGAGATGAAGGGTGTGGCCACTCCTATGGTTACCAAATGTCATCTTGCACTAGATCCCAATGGTAAAGAGGTGGATCAAAAGGTATATCGCTCCATGATTGGATCCTTGCTTTACCTTTGTGCATCTAGACCGGACATAGTGTTGAGTGTTGGTGTGTGTGCAAGGTATCAAGCTTCTCCTAAAGAGAGCCACATGATGGCTCTCAAAAGAATCTTTCGATATTTGGTTGATACCCCAAGATATGGTATTTGGTACCCCAAAGGCTCAAGTTTTATTCTCAATGGTTATACCGATGCGGATTGGGCGGGTGATAAGGATGATAGGAAATCAACTTCCGGGGCTTGCCAATTCCTTGGTAGGTCCTTGGTGTGTTGGTCTTCTAAGAAGCAAAATTGTATATCTCTCTCCACCGCCGAAGCCGAATATGTTGCCGCCGCAAGTGGATGCACTCAATTGTTATGGATGAGGCAAACTTTAAAGGAATACGGTGTCATTTGTGACAAAGTGCCTCTATTATGTGACAATGAAAGTGCCATCAAGATTGCCTATAATCCGGTGCAACATTCAAGAACGAAGCATATTGAGATCCGGAATCATTTCATTAGGGATCATGTTGCCCGGGGTGATATTGAGCTTATCTATGTTCCTACCAAAGATCAACTTGCCGATATATTCACGAAGCCTCTTGATGAAGCAAGGTTCTCTTATTTGAGGAATGAGCTAAATATCATTGATTCAAGGAGTATAGCTTGACCATCTTGCAAACACACTTTCGTCTCAAAACTTTATTTGGTTTAGATGTGGGCATGGAAATAGGGGGAGTGCGGTTTAAATTATTGAGCTATCCCTCCCCCCATAATGCCAACATTAAGAAATCATTCTCTTAATATCATATGTTGATATGTGAGCTTCAATGATGAGTAGTGACTTGGACCCAAGATATATCTTCGCGGTGCTATGTCACATCACTCATATATGGTGGCCTAGGCCACCACACTCTTCTTTGTGAAGAGTTGGAGTTGTTTGGATTTTCATTGGATCTTTTTGACATCTCCTTGTTTATGGGAAATCACTCATTTTTGGCCCTCATTTGATTTATTTGCAAAAATGAGTGATCATGTACCATCTCACAGTTTGGCATATCTATCCTAAGCCTCATCTTTCCTAAAGAAACCATATCTATCTCCATACTCTAAAACTCCGCATTTTTTCGAGGGTTTTTGGGCAGTGGGCAGCTTCGGCGGCACTGCCGGCGTGCCCTCACCGGCACTGCCGGTGGGGCCGGCACTGCCGGCCTCAGCTGAGCGGCACTGCCGGCGTTGGCGTGGGATAAGTAGTGGACCCGCGGGAGGGGTTAGGGCAACTGCCCTTTTCTCTTCCCCAGCGCGTGTCTCCTCCTCCCACCCGACTCCAGCCGCCGCCGCCGTCGCCCCTGCCCTCCGGCCGCCGCCCCGGGCTCTCCTCCCTCCTCTGGGTGGTTCATCCGGGCAGGGCCCCCCTCCCCTCCATGGCTTCCTCCTCCGGTTAGTCTCCCTCCTCTCTCTCCCTCTCTAGATTGGGTTGACCTATCTAGAAGAAAGATGGGTGGATGATTCTAGCTGTAAGTTTTGCCAGAGAGGTGGATAACCTTGTGCATGGTTGTGTGAAAGTTTGAGGAACAATGTTTGAGTCTAGAGCAGATCTGTTGCTTTTCCCTGTTGACCGGCACTGCCGCCCCCTCACCACCGGCACTGCCGGTTGGGCGGCTGCTGCCGCCCATGTCTCACCGAGCACTTGCCGGTCGGGCCGGCTGCTTGCCGCCCGTACCTCCCGGCTGCTGCCGGTGAAGCTGTGCCCGAGATCGTCTCTAGCCTTTTCCTTGTTGAATCTTGAACACTATCATTCATCATGCCTTGATTATCATAGATTTGCCTTGTTTTAGTGTACCTTATCATATGCTATTCCTATCCTTTGCTCTCACAGGTGCAGGTGGTTCTCATCGCTCTAGCTCGGGCAAACGGGCGATCCCTAGTGACTTTGACGCCGAAATTCCATCTCTGAAGAAGTCATCTCGTCGGGAGAGGGATTCCGCTCCGGCTGAACCTCGTGCTAACGTTCTCCGGAGGTTGAGAGGCATGCCTATTGGGAAGTGGCCTGATAATGAGTATGCTCGGTTGCGCCAGTCCAACGCCTACACCTCTCCCAAGGGCACCAATTGCTCGCTCCGTTACCGGACTAAGTATCAGAGAAGACCTTTGATGATCTCTATGCAAACGCCACTTATAAAGTCGCTCCTATGCATCACATCAACTTTGCTCACATGGATAAACACGCCAACTACTTTGCTTGAAGCTCGCAATATTTGTGAGCGGTTTGGTCTTATTCCTCCGATGGAGTTTCAGCACCCTTCTTGTGTGGAGGTGATTGGGCAATTCTTTGCCACGGTTTATGTTGACAATGATGATGCCAAGACTATGACTTGGATGACGGAAGGTCGCATGTTGCATGGCACTTGGGATCAATTTGCAGCTTGTCTTGGTTATCCTGTGCTCACTGGCAATGAAGATGGATACTTTAGAGCCCACAACACTCCCAAGCCCGTTGAGAAGGCTCTCCTTGCTGATCTTTATCTTGAAGGAGAAGTGGTATATGGTTCTCAGAAATTTCTCCGCCCGGTGTATGACATTCTTCTCCGCATTTACCGAGAGGTCCTTAATCCCAAGGTTGGCTGCGTTGATCAGATCTATGGATACCTTGGGAACTTGTTGCTCCTTTCTCACCAGCACCGTGACACTGGTATGCAGCTTGATGTGATGGATTTTATGTGGCATGAGTTTTGGGCTTGCATTATGGCTCGCAAGGCCCCTGTGTTTGCTCCCTACTTCATGTTCTTCATTTGCTCTCGTTGGGAAAGTGCTTGGATATGGCAAGCTCAGCGATGAGGTTAACCTTCTACCTCACAAGGCTAAGGATCTCAAGGTCAAGACTCACAACAATCCTCCTCGTCTTCCCAATGATGAGCATTCTGCTGAAGAAGAAGACTCGATTTTGAGCTCGCACCTCATGCTGACAATGGCTGGTTTGCTCGCATAGAGGCCAAGTTGGCCAAGATGTTACGCCTCAAGTCGACATCAACGGGCGTCGATGTCGGGCTCATAGGGAGCGGAAAATGGACGGGAGGAACACAAAGCTCATCATGCGCAAGTTGGATATTCCTGTTGAAAGTGGATGCGAGGAGGTCATCACTCCTGAAGAAGAATGGCTCTCCAAGCATGGCAATGTGAGCTGAGTTCGAACAGCTTGGTCTTCCCGGTCCCTCTCGCCGTCGGCGCCCTCCTAGTGATGATGTTGAGCCCGCCGAGTATGAAGAAGATGAAGAGTCGGAGGACGATGAAGAGACGGAGAGTGAGTGAGCTCTCATGGGACGTTGTAGCATCGCTTCTTTTCTCCTTTTTGGTGTCTTTGATGCCAAAGGGGGAGAAGAAGGTCTAGTAGGACTTGCACGGGATTTGCTAGGGAGGTTTGAGGGCACAAGCATTTGCTTTTTATCATTCCGTTAAAGCTTGTGTCCTCCTTTTATCTTCTATATTATGTTGAACCTTATATTATGCTTTATGTGTGGTGAACTATTGCTATGTTTGTCGGTATTCTATATGGTTGAGAGTATTGTCATGGTTTGGTATGATCATCTTATATCTCATATTGTCTATGGATCTATCTCAAAATTGATACTTGATGTGATTATGGGATTCTTGTTCATGATATTGAGGCTATTGTCTTGAAATGTTAAGGATGTCAATATGAAAAGGTATGATCTTAACTTGTCATCTTCTATCTTTTCCCATACATTTTATGCTTTATGTCTTATGAGCATTGTGCTTTCTATCTTGGTAGTTGAAGTTGCTCTATACCTAATGTGTGCATATATATATTCTTGCACTAAATTTCTCGCATGCACACATCTAGGGGGAGTTTCTCTCTGCTGCCAAACATATAGATATTCTTGCTCTATTCTTTGCAAAATCCCGGTATTGTCATCAAACACCAAAAAGGGGGAGATTGAAAGAACATTTCATGATCTACGAGTTTTGTGTGTTTGTTAACAACACCGGTGACAATTTAACCGTGTGCTAAGTGGTTTACGGTTAGGGAAAAGATACCACGGAAAATCTCGACCCACTCAAAAAGGAAGAAAAGAAAAGAAGGATGAAGGCTGTCTCCGGCCGTGGCCGGCTACTGCCGGCAACTCCGGGCCGGCACTTGCCGGTGTGCACACCCGGCACTGCCGGCATCTTTGGCCCGGCACTGCCGGCCTATCTGTCGGTCTGCTGTTTCTGAAAAGTGGCCGGCACTGCCGGCGTCTCAAGGCCGGCACTGCCGGCGTGGCCGGCACTGCCGGCGTTTCTTCTCTCCAACGGGCAGAAAAGTAGGTGGGGTATTTATACCCCCCTTCACTTACCTTGGAAGGTGGCTCAAACCCTAAGAACTTCATCCTCCATTGCTGAGCCACCAAGAACACCAAAATCGCCAGATCTCCTCCCTCAACCAACCAAATCACTTGTGCTTTGGAGAATCGAAGGAGAAGACCCCGATCTACATCCTCACCGAAGCGTTCTTCATTTCCCCCTCTTATGCTTGAGGGCCCCCTTGCTAGTGTTCCTCTTTGGATCCCTAGTTGTTGTTGTTGATGTATGCTTGTTGATTTGTTGTGTTGTTACCGATTTGGGAGCCTCCAATTTGGTTGTGGATGTGTGCCCCAAGAACTTTGTAAAGGCCCGGTTTCCGCCTCGAGGAAATCCCTTAGTGGAAGTGGGCTAGGCCTTTGTGGCGTTGCTCACGGGAGATCCGAGTGAAGCCTTCGTGGCTGTTGGTTTGGCTTGCGTAGCAACCACACTCCTCCAAACGTAGACGTACCTTCTTGCAAAGGAAGGGAACTACGGGAATCATCTCCGTGTCATCGCGTGCTTCACTCTCGGTTACCTCTATCCCACTCTATCTACTATTGTGTTGCTATACCTTGCTTAGTTGATATCCTTGTCATATAGGTAAATTCACTTAGTTGCATATCTAGAGAATTTACCTTTGTGTCAAGCCTAAATTGAAAAAGAACTAAAAATTGGTTAGCACCTATTCACCCCCCCTCTAGGTGCGGCATACGATCCTTTCAATACCTTCCTCTTGGGGTTCCCAACGAACGTGTGAGTTACACGCCATCAGTCTCCGGTGAGGGGAGCCTCACGGAGGGGAGAGATGGGAGCCATATGGCGAGGAGTCACCAAGACAGGGTCACACGAGTTACCCAGCTTCAGCCCTCGCAACAACGGCGAGATCCTACGTGCTGCTATAATTCACTATAAGAAAACAAGTGCGCGATTACAATGAGTAACATTTTGTAGAACCTATGGGGTTACCCTCTCGATCCTTTCAACGTGAAGTCCAATGCGCTTTATTTTGAACCCTCTTTAGTTCCTAACGATCATGAGTTTTTCTCCTTTGAAATACATGTACAATCTCGTATGCCCTCACACAACATTGAGCACCGTCTCAATGCATCGTATAGGGTGTGCAAACTTTAAAGTCTTGTATGAGCTCGCTGGGTATGATCATCTTTATTAACGTTTTTAAAAGAGGAAAAAAGCTTTTCCTCGTTAGGCTAGACCTAGCTAGGGCATCCATGCCAACATGGCCTCGTTAGGTAAGAGGAAAAAAGCTTTTCCTTGTTAGGCTAGACCTAGCTAGGGCATCCATGCCAACATGACCACGATAGCAAATAAACTTGACACACCAAAAGTAAGAATATTCCACGAAGCCGACATTCACGTCATTGTCACCACGCACCACTACGTGGTGCAACCACTTCGACTTCACGATAGATGGACACAAACATAACGATCTTCACGACGGATGCACAAGCCACATCCACATGCATGCAACATATAACTCTGATTTGAAGGCGAGCTTCGAAGGAGAAATACACAAAGCTTGCGCCGATCGGCCCAGTGCAACCTAACCGCCGGTGGTGCCACATCGTTATCACCGCCCGAACATCACTATGGCAGATTCAACTCAACAACGACAAGACAAACTAGAGCACATAAAGGCATAAACAAACCGAATAGTCAACTACCAGCACCTCGCCGTGACCCAACCCTCGCCTGCCATAATGGTCGTACCCATGCAAGTTGCCACGCCAACCACCTCCACTCCCAACTAGCCTCCCGCCAAACACAACACCATAAACTTCCGGCCTAATTGGAACGCGTAAATGAGGAAGGTAATATACGACACACTCAGCTAGATCGCCACACAGTCAATGGATCACAAAAAACACCACCCGATCCCATATATTAGGTTTTCACTCGAGACAAAAAAAAAAAAAACATCAGAGAGAGAGGAAATGGCTCATGAGCTAAGATGCTTGGGAGTTTTTGACGTGCGTCCCAGTCGTGAAAAAAAAAAGATAATAGAGAAATTGGGAACATGCGAGCCACTTGGGAGTGGGATGGGAACGTGCCCAAGTTGACGACCGAACCAGCCAAGTCTTCTTCTCCTACCCACACCAACGCTCATTCCCCGCATCGCCACCTTCCTCCCTTCCTCTTCCTCCCCATCTCACTCGCAGCCAATGGCGGACCAGCTCACCGACGACCAGATCGCCGAGTTCAAGGAGGCCTTCAGCCTCTTCGACAAGGATGGGGACGGTACTCCTTCCTTCCCTCTCTTTCTCATCTTGCTAGGCCAAAAGATCGCGCGATCTGTTTGCTTCGTCAGTTTTGGTCAACGATCGACCAGGAAATGCCCGTGGATCCGTTCCCGATAGGGGGATCTCGGTTCCTGGTCCCCGGCCTGCTGAATCCCCCATCTGTTGCGATATATCTTGAGATCTGTTTGGAGCAGCCGCTGTCGGATCTCTGAGAGTGGCGTAGCTCGTTTAGTAGTAAGCGATAACTGATGGCGTGATCCGTCATCAGTTTGTATCAACGATCTGCCTTGTTCTGATTCGTTACAGGTCGTGATTTTCGTCGCCCTTGAGTCCCAGTATCCTATTTCTTCAATTGGATATTAGTAGCTCTAATTTCTTGTAGTAGCAACTGCTAGGCGGATCAATATTAAGATCTTAGATGGCAAAAGAGCTAAAACCGCACGCCGTGGACTCTAGGCTCATTCCTGTTATTTTGCTATAAGTTCACTCTTGGATGATATCATGATAGTCCTATCCAAACAGTGTTTCTCTATGCTTAGAGGTCACACAACATCCAGTCATTAATTATAGTCTTGCTGTTTCAGTGTTAGAGCCTTAGGCATGCGTGGGACTGTTTGATAACTTGTCGGAGAGCTACCCCTGGCGAAGCTAGAATATCCCATCATTGGGTTCACCATACTGTAGAACGACTATGGACGCGTTCAAACTTAGCAATTTGCAGCAAATTATCAGCCATTATAGAGGGGTTAGCACAATTTCATTGGGTTCAGCTGAACCCAATGTCTATGTGCTGGCTCCGCCACTGCGCTACTAACTAGATAGTAGGGTTAAGACTTAAGAGGGTAAATCAGGATAAGTGCTAATGAAGGTTGTGCTGAATCTATTGGCGGCAAAACTGGGTGCTGCGTCACATGCCTTTTTTGACGTACATAGATTCGTCATCACTGAAGGCTACAATAAGGAGGACTAACATTGATCGAGAAATTGAATAAAGCTCTCACTTAGTTGCTTACCTACCATGACCTGCCACACAGCTTTTTTTTCTTTTTCTTGTAGTCTTCAAACAATCCCTGAAGATTTAACGAATGGTAGTCGCAATGAGTACAACATAGGTGGAGGATATTGGTACCTACATTACTTTATTCCTAATGTTTGTTTTCTATCAAGCTATTCGATATTTTACCTTGTATTATCCGTAATCAGGGTTTGGCCTGACAGTTGTAGAAAGTATTCGCTCCGTTCCAAATTAGTTTCCACAGCTTTGGTTAGATTTGGTCTAGGTACACATGTATCTAGAGTCTAGACGTGTTTCAGTGTGTAGGTTCGCTCATTTTGGAAAACGCAAAGGACCTTTGCGCTTCATATCATTGGAAAGATAGAGTTTTGGTTACAAGTAAAACTGAAGCTGAAAATAAAAGCGTCGATGATAGTTTAGCACCACACATCATATAAATAACATATAACAAGTGGTAGTTCTGTGGAGGATGCCCACTTCAATCAATTCAATTGCCATGGTATGCTAGTTGCTCTTGATTTTAAGTTGAAAGAAGACAAAGCGACGATTTACCCAACAGCTGTTGGAATACCTTGAATTATTGTGGGTTCGCACATTGTTAGCTAGATGGAAGTAGAGCATCAGTTTTTTTATAAAAAAAATTAGTGCTCATAAGTGAAGAATCGTGACCACATAAGAGTACTTTCAAGTAGAAATCCAACTGTATCACTTTTGTGTGGCAAAACTATGCGTTGTTGGAAATATTCTGGGTAACAGAATACAGTTTGTAGTTTCACTATGGAATTGTTCTATAAAAAATTATGGAGGTATAATTAATAATTTGATAGCCATCATGGAATGTGTGTCCGTTTTACCAGATACAAGTTTCTTACTAGTGATTGCAAGTTAGGTTCGATTTTGGTCTTGTACAGTTGTTCTTTTTGTTTTATCTGTTCATATATAATTATAGACAGACACAAATTAATGATCTTGACCATACATAGTGATACCTAAGAGCTGAACAAGTCCTGGAGTTGAATAACATAGATTGTGTTCTTTCCAGGTTGCATTACCACTAAGGAGTTGGGAACTGTCATGCGTTCACTGGGACAGAATCCAACCGAGGCAGAGCTTCAAGACATGATCAATGAGGTGGATGCCGACGGCAATGGAACAATTGATTTCCCTGAATTCCTCAACCTTATGGCCCGCAAGATGAAAGACACTGATTCTGAGGAAGAGCTCAAGGAGGCATTCCGTGTGTTCGATAAGGATCAAAATGGTTTCATCTCTGCTGCTGAACTGCGTCATGTCATGACCAACCTGGGTGAGAAGTTGACTGATGAGGAGGTTGACGAGATGGTCCGTGAGGCTGATGTTGATGGTGATGGCCAGATCAACTACGACGAATTTGTTAAAGTCATGATGGCCAAGTAAGTTGCATTACCATCTGAGGCAAGCTTCAGTAATCAGACCAAAATATTTTCCATCCGGTTGCCATGGGATGGCTATAGTATTGAACAGAAAACAATATAACACTGCCAGACTTATGTGGTGTCGTATTCTGTAGCCAATGTTTGTTTGCATTGAAGGTTTTATAGGTCCTGCTTTGGTCTTCCTCTTCACTGTCTGTTCGGTTATTTATGTTTGTTTCGTTTGAACGTTTCAAGAGTGTAGCAGCAATGTGTTGATGAATAACTCAATTTTATTGTTCCATAATTTCATTGTATGTATGTCGGATGACAAATATATCTTGCATCTTTTATGGTAATTAGTGATAAAAGTAATGTTTTTGATTCCCTGGGAGTATCTATCCGTCTTGAAAAGATGATCACCTAAATGTGTGGCTAGGTTTCTTTGGCTCGTCAATGTTATGCAAATTGAATTATCCGGGCAAACTCTCTACTTGGAGCATGGCAAAAGGACTTTTTTTTCTTTTTCTTATGCAAGTATGCAACCCACACTATTCTCCTTGGTCTAGATAATTAATATTCCATGATTTCCATAGCATCTCCATACAGCTTCTAATGTTTCCTTTAAGAACTGACCACCATATCATCGGGACATGTCCTAAGTACCTGTATAAAAGCCGAACGGATTTTGCTGAGCTCTCAGCCCTTTGGGACACTGTTCACACGCACATGAAAAGTCACTTTTCTTTGGCTTTTTCTTTTTTAATTCCCGAATTTAAAGCAATTTAATTACCCACCAGTAATTCCTTACTGAGGATAATTTTTCAGCAACAATTCTAATTTATTTTTTTAACTATTATCTTAGTGGTTTTTCACGATGCCCTAACTACTTATATTTTATTTTAAAAAGTTTTACAGTAAAAACTTCAACATGAACAGTAATTTGTCTCGATGTCAACTATGAAATAAGCAGTCAACTACATGAAATAATTCTTTAAGGTGGTATCTTTCTGCAATGGTATTTCTCAACGGACACGAACGTGGTATTTTTTACACGAATCTTCAACCTCAGTTGTAGTTTTGAACAGTAAATATCTGTGAGTATTCTTCATCGGTGCATAATTCTTCAGCGGTAATTTCAAAAAAAAAAAAATCTAACAATTGCCACCTCTTATACCTGGGAAAATTCATCCCAATTTCTAACTCGTGTCTGGGATCGTTCTAGCGTTACAGAGTGCTCACCTCTTCCACCCGTTCGATAGGAATTGTGTGGTCCACACGACTAAGGCTTCCAGAACTCCCGATTCCCTTCTCACACTCTTATCCGCTCAGGCTCATCTCTCCCAGCAAAATAGGATCCATGGTTTCTCTCGCTTTTCCTCTCGCCTGTGACCTGCTGCCCGGTCGTCGCTGCGGCGATATGGCTGCCGCTAGCCACCTCCGGCGCCTCCGCCTGTCGATGTGACTCTCCTGCCTTCATCTCCACTGAAACCCCCAATTGCTACGGGGAGGAGCTCGGCGGCAGATCGGCAGGGGCGGAGCCACCGTACGGCGCTGCAGGCCCTGTCTCCATGGGCATCGCCGGAAAGGGCCTTGCCCCCACTGCCTGCCGCTGCGCCCCCGTCTCCATGTCGCGCCGTCGGGAGGACGCCCATCTCCACTGCGCGCTGCAGCAGCCAGGAAAGTCCTCGCCCCCACCGCGCCGCTAGGCCCTCTCTGCCATGGTCCATCGAGCGCCGCTGGGCCCCGCCAACGGATCGACTCCTCTTCATCTCAACTCCGGCACCTCCCTGGCACCTCCAATTCTACATCCTGTAATACCAATGGATGTAACAATAGTAGGTCCCCTCTAGTTCGGCTGGTAACTTTTTGGAACTGGGATGTACATTTTGATCTTTTTATACATCTGGAATAATGTCAGTGGTGTTTGTATTTTTTTTTCGTTTTTCTACATCTAGGATATTTTTTCCCTTCTTTTATACATCTAGAATCTTGAATATAATAGGTTCTTCCATATCTGGATGTAATAATAGCAGGTTCTCCCAAGATTTAGATGTACTTTTTTTCTCTTTTTACATTCCACCGCTTCTATATTTTACAGAAAAACAAGGTGGTGTATTCTTTTGTCAGGATTAGCAGTCCACCGACGTGGCCGTAATTTTTCTACAGGATCAAAGCATACGAACTTGGAATGGAGCACAGGAAAGAGAGAGCGGCGCGGAAGGAGGAAACACGAAGAGTCATGACTTTTTCTATTTTTGGATCGTGCGGGATGTCTGATTAGTTTTCTTTCTATTTTTGGGTAGGGCATTCCCTAAGACTAAACAGTGCTATGGCACTGTGTAGCAACGTCCAAAATTCATTGTGTTCTTCTATGGTACCATCACTGTTCACACCAACATGAACGGTGCCACTTCTTTTAGCTTTATTTTTAACTTCTTTCAGATTTCTGAATTCATCAGTAATTTAATTACCTGCCAGTAATTTTTCATCGGAGCATAAGTTTTTAGATGTAATTTTAATTTTTCGGGTTAACTACTTCGCGGTAGTTTCTCGTGAGGTGGTAACTGCCTACATTTTCCTTGAAAGCAATTTCCAGGTATAAAACTTGAACATCAATAGTAATTTGCCTATGTCAACTATGAATCGCTTCGTTAACTATCTAATAGTATTTTTTCTTCCACGATGCATATTTCTGCGATGGTAATTTCTTAATGTCATGCAAGCGTGGTAACTTTTACACGATTTTTTTTTATCTCAACCCTAGTTCTGGATAGTAATTACTGGTCAGTAATTATTCGTATGTCACATATTTCAAGCAGTGCCGCTATCCTCTCTCTGGGCACTGCGACGAAAATACAACTTCTAATAGCGAAGTTTATTTTTAAGATGTTTCAAACAAGTGATTTTTATACTTTTATCCTTCATGTCTTTCTCCAAAAGAGTAGTTTGGCCCTTCCACTTCTGCTACTTCTTTCCGCCACTAAGATTCCTATTCAGCAAGAGTATCTTGCTCGTGCTTTCTTCGCGATGAAATCTCTTTACTTTTTCCAACCATACCTATGGGCGGTGAAAAAGAATTATGAACCATGACGCAACTGCTTTTTTCGTTTCTTGATTAGTATTTTCACATACACACTTTTGCAGTACTTTAGATGATTCATAAATTGTACTACCTCCGTTTTCAAGGAATAAGGCGCACGCGTATTTCAAGATGAATTTTGACCATAAAAATTGAGCAAGAAAATTTTGATTATATTATATGTAATTAGTATCGTTAGATTCGTATTGAAAAGAACTTTTCAATGATACTGATTTCATACAAACAATGTTTATCTATTTGAAGTCATTTTTGGTCAAACAAAAAAGTACGTAAAACGAGGGCACCTTATTCCTTAAAACGGAGGTAATAGTGCTTTAAAATACTATAACAAACAGTCTAACAGCCAAGGGTGGCCTGCCGCCTCGGCAAACTTCCTAGTGTTCATAAAAATAAGGTGAACACGATTGCGTTCGATGTGTACCATTCATTATTTTATATTACTACAAAGATTGCTTTGACTAATGAACAACAAGGTGTAGGTATCATTTTGTATTTCTCGATTTTTTAGAATTTATCTACAAATTTAGGATAATCAGTTTATCCTAATTAGTCTTTTAGTTTCTAAATAAATGTGCCGTTTCAGTTAATTTGATTTTCGATTAATAAAATATATGGTTTCTCTAAAAAAAACAAGGCACGGGTCTCCCAATTAAGCTTAAAGCAATACCTTATTAAGCACAATATAATAATATCACCCAGCTAAAAGAAGTATGTGTTCCGCTGTCTACCTATATTGGACACCTATTTGTATAAGAAACCCTGTACCTGACGATTGCTCATGACCTAGCTTGATCAACAAGGCTATGGTTTTCTATAGACCATTAGAGGGAAAATTATCACTTTAAAGCACCTAGAAATATTTTGTGTTAAAATATAACCATATCTGACCTGTGCAAAAAAGAGAAGATATAAATGAAAAGCGTCTTGTACTATTTACACATCATTTTATTTGTGTAGATCACATATTGCCATATTTTTGGATAAAACTTCACACATGCACAAGATACAACACAACGTAGGTCCATAATTTTGGAAATTTATCTTTGGCTCATAGGTGTAGATGCACCTGTTGTTTCAAAAGTATATTTCAAAATGTATAAAAGTTCCAAAAAAAATATTCTGGGTGTACATCTTGACATTCTATGTTCACACACCAAGTTTCGCAAAGAAATACCATTTTTATGGGTTGTGAAAAAAGACAATTTTCGGTGATTCAAAATAGCTTTTTACGTGACATTTTTTTATCTTTTTATCGTAGGCCACACAAAAATGTCTTTTTTTTCACAAACTTTTGCGAGTGAAAAGAGAATGTTCAAATGTACATCCGGGATTTTTCTTCATAATTTTTCAACAGTTTAGACTAAACTTAAAATATATTTTTCTTAATAGGTGCATTTAGACCTATGAGCCAAAACACCATGTCCCATAATTTTAATTTACATTTGCTGAAATTTTGAAAGTGTCACAAAAAAAAAGATGCACCGGCAACTAGTTGCGGATTATAGTTTCCCATATCAATGTATTATGATAACGAAGCTCTCAATCAGCTAACTATCGTCGCTAAAAAACATGAAGCACCATTTCTCTTTGATCTTTTGTGTTAATTAACATGTATATAGTTTTATGTTTTGTCTCTTGGGTGCATATGCTTCTTTTATTTTAAAATACATCTTTAATATGTTTTGAAATGCTAAAAAATAAAAAAAAACTTACGTGCGCACAAAGTCTTTCCATAAAAGAGTTTGGGGTGTTTAGAAAGACAAAATTTGATGCTAAAACAAGGATTTTTATGGAACATGTTTTGTCCTTTTTACATGGATCATAAAAAAATATCGATTTTTCGTGAAACTGTACGAACACACATAGATTGTTGAGATGTACATGAGAAATTTTTTGTTGGAATTTTTTGACAGTTAGAAATATATATTTTTTGGTGGAGGACCTTCGGAGCTGAATTGAATTTCACCTATACTATTGGTCTCTCTGATCGAAAGTGTTGTATATCTTTTCAATTTTGACATCTTCATAACATAGAAATCCATCACAACATTTATCTTCTTATTTCAGTTTGCTAGTTCACAAATCACAACGTAAGTTGCTATGGTGGATAAGGTTCAGATCTCGATAACAGATTTCGAACCTAAGTAAATTGACCCAGTGCAACCGAGTTGAAGGTACTACCATTTACAACCCACAAAATGTGCTTGATCTCGTTACCAGAAACGAATTACCATACAAACCAAAGCATCTGGGTGTAGGAGTTTGACAATCACATCACATCTGACCACACGACCGGAAAAATGTGAGAACTATGTCCGACACAATACATGCCACTTTATTCAGCACTGCAATCTCTGGTAGTGTCCCTAGTTTTACTTAGCTAACTAAATATACATAATTGTGCACTTATCATTTCATCGCACTAGGCATAGAGAAAAACGGACTGAACGTCAACGAGAGCCCGAGAACTGACACCATGTTCAGCAACCAGAACAGAATCTGATCACCTGCATGTCGCATGATAAATCCAGTAAATCAAATAAGCATATGCCCTGATAATATGTACTTGCCGGCTTCCCATTCAAGTGAAAGTAAAGCTATCAATATAAATGCAATTAGAATAGGTTGGAAGAGTAATGTGTTTACCTGGTAAGAACAACCCAGTTATGTTCTTCTGGGCCCATGAAAACCTGCAAAAGTCAAGAACTAAGTTAAGCTAGTTGGGAAGCACACTTGCCGCCAAGCAAAACCCATAGGAATTCCTCCTCAGAAAAGAAAACAAACACTGTTACTTACAAAATTCCTGCTGCTGCTGGAGCTGCTGCTTTGAAGATAGACATCAGAGTCACAGAGATTCCATTTGCAACACCCCTTTGTTCTTGTGCCTGTACATGTTTCCATCATAGAAGTTAGAACGCAGAAGAATGACCCAATGGTACAGATGATCCTGGCCAGTGGCGAACATGATGGATTTACGTACCACCGCCGTGTTCTGCAGAATGTTGCACGCAATAGTAATGGTCGCCTGTTTCATTTCAGATGACATCAGAATATGTTCATGATAAAATTGTCTATTAAAATGAAGCTTGTTTTCTCCAGGATACTGAACATTTAATTTTTTTTTGAGTAACCGCAGGAGATCTGTGTGTCTTGTATTAAGCTCGAAGAATGGGTCCAAAGACCACAATACAGAAGAATCCAGCAGCACCGATGCCACGGATGGCAAAGGAGCACACTAGGCGCAAAGCGCCACACTAATGAACATCTCTAACTCGTCTACCTCTACTGGACACCCAATTTTCTTTCATTTGTAAAAGGGGTGCTCAAATATGGTTTCTCTAAATCTCCCAGAAACCATTATCAACATGTTTGTATTTTTCTTTTAGAAAATGGATACTTTATTGCTCTTCCTGCCAGTGTCTGCACCATGATGACCAACACGTTTGTATATGATGTGCATAGGATGGTCACTAACGTGATCTGAGAGGTGACTTTTACCCAACTTACCGATGCACACCCCCTAATACGTACTAGTAACTCATTTCAAACGAAGCAACAAAAAATAATAAAATCTCTGACAGTTTTGTTCCAGTCATAGCAGTGGACTTACAGCAAACACATTTTTCAGAAGCGAAGCTATGTTGATGAGTACTTTGAGCTCCATACCATACAGGTTGGCCATGAATGGATATGTTGCAAGGAGAAGTATAGACAATACCTGAAAGATCAAACATGCAATTTGGTAATGTAGAATAGATTCACTATATCAAAGAAATATATCGACATAAAGTGTTCTTCGCACATACCGCTGCAGAACGGAATGGCTTGATTAACCCAGCATACTTGGCAAGGAATGGATAAATCGTAAGCTGGTACACTAAAACACCAAGACCTATATGATCAAACGAAAATGGTCATATGGTAAGGGAATTCAAAGCCAGTGCTAGATGTAATAAGTTAAGGAACCGTGCTACATATGTGTTGATATAATTTTTGTGCTCACTATGTCTCTCTTGCATAGTTATCATGCTATAAATTTGTGCAAATATCACACATACCCGAGATAGCTAGCACTGTACCAACATCCTGAGATGTAAAACTCAGTCCCCGGTATTTTCTGCTGCTGACGGCCCAGAGCGAAAATATCTGAAAATAGAATTTAGAGAACGCAATAACATGAAAGGTTGCTTTCTTTTCTCTGGATCTGATTGTTCTGTATTAGCTAGATAAGATGAATTAAAATACATAAATAAAGATTTACCTCGAGATAAGCTGTATCATGGAGAGAAAAGACACAGTAGAGGGTTATTGCTGACATCAATTGCCAGTTCTTTAGCAGGCTCTTTGTAGATGCCATTCTCCCTGATCCAGATTGTTTAACTTTCCCATTTTCTAAGCTTGAATCACATACTTGTGCCTCCATCGTATCAATAGTTTTGTCATCATGGTGCATGTGCAGAGTTTCCTAAGAAAAGACATTTAATCAAGTGGGGGTTCAAGGGAGATAAAAACAATCATAGGGAGATTTAAGGGCATACCGGAAGCCAAATGCACGCTACACATGCTCCTGCTGCTAGAACTGATATGACGAAGCAAGGGAGGAAGTATGGAAACCTAAATGAAGATGTAATGTGAAAAGTTTATATTATGCTCAACTGATGAAAATACTTATATCATTTGACACAGTGATTAATAATTTACCTTCCAAATATGGATTCCTCCGAGAAAAGATTTGGGAACCTCTTTGCAGGCTGATACAAGATAGAAAATACACAATATTAGTCAGATTTCGTATATTAATTAATTTGCCTCAAAAGGGAGAAGGTTTGTTCATCATCCCAACCAAAGTTTTGCTCATAAATTTTAATTGTTAAATGTGAATTGTGCAAAAACTCTCTGGGAATGAACCATTCCCGAAACTACCATTTTTTTAAGCTGCCATGATAGGGATGCTCTTGTCTATCGGTCCACTCTTTAGTTTTTGCAGCAATCAATAGATGATCTATTATATTCAATATCTACATCATAGTTACATATACTTATACTGTCCTAATGAACTGTTGCAGTAATGGATTTGTTAGACTACCATATGCAAATTATTTTCCATACTCCTGAAAGTCACTTACCCTTAGATTCGAAAACTGGTAAAAATACAACCTTAATTCTGTAATGCCAGTTATGTATTTCTGCAACTGTACATCAAAGTGGAATGATCCTCACCTGTGCAAGAAATCCTCCAATGGCTGGTCCAACAACAAGGGCTATTGCTCGAGAAGATGTAACCTACAACATAATGTTAGCCATAAGTATCCACTAGCAACAGTGATATAAACACCTTTCTTCAAAGGAATGAAACCGACAGTCCGAAACACAAAACGTTAGGACGAACTGTTCTTACAAGAGAAATTCCTAGGGCTTGGTGCTCTTTCCTGCAAACTTCCGAAGCATAGGCCTAGAGAACGCAGGCGCAACCATGAGAGTTCAAAAACTAAGTAGCATTTGCTTTATAAATGTTAGTCACCGACACAGTGAATAAATAACCTTGATTGGTCCTAATATACCACAAAGTAACCCAAGTAGACCCCTAGTTACAATTGCCATCCAGTAAGTCGTGCTAAGGCCGAAGAGGGTGTTAAATACGATCCTGATAAAAAGAAGTAGAATAGGATTTAGTGTTAAATTAAATTGAATGGTGTACGGAATATGCTTTTAAGAGCTAACATAATTTGCCATACACTGAAAGGATACTGATTACAATGCAGGGCTTCCTGCCATACTTGTCAGCAAACATGCCCCATGGCACAGCACTGATGGTTCTTCCAAGAAAATAAGTAGCCCCTTAAGACACAGAGTATACAATCAGTAACTACGAATCGAAAATAACTGTTGTCACATTGCAACGCTTGTAAAGTATACTAAATGCCAGCTAAAAAAAGGTCTACTAAATGTATTTTCAGACTTTCGTCCTATATTTTCTTCACATATTTTTCCAGAAAACTGTCATACGATTAGAGAGGGCAATGCTTACCGACAAAACCAGCGTAGAACCCAATATCCTCCTCTTGCTTTGCAACGTTCAAGTCTCTAATCTGTTGTATTATAAGAAAAGTGAACACATAATTGGTCACCATATAGTATGCAATAGTTCATGAAACAATAACTTTTATGCATAAAATCAGGATAATTGTTCAAGTTTTACAGCATCTCTACATACCATGAAGTATAGATAGGGAAACAATGACTGGATTGGTAGCGCTGGAAAGACATACAGAAATCAAGGTGTTAGTTAGAAAGTGCTAAACTTAATTTGACAAGGTTGAACTAAAACGAACAACAGAAATATGTCCTATCTTTACATAGTATTCCCCTGTTCCAAAATATAAGACGGTTTTGGTAGGCCAAAACAGTATACCAAAACATCTTATATTTAGTAGGTGACAAAAAAATATGACTTCTGTAAGCAAATTTAAGGACTCTCAGGGAAAAACCATGCAATAAATGCACAAGCACACATGTTTGGAACAATCTCCTAACGTTGTCAACTCAGAAATCTGAATCTCATGTCGGTGATATCAACTGACTGCGAGATAGCACCAAAATTGCCACCAAGGAAGAAACAAGAATTAACAAGCTGGAGCGATTGCTTATCTTGCCCAAAAGTGCCTTGTTGAAGAACCTCAATGAATAACATGTTTCGTAGTCACTAGTCAGACTGATCCTTTTGACACATGCAACCTCAGATTGTCGTCTATGCCTAATTACCATCAAGAATCATAAACACCCCTGACAAATCTAAATGTAATAACATATCTACATCGAACCTCCAAATTCTGTTTATCTGCTTGTATAAGAGGAACATCATCATATTGTCGCATCATACCGGCACACAAGCATGTGATCCAAACGTAGAGGAAATCAATGTATGGTATCCTGTCATCGGCCTCCATCTTCCTCTCTTGCCGGCACCCGGGGCAGCTTTCATGGTACACCTTCCTGGCGCGCAGCAACGGCGCCTCTTGGCCGCCTCCGGTCATCTCGATGGTGGTAGGCGAGGAGGGAAGGTGATCGGTGAGGGTATGCTTGCCAATGCCCGGCCTCCTGAATCCGCATCAAGATGATGCGTGCATTCTGATAGCCGCGCGGCATCCTCTTTGCCAAGAACAGACCATTGAAGCCTAGCTCACGTTCAGACCGATCTCCACGTATTTTCCCTCAGTTTTCTGCCTCGGTTTTGTTTGGCTAAACTTAGGTGGTGGGATCAGAGGGTTGGCTGAGTCTTTCGCCTTTGAACCGCCAAGTACATGTGTATCTACAAGTGGCAGCTATAAACGACTAGACAAACCACAGCCGCGCATATGGAGCATCATAACTTCAAGGAACTGTAAAACGCACTTAAGGTACGAGACGAGGTAAGCCGAACCACGCGGCGTTTGTCTAGAAAACGGTCTAGGGAGAGCATGCCAAATCTAGATCCACTTAGTAGTACGATGCACTTATACTTACGAACGATGCACTTTTTTCTTAAGCCATTTTGGAAAAGCTGTACATGTTGGAAATCAGAAAATACTTTTGTCAAATCTGATTAAACTTTGTCAAATAACGTTTTCCTTTTATACGACCCTGACAACTAAGAAGTTTATAGGTAGCTACTTGTTGCACTATCTTTTTTCTTACATATTCGTTCACAAAGACATGATGAGAGTATTTTAGTTTAAGGGTCTATTTGATTTAAAAGATTTCTAAAATAATTTTATAGGATTCGTACCCAGATGAATATTTGTGTACAAATGCCATTTAATTCAAAGGATCGAACCCTCCAAAATTTCTATGGATTGCTTTCGTGTACTACAATTTCATAGGATTTTTAGGTTAGATCTCTTACGAAAATTTTCTGTGTCTATTACAATTTACAACTATTGCATGTGATCTTTCCTGTGGTGCAACCAAACGAATTTTACAACTAATTCTTAGGTTTTTATTTCTATAGAATTTCATATGCCATGGTAATACTATTTCTTCGTTTTTACTATTTCCGTGCTTTTAAAACCCTTTAAATAAAAAAGGCCTAGTTGGAATAGTACCGTAGAAGCCTGCACCAGAGGCCCCCCTATACCTGCAGCCACCCACAAGCGTTGTTCGAGACCCACCCACAAGCGTTGTTCGAGACAGGCCGGTGAGGTCGTGACACGTACTGGAAGGTGTGACACGTACGTACTGGAAGGTACACCAAGTACAGCTACAAGAGTAAAGAGGATGTTACATCCTTCTCAAGCTTTCACCCACGCGGTCCGATGGTACAACACGTATACGTACGCGCGGTTAATTCTTTCATCTGTTACTCTTCTTTCGTTAACGCCAACAATGAGGCCATGGTTATTATTGTTTTCTTCTGAAACTTCCATGTCGTGCTTATAACAGGTAATTACCGAAACCGATCGATTTCCGTCTTAACTGCGCCTGTGTAGGGTATGTGGGCAAGTTTGTTTTAAATTTTGCCAAAATGATCAGCAAGGAACAACAATAGTTTATGTCAAAATAATAAAATAAGCCCACCGCCATGCAGAATGTACAGATGTTAGACGGAAGGGAAGACCATGTGCACGCGTGTTATGTCGAGAACATTCTTGCAATGCAGAACCGAACCGAAGAATTTAATTTCTTCTCCTATACCAAAACTAACAAGACCCACTTCATTGGTAATTCCATCGATGATACCCTTATCGAATAACTTCGTTAGTTCGGTTAATCTTCTTATACCGAGAGTAAAGATCCTAGTATAAAAAATATCCATATAACCACGATTATATGATCAACTATATATCTTTTTTTTTTACTTGATCTAAAAAGAAAAAGTATTTTTTCGGACTTTCCTTGTAAAAGGAATTTATTAAATCCAAATTCTGAGCATGGGGTTGAAGGGTGAGTGAATCTTACATGCGCAGAGGCAGACGACCCAGACGTAGAAGAAATTGCGGTAGGGGATGCTGGTGCTGGCCATGTTGATCTCCGCCAGCCTGCAAGCGGGGCAACGCTCCTTGCCCCTCGCCAGCGCAAGCAATGGCGCTGTCGCCGCCGCGGCCGCAGTCTCGTTTCTTTCCCCGGCGGCCATTGTATACCTCTCCTTCAGCTCAACAAGGGAAGTAAGGAGATGCAGAGACACACAGCTAGCTAGCTAGCTTTCTTCCTCCCTCTCTCCCCGAAGTGCAGCAATTAAAGGAGAGGCGCACGCCCCCCACCTCTGAGCAAATGCAGCAGCAGCAGTAACGCGGCAGAAGGTAGGCGTTAGCACTCCTGTGAGCTTTTACTGTTAGCGTAACGAGCGAGACGGGGAGAAGGCAGTTTTATATATAGTACGTGATGCGTGGTGTGAACTGGTGGTTGGTTCGGTGCGTGGGATCTCTCGGATCCGAGTAAATTCCAAAAAAAACCACTACATCATATAAGTTCTAAGAGCATCTCCAGCCGCGTCCTACGTCCTCGAAAGGGATTTGGGGCGCGCCGGACAGAAAACCGTTCCAGCCGCGTCCCCCAAAGCCCATTTTTGTCCGGCGCGCTCCGATACGGTGTCTGGCGCTCCGAGCCCTTCCCCGTCCCACAGGGGACGCTCCGGGCACGTCGGACACAACGAAAAGCGAGGCGGGGAGTGGCGGGGCCGACCCGTCAGCAGCACAGTTAATTTTAACCTAACCGTCGCCTACCTCGCGACGGAAGTTATTCACGCGCAGTGACACACGGCGGCATCTTTGCCTTAATGGCGACGGAGGGCAGGCGAGACGTCTCGTCGGTGCTGCGCAGCCTCCACGCGTCGCCGGCGTTCGCACGCCACCGCCCGTTCCCGCGCTTTCTTCCCGCCTCTTCTCGCCTGTTCCCGCGCTTTCTTCCCGACGCCGGCGTCTATAAAAGGTCTCCCGGCTCAATGGTAGCCACCACACCCCGCCGGCAACAAACACAGCCCTCGTCGCTCCACCGCCGTCTCCTCCACCACCAGTGGCAATGGCGAACCGCCCCGGCGCTGGCCACTTCCCTCCACCGCCTCTCCTCCACTTGCAGTCCCGGAAACGCAGGTCGACACCGACCCCGCGGCCCAGGAAGAGCGGTGGCGTGCACACCGTCAGCAGCGGCGGGAGGCAATGGAGCAGCAGGCCCGCCAGCAGCGGGAGGCGGCGCATGCGGCGGATCTAGCGGCGTGCGCCAATGGCCCCGCTGCTGGCGAGGCCGCGGCGGCAGCAGCGTGGCACGAGCAGCAGTGCGACACCGTTGCGGCGTCTGACGCCTCGACGAGACAAGAGGCGCGACGGTGCCGGTACCGGGAGGAGATGGAGCATCGGTGGGTTGTCGAGCGCTGGCGCCAGCGCGTTGAGCGGGATGCGCTGTACCGAGAACGACGGGAGTCGATCGAGCGCCAGCAGCAGCTGGCGGCGGAGGAGCATCGGCAGCGGGAGGCGGGCGGACCAGTTGGCGGCGGAGGTCGACGTGTTGGCGGCGGCGATGATGGAGGCGCCAACAGATGTGGAGGACGATGCGCCAATGGAGGAGGAGGAGGCCGACGCGGAGGAGACCGAGGTGGAGGACGACGACGACGACGAGTTCGAGTGGTCCGACGACAACGGGCCGCACCCGGACGAGATGGCCGATCAGCAACGCGCGCTCGTCGAGTCCTTCGAGTCGGAGAAGAAGATCCAGGACGACGCCCGTGCCCGCGAAGAGGCGCATATTCGTCGCGCCGTCGAGCTCTCCCTCCAGGCGGCGCAGCAGGGGAGGGCGGAGGAGGACGCGCGGCGGGAACGGAGCCGTCGGGCCACCGCCGAACGCAAGGAGAGGAGACGCGCGCAGGAGGAGCTGCGGCGTAGGGGAGGTGACGACGGGGCGGGACCGTCGAACGCACCGCCGGGCGGTCAGTAGGCTAGGTTTAGATGAAAGCTAGCCGTTTTCATTCAAACTTTGTAATATATAATCAAAATTGAATGAAAACCTTTATTTTCGTGCACCAATATTCATTTGGGGGCGGCATTTGGGGGACGCGGCTGGGGAGCGACGTTCCCCAAACGCGGCACGAACAAAACACGTCCCCCAAACGCTCAATCCGGCGCGTTTTGGGGGACGCTTTGGGGGACTGATACGTCTCCGACGTATCGATAATTTCTAATGTTCCATGCCACATTATTGATGATATCTACATGTTATATGCACATTTTATGTCATATTTATGCGTTTTCTGGAACTAACCTATTGACGAGATGCCGAAAGGCCAATTCCTCGTTTTCTCGTCGTTTTTGGTTCCGGTAAATCCTAGTAAGGAAATATTCTCGGAATCGGACGAAATCAAGACCCGGGTTCCTATTTTTCCACGAAGCTTCCAGAACACCCGGAAGGACCGAGGGGGGCCACAGTGCCCACCGGACCATAGGCCGGCGCGGCCCGGGTGTGGCCCGCGCCACCCTATGGTGTCGCCGCCTCTTCGACCCTCCGACGCCGCCTCTTCGCCTATAAGAAGCCCCTCGACCTAAAACCTCGATACGAAAAAGCCACGGTACGAGAAACCTTCCGCAGCCGCCGCCATCGCGAAGCCAAGATCCGGGGGATAGGAGTCTCTGTTCCCGCACGCCGCCGGGGCGGGGAAGTGCCCCCGAAGGCTCCTCCATCGACACCACCGCCATCTCCATCAACGCTGCTCGTCTCCCATGAGGAGGGAGTAGTTCTCCATCGAGGCTCGGGGCTGTACCGGTAGCTATGTGGTTCATCTCTCTCCTATGTACTTCAATACAATAATCTCATGAGCTGCCTTACATGATTGAGATTCATATGATGATGCTTGTAATCTAGATGTCGTTATGCTAGTCAAGTGAATTTTACTTATGTGATCTCCGGAGACTCCTTGTCCCACGTGTGTAAAGGTGACAAGTGTGTGCACCGTGTGGGTCTCTTAGGCTATATTTCACGTAATACTTATTCACTCGTTATGAATGGCGTAGTGAAGTGCTTATTTATGTCTCTTTATGATTGCAATGTGTTTTGTATCACAATTTATCTATGTGCTACTCTAGTGATGTTATTAAAGTAGTTTTATTCCTCCTGCACGGTGTAATGGTGACAGTGTGTGCATCCGTGTTAGTACTTGGCGTATGCTATGATCATGATCTCTTGTAGATTGTGAAGTTAACTATTGCTATGATAGTATTGATGTGATCTATTCCTCCTACATAGTGTGAAGGTGACAGTGTGCATGCTGTGTTAGTACTTGGTTTAGTCGTGCATGCTGTGTTAGTACTTGGTTTAGTCGTGTTGATCTTTCGTGCACTCTAAGGTTATTTAAATATGAACATTGAATTGTGGAGCTTGTTAACTCCGGCATTGAGGGTTCGTGTAATCCTACGCAATGATGTTCATCATCCAACAAAAGAGTGTAGAGTATGCATCTATCTATTCTCGTTATGTGATCAAAGTTGAGAGTGTCCACTAGTGAAAGTCTATTCCCTAGGCCTTGTTCCTAAATACTCGCTATCACTCGCTTGTTTCATCGTTTTACTCTGCGTTACTACCGCTACCATATTACCACCATCAACTACACGCCAGACAAGCTATTTTCTCGGTGCCGTTACTACTGCTCATATTCATTCATACCACCTGTATTTCACTATCTCTTCGCCGAACTAGTGCACCTATTAGGTGTGTTGGGGACACAAGAGACTTCTTGCTTTGTGGTTGCAGTGGTTGCATGAGAGGGATATCTTTGACCTCTTCCTCCCCGAGTTCGATAAACCTTGGGTGATCCACTTAAGGGAAACTTGCTGCTGTTCTACAAACCTCTCGCTCTTGGAGGCCCAACACTCGTCTACAAGAATAGAAGCTCCCGTAGACATCAAGCTATTTTCCGGCGCCGTTGCCGGGGAGGAAAGGTAAAAGGTACTCACACTCCGGATCTCGGCTACTAAGCTATTTTCGCCGTTGTAAGTACTCGAAGCTATTTCCTTTAGATCCTGCAATTGCATCTTTTTGTTTCTTGTTTACACTAGTTTGGCATAATGGACGACAATGAGCTTCTTATTCTATTTCCTGATTTAAGACATGGATGGTTTGATCCGAAAATTAAAAAACCCATGGAACATATTAGCATGAATACTTTGAATACCATTGTTGCTAATGATATGGAAAATTCTAAGCTTGGGGAAGCTGGTTTTCATGATCTTTTTAGTCCCTCAAGCATTGAGGAGAAAATTTTCTTTGATGATACTTTGCCTCCCATATATGATGATTATAATGATAGTGGTCTTTTGGTGCCACCTACTATGGAGAGTAAATTTTGTTGTGATTATACTATGCCTCCTACACTTGATGAGAATAATAATGATAGCTACTTTGTTGAATTTGCTCCCACTACAACTAATAAAATTGATTATGCCTATGTGGAGAGTAATAATTTTATGCATGAGACTCATGATAAGAATGCTTTATGTGATAGTTATATTGTTGAGTTTGCTCATGATGCTACTGAAAGTTATTATGAGAGAGGAAAATATGGTTGTAGAAATTTTCATGTTACTAAAATGCCTCTCTATGTGCTGAAATTTTTGAAGCTACACTTGTTTTATCTTCCTATGCTTGTCACTTTGCTCTTCATGAACTTGTTTGTTTACAAGATTCCTATGCATAGGAAGCATGTTAGACTTAAATGTGCTTTGAATTTTCGTCTTGATGCTCTCTTTTGCTTCAACTACTATTTCTTGCGAGTGCATCATTAAAACTGCTGAGCCCATCTTAATGGCTATAAAGAAAGAACTTCTTGGGAGATAACCCATGTGTTTATTTTGCTACAGTACTTTATTTTATATTTGAGTCTTGGAAGTTGTTTACTAATGTAGCAACCTCTCCTTATCTTAGTTTAGTGTTTTGTTGTGCCAAGTAAAGTCGTTGATAGAAAAGTTGATCCTAGATTTGGATTACTGCGCAGAAACAGATTTCTTTTCTGTCACGAATCTAGGCCTAATTCTCTGTAGGTAACTCAGAAAATTATGCCAATTTACGTGAGTGATCCACAGATATGTACGCAACTTTCATTCAATTTGGGCATTTTCATTTGAGCAAGTCTGGTGCCTCGATAAAATCCATCTTTACGGACTGTTCTGTTTTGACAGATTCTGCCTTTTATTTCGCATTGCCTCTTTTGCTATGTTGGATGAATTTCTTTGATCCATTAATGTCCAGTAGCTTTATGCAATGTCCAGAAGTGTTAAGAATGATTGTGTCACCTCTGAACATGTTAATTTTTATTGTCCACTAACCCTCTAATGAGTTGTTTCGAGTTTGGTGTGGAGGAAGTTTTCAAGGATCAAGAGAGGAAGATGATATACTATGATCAAGAAGAGTGAAGAGTCTAAGCTTGGGGATGCCCCGGTGGTTCATCCCTGCATATTTCAAGAAGACTCAAGCATCTAAGCTTGGGGATTCCCAAGGCATCCCCTTCTTCATCGACAAATTATCAGGTTCCTTCTCTTGAAACTATATTTTTATTCGGTCACATCTTATGTACTTTACTTGGAGCGTCTGTGTGCTTTTGTTTTTGTTTTTGTTTGAATAAATGCTTGTGTGGGAGAGAGACACGCTCCTCTATAGCATATGGACAAGTATGTCCTTAGGCTTTACTCATAGTATTCATGGCGAAGTTTCTTCTTCGTTAAATTGTTATATGGTTGGAATTGGAAAATGCTACATGTAGTAATTCTAAAATGTCTTGGATAATTTGATACTTGGCAATTGTTGTGCTCATGTTTAAGCTCTTGCATCATATACTTTGCACCCATTAATGAAGAAACACTTAGAGCTTGCTAATTTGGTTTGCATATTTGGTTTCTCTAGAGTCTAGATAATATCTAGTATTGAGTTTTGAACAACAAGGAAGACGGTGTAGAGTCTTATAATGTTTACAATATGTCTTTTATGTGAGTTTTGCTGCACCGGTTCATCCTTGTGTTTGTTTCAAATAACCTTGCTAGCCTAAACCTTGTATCGAGAGGGAATATTTCTCATGCATCCAAAATCCTTGAGCCAACCACTATGCCATTTGTGTCCACCATACCTACCTACTACATGGTATTTCTCCGCCATTCCAAAGTAAATTGCTTGAGTGCTACCTTTAAATAATTCAAAATTTATCACCTCTTATTTGTGTCAATGTTTTATAGCTCATGAGGAAGTATGTGGTGTTTTATCTTTCGATCTTGTCATTTACTTTTGACAGACTTTCACAATGGACTAGTGGCTTCATCCGCTTATCCAATTTTTTTGCAAAAAGAGCTGGCAATGGGGTTCCCAGCCCCGATTAATTAACTTGCATTAATAATTCTCTTCACATGTTTTGCTCGATTCATCGTTAAGCAACTTAATTTTGCAAATAGACACTCCTTCATGGTATGTGATTGTTGGAAGGCACCCGAGGATTCGGTTAGCCATGGCTTGTGTAAGCAAAAGGTTGGGAGGAGTGTCATCCATAAATAAAGAAAAACTAAACTAAAGTACATGTGTAAACAAAAGACAAAGAGGGATGATCTACCTTGCTGGTAGAGATAACGTCCTTCATGGTAGCCGCTCTTGAAAGTCTGGTTGATGAGGTAGTTAGAGTGCCCACTACCATTCGTTGACAACAACAAACACCTCTCAAAATTTTACTTTTATGCTCTCTTTATGTTTTCAAAACCAAAGCTCTAGCACAAATATAGCAATCGATGCTTTCCTCTTTGAAGGACCATTCTTCTACTTTTATGTTGAGTCAGTTCACCTATTTCTCTCCATCTCAAGAAGCAAACACTTGTGTTAACTGTGCATTGATTCTTACATACTTGGATATTGCACTTGTTATATTACTCTATGTTGACATTATCCATGAGATATACATGTTATAAGTTGAAAGCAACCGCTGAAACTTAATCTTCCTTTGTGTTGCTTCAATACCTTTACTTTGATTTATTGCTTTATGAGTTAACTCTTATGCAAGACTTATTGATGCCTGTCTTGAAAGTGCTATTCATGAAAAGTCATTGCTTTATGATTCGGCTTGTTTACTCATGTCATTACCATTGTTTTGATCGCTGCATTCATTACATATGTTTACAATATGATCAAGTTTATGATGGCATGTCACTCCGGAAATTATCTTTGTTATCGTTTACCTCGCTCGGGACGAGCGTAAACTAAGCTTGGGGATGCCGATACGTCTCCGACGTATCGATAATTTCTTATGTTCCATGCCACATTATTGATGATATCTACATGTTATATGCACATTTTATGTCATATTTATGCGTTTTCCGGAACTAACCTATTGACGAGATGCCGAAAGGCCGGTTCCGTTTTCTGCTGTTTTTGGTTCCGTAAATCCTAGTAAGGAAATATTCTCGGAATCGGACGAAATCAAGACCCAGGTTCCTATTTTTTCACGAAGCTTCCAGAACACCCGGGAAGGACCAGAGGGGGGCCACAGGCCCACCAGACCATAGGCCGGCGCGGCCTGGGTGTGGCCCGTGCCACCCTATGGTGTCGCTGCCTCTTCGACCCTCTGACGCCGCCTCTTCGCCTATAAGAAGCCCCTCGACCTAAAACCTCGATACGAAAAAGCCACGGTACGAGAAACCTTCCAGAGCCGCCGCCATCGCGAAGCCAAGATCCGGGGGACAGAGTCTCTGTTCCGGCACGCCGCCGGGGCGGGGAAGTGCCCCGGAAGGCTCCTCCATCGACACCACCGCCATCTCCATCAACGCTGCTCGTCTCCCATGAGGAGGGAGTAGTTCTCCATCGAGGCTCGGGGCTGTACCGGTAGCTATGTGGTTCATCTCTCTCCTATGTACTTCAATACAATAATCTCATGAGCTGCCTTACATGATTGAGATTCATATGATGATGCTTGTAATCTAGATGTCGTTATGCTAGTCAAGTGAATTTTACTTATGTGATCTCCGGAGACTCCTTGTCCCACGTGTGTAAAGGTGACAAGTGTGTGCACCGTGTGGGTCTCTTAGGCTATATTTCACGTAATACTTATTCACCGTTATGAATGGCGTAGTGAAGTGCTTATTTATATCTCTTTATGATTGCAATGTGTTTTGTATCACAATTTATCTATGTGCTACTCTAGTGATGTTATTAAAGTAGTTTTATTCCTCCTGCACGGTGTAATGGTGACAGTGTGTGCATCCGTGTTAGTACTTGGCGTATGTTATGATCATGATCTCTTGTAGATTGTGAAGTTAACTATTGCTATGATAGTATTGATGTGATCTATTCCTCCTACATAGTGTGAAGGTGACAGTGTGCATGCTTTGTGTTAGTACTTGGTTTAGTCGTGTTGATCTTTCGTGCACTCTAAGGTTATTTAAATATGAACATTGAATTGTGGAGCTTGTTAACTCCGGCATTGAGGGTTCGTGTAATCCTACGCAATGGTGTTCATCATCCAACAAAAGAGTGTAGAGTATGCATCTATCTATTCTGTTATGTGATCAAAGTTGAGAGTGTCCACTAGTGAAAGTCTATTCCCTAGGCCTTGTTCCTAAATACTGCTATCACTGCTTGTTTATTGTTTTATCTAGCGTTACTACGCTACCATATTACCACCATCAACTACACGCCAGCAAGCTATTTTACGGTGCCGTTACTACTGCTCATATTCATTCATACCACCTGTATTTCACTATCTCTTCGCCGAACTAGTGCACCTATTAGGTGTGTTGGGGACACAAGAGACTTCTTGCTTTGTGGTTGCAGGGTTGCATGAGAGGGATATCTTTGACCTCTTCCTCCCTGAGTTCGATAAACCTTGGGTGATCCACTTAAGGGAAACTTGCTGCTGTTCTACAAACCTCTGCTCTTGGAGGCCCAACACTGTCTACAAGAATAAAAGCTCCCGTAGACATCAGGGACGCGGCTGGAGATGCTCTAAAAACCATCATATTCATCAAAATTGTAAAAATCCACCAGAATTAAGAGAATTTGTTTCAATGCGTAATGATGCTCGATTTAAATCGTGTTAACGCTGACAAACGGGATGCACTGTCAGGTCTAGGTGGCACGGTAGTGATGGTCGAATCAAACAAAATAGACATATCTAATTGTTGGGATTTTCTATAAATTTGTTGGGCCATATCCCTCCACATGGAGATGTGTTGGCAGTCCAACACCGGTCCAGAAAATTCAACATATAACACATGTAGATCGAGATTCTCATCCAATGATTGTGTTGCCTCCTCCAGAGGTAGATAAGGAGAAAACCCTAACCATCTTTGATGGTTGTAAGAGTGAGAGAAAAACAAGCCAAAATGTGGCTGCCGCTGTGAGAGGGTGAGAGAACACAGTAGAACACCACAACCAAGTGAGAAGAGAGAAAAAAGAAGAAGATGTGATTTTTGTCCAGATTTCTCATATCTCTTCAATGGAAAATGAGAGCAAGAAGGAGTGGAGTAAGGATATGCAAGAAGAGATGGATTCCTTCCATACAAAACATACTTATGAGCTGGTGAAGTTATCTATGTATAAGAAAGTTCTAAAGAACAAGTGGGTCTACATAATCAAGTAAGAAGGATTTAGCCAAAGAAAAGGTATTGATTTTGATGAAATATTTTCTCCGGTGGTGAAAATGATATCTATTAGAATGATCCTTGGCATGGCAGCAAGTCTTAACTTGGATGTTGAGAAAATGGATGTGAAGATAGCTTTTCTACAAGAAGAGTTGGAGGAAGAAATCTACATGGAGCAGCCTGAGGGGTTTCTTGCTAAAGGCAAAGAAGACTATGTGTGCAAGCTGAAGAAAAGTCTCTACGGCCCGAAACAAGCACCAAGACAATGTTACATGAAGTTCAAATCTTTCATGGGGAGCAACGCTACAAGAGGTGTAGCTCAGACCATTGTGTATTGATAGCTGTGAAATACGCCACTTTTTCCCACGTTTATACCTTTAGCTATGTCAAGAAATTGACTAAGTTTCCCTCTCAAGGTGCTACTAATGACCAATTATTGCAAAGATGTGCAATCTCTTCTATCTTTGAATGGTCTGCATGAAATCACGTCATAATGGAAAATGGATCTGCAATTACTAAAGAAAATCTCGTAACAAGTACAGAAAAGTTGACCAGACGCTGAAAGGCGGTTCCAGGGAGTTTAGCGGACATCAATACGGGCAAGCCCCACCTGCACCATCCGCCTGTACGGGGTGCCGCAGGTTTCCCTAGGTCAAACCCTATAAGTTATGTGAAGGGACCGACGCCAAAAAGAGAGCCATTCGTGGCGAAACAGGGCCGCCATCCATCAGATCCATCTACACCACACCGAAGGAGATCCACCACCATAGTTCATCCATTTCATCTCCCATCTCCTCCATAGCTGTGGTGACCCTGCATACCACTGCATGTTGTAGTATGCCAGTCGTTGATATAACATTCACGAAGTACCATTCCGCAAATATTACATCCCTCGGAACATAGCAGGTCCATAACTCATTCATTTATTATTACAAGCATAATATACATATCATCTCGGAGCTCCTCTTGGGTCCTAAGAGGGATACTTCTGGGTTCGAGGTGAACCCAACTTAACTTATAATACAAGAGTCTTACTAAGTTATACATTTATTCCCTCGAGCAGTAAAGTACTAAGAGTTCGTACTGCTCGGTTACTACTACTATTTAACGGCCTACGCTTGCTCTCCTCCGGAACCCTCTCCGGTTCCGTAGACTATAAGGTAGTCTACACCTTCGACACCTCCAGAGAGGTCTGGTTCTTCATAGCCGATGATGTCGTCTCCTTCAGGGTTGTCGTTGTCCTCCTCCAGATGATTCAGACAATCTAAGCAGGGGATTTAAGAGTGGTATGAGTAAGAGCGTACTCAACAAGTTCATTATAGAAAAGAGGTGTTTAATGCACTAGCTACGATATTAGACCAGAAAGTCTAATACCAATGCAAGTTTTGATAAACATTTCTTCAAGAGGTTGCTTTTATTTCAAAGAACTATGTCCGTCAGCCTTCACCGGTTTACTAGAACTTCATGGAGTTCCTTTCCGGCAGCGTTCGCAGCTTCCAAATCCCGAACAGGGAGTGACAGGTCACGATTCATTACACTCTGCAGAGGTGTGTTGCTTTACCCATAAGAGATCTTAACCTTGGTGCCAACCGGGCAGCTTGCCCGTCCACACTTCCTTCGGTGTGAGGCCCGGTATAAGGTCTAGCCAATCATGTTCCTCCGCTACCTCGAACACCCACCCTTTGTTGCATGCCCCGACCCTGGGTCCTCGTCGGTCCTCTTACACCAATTAAGGATGGACCCCAACCACGACGACAGTCTGGGATCGAACCAAACTCCTTCGCCGGTAGCTGCAACCCATCCTAGACCGCAATACCGTGGGGACTTAGGACTCCCCAGCCTCACCAGACTTGCTCCTTCGGGCGACAAGTGTACTACGGACAATGCCGTGGGGACTTAGGACTCCCCAGCCTCACCAGCTTGCCCCCTTGGATTACAAGTGTACTACGGTAAAGCGCATCCGTTGATGAACGAGAGGTGGAAACACTTTTGACTACTCCGTCCCACTCCGGATCTTATGGTTAACACGGGTATTACGGCACAAGAATCACTGGACGACATTTGTTGTTTAATCCTAGATGGATATAAACCCTTGCAATGGAACCTCCACCATATCAACACAATCCATGGTTCCATTGCCCACCACTTAGTCATATTCATAGTTATGAAAATAGTGGTTTTGCTTTTTATGCAATAGTGATAAACATAGTACTTTGCAAGTAATTTGGTAAAAATACTCAAATGACATGAGCAAGTGATGAACTTGCCTGAACACTGCAAAGTGTTGCAGTTGGATGGTGTGGACTGACCCTTGTCCTCTGTTGCTGAAAAATAGCATCATTGTCCGATAAGGGCAATGGTCAAAGAAGCATTGATGCATGATTCCAGTTTTAGGGTTTGTTCGCCCCTTCCGATGTCGTTATTATTTCATGTGAGAGGTTGATACTAAGAATAACTTAGGGATATTCTATTTAGGGCAAAATACAACCTTGAAATGTTGTTAAGGTGTTTTTAGAGTCCAAAAGAATTTATGGACTTATTTTCATTATTCAAAATAAATTGTGTGATTTAAATTAGGGATTTCTATTTTCGTGCCCTCGGTTCCTTAGTTGTGCTCAGTTTTCCCCAGCCCCTTAGTTTTTCCTCAGTTTTACCCTAGCCTTTGTCTGAAGACCCGCAGAAGGAGCTCAGACGGAAGGAATCCGTTTATTTGGACGTTCCGTGCCGACGTGTTGCGCCGCGTCGTCTGTGGGGCCGCGTCGTGTGGGGCCGCGTCGCGTGGGGCTGGTAGAAAGGGACCGCGTGGGACAGGACGAGAAGCGTTTGGTTGCACGTGAGTAGGAGCTGGGTTTTGTCTCTCTCGGCCCAAATTGGCATTTTTAGGAGCACCTTTTCCCCTCTTTCTCTCTCTGTCTTTTTCACAAAATTAGTATCAAATCTAGAGAAGCTTCTATTTCTGTCTTTCTTCAATATGGCAGCAAATCTAGTAGCAAATCTCTCGGGGTTATTTATGCCTTTTGGCCCTCGTTTTTTGCCCAATATGGCAGCAAATCTAGTAGCAAATCTAGAAGCTATTATATGATAAATTCACAAGCAAGCATAATCAGAAAACTAAGTATAATACATAGGTAAACTGCATACAGCAGCCAAAAGCAGCCAATAACATTGTTAATGTTCACGACAAACTAAGCTGCAAAATATATACAAGATCACGCACGCAATGTATGGACAACAAGAAGATTAGGATGAATGAATTTGTTCTTCATTCCTCCTCATATATTTCTCCGTCGCTCCATTCGTGCAATTCCCCAAGGAAATATTCATTGAACTCCTTCCGTCTCGCAAGTGTGAGGCCAATACATCCTCCAAACGGTATGGCCTGTGTTCATTTCTCAAACCGTAGAATCCTATTCTATCCACACGTAGTGGCCACTCATCCCGTGCATTTGTATCATGAGAGTACGCTCCGATATAACCCAAATCCGTGTAGTAGATGCTCGCCAGGTTGAAGTGTCGGGTACACTCGGTGTCGACGGAGATACACCGGATATAATTCACGAAGAAGGCATTACCGCCAATGTTAGTGACCGGATGGAGAGAGCGGCTCCGAGTGTCCACACGGTACACCAATGGTTTGCCCGCCAAAGCCGCGCCGACCAACAACACAAGCAGCAGATCACCATCCGACTCCACAAGGTAGAACTTCGACGTCCAAGTTCGGAAATGAAATTAGTGTCTCCATCTTGACAAGTGCTCGCGCGCTGCTGCAACCGTATATTGGTGCACACTATTCTTCCGATCTCAAAATTGTCCGCAGCTATCGCATACGGTTCACCATTGAACGGGGTAATGCAACGGAAACCATGGTTCTTGATCGAAAATCTTCCTTCTCCCCAATCCCCATCTTCATTTATATCCTTAGTTGGAGTGCTCTCATCGACCCAACCAATTTCCGGCGGGTAATGTGTGGCAACGAAGACCATAGTCGGGGATTTGATAACAGCGATCGATTTCAGAAAAACAGATGGCATCTGCGCCTCAAACATCGTGTTCGATTTCTTTGTGAGTGGGTTCAGCGAGCCGTATCTTGTGCGGTGGGTTCTTCTGGGCAAGCACGATGACGCCACGGGAAAAGCCGAGGAAGTAGAATCTAAAATATATTGAAAAGATAACATTCAGCACTAAGATTGAAAATAAGATCTATGGTGACGCCACGGGAAAAGCCGAGGAATTTGAACCTTGCACGAACTGCAGATAGATCTATGGTGACGTAGCGGGATGTGCCGAGATGGAGGAAGGTGAACTCAGCGGCGCGTGGAAGGGCGTGGTGTAGCATGATCCATTCGTGCGGTGCACGTCGGGATCGGTAAACCCGAGCGCCAATTTCTACGGACTTGCCTCATAGCGCAGTAGCTGTCCACGTACTCCTCTTTGGCCAATAAGCATTCGCCGATCTTGTGAAGTGGTCCGTCAGCCGTGAGACCGGCCCAGTTCACGGAGGCGCCGCGCTTGGATGCGCCGCCCTCGGATGCGCCGCCCTCGGAGGCGACGGGCTCGGCGGCGACGGGCTCGGCGGCGACGGGCTCGGCGGCGACGGGCTCGGCGGCGACGGGCTCGGAGGCGACGGGCTCGGGGCGATGGCCGCCGGCGCATTCTTCTTCTCCATCGCCGGCGAGGGGAGGGCTCGTACGGCGGTTGGGGTTTTTTGGAGAAGTTGATGGGACGTGAGAGGGGTGGTTTCGTGCGTGAGCGATAATGAGACGTACTGTGTGCGCGAGGGAGGGAGAGAGGGGCTTACGCGTCCTAAATGCGACCCGAGTCAACAATGGCACGTCTTCCACGTCCGCACCGCGACACGCGTCAACAATGGCACTTCTTCCACTTCGCACCGCAACACGCGTCCTCGAGTCTAACCCCGGAAATTTAGATATACTCATGTATACCCTCGAGTCATATACTAGCATTTTTTGTATGCTCAGCTTTCACCTTGAGTGCTAATACCGGCTAGTGCAATATACTCAGTTTTACCCTCAAGTGGCTGGTCAACAGAGAGTCAACAAATGGGATTAACTAGTTAAATGAGTTATTTAATGTGCAAAAAATTCCGAAAAGGAGTGGCACTTACTCATGGAGTCTTTACCACAAATTTCCACTTCTCAAATCATAGATAAATCGTAGATAAATCAAGTTTCACCACAAATTGCCACTTCTCAAATCACCTAGTAGCTATGAAGGTGCATGGTTTTCCATAATCAGCCCTACCCAAAACAGCTTTCCCCAAAACATACTTTGTCTGAATGAGACCATAATTTTCACACTCATGTAGATTTGTATTGCAAATAGTTTGAGGTAGGCCAAGATGGGTTTCATTGTACAAAACACGCATTTTCCATTTTTTAAATCTCATATTTGAATCCCTTAGTCTGTTTACTACTCACTTGCCCTTGGTTTCTTGATACTACTCAGTTTTGCCCTCTCCCTTCACAAACTCTCACGGACGCCCAACATTGCCCCGATTGGTCTAGCCCATGTCACGCGGATCGTGCCCGACGACCGTTGATCGTATGATCTAACGGGCAGGATAACCCCTATCTCTCTCTCCGGTCGGGGCCACCACCCTCTCTCTCTCTCTGTCGTCGGTTAGCTTCACGCAAAGTTTGGTTTTCTGCATTATTTTTCACGAGCTAAATTATAAACTCTTTTTAGGCATTACTTTTCACGCAAAAAATGATAAACCATCACCGATTTGTTGTAGCCATTACTTTTCACGCACAAAAATGATACACCATCACCCATTTCGTGTACCCATTACTTTTCACGCAAAAAATGATAAACCATCACCGATTTTGTTGTAGCCATTACTTTTCACGCACAAAAATGATAAACCATCACCGATTTGTTGTAGCCATTACTTTTCACGCACAAAAATGATACACCATCACCCATTTCGTGTAGCCATTACTTTTCACGCAAAAAATGATACACCATCACCCATTTCGTGTAGCCATTACTTTTCACGCAAAAAATGATACACCATCACCCATTTCTTGTACCCATTACTTTTCACGCAAAAACGATAAACCATCACCGATTTCTTGTAGCCATTACTTTTCACGCACAAAAATGATACACCATCACCCATTTCGTGTACCCATTACTTTTCACGCAAAAAAATGATAAACCATCACCGATTTTGTTGTAGCCATTACTTTTCACGCACAAAAATGATAAACCATCACCGATTTGTTGTAGCCATTACTTTTCACGCACAAAAATGATACACCATCACCCATTTCGTGTAGCCATTACTTTTCACGCAAAAAATGATACACCATCACCCATTTCTTGTACCCATTACTTTTCACGCAAAAACGATAAACCATCACCGATTTCTTGTAGCCATTACTTTCCTTTTAGGCATTACTTTTCACGGTAAAATGATAAACTATACCCCCACAACGGTCGTCTCCTCCTTAATTTATTGTGTATAAACCCCCACAACGGTCATCTCCTCCTTATTTTATTGTGTAAACCCTACAACGGTCATCTCTCCCTTATAAACACCCACACGGCCATCCCTTGTGTCAATAGGTTCTGCCTCTCTCTTCTTTTCGTTCACATACACTTTATCCATTGCCATGGCTTCCACGTCTCGGACGCGGACCGGAAGGGGAAGGGGAAGGGGAAGTGGATCATCATCATTGCCACCACCACCGTCAACACTGCCATTGATCATAGAGGAGTTCTTCATCGTCGTCTATGAAGACCCTTTGGTCAAGAAGGTACGTACGCGTTCCCACATATATGATGCATGTGATTAATTATGGGCATGTTCTAAAAAACCTTTAATTTCAAGGGTTCCCTAATTTCAAACGATCGGCGCTCGATCTCTTTGCAGGAACTCCCAAAAAAATCTGCGGACTATCTTGACGGCAAGGAGCCAGCTAAGGTGTATCTCGCGAGCAGCTGACTCGCGGTCCTCGTCTCTGGACCGTGGAGGTCCTATTTGACGGACAAGGCCGGATGTACCTCGACAAGGGCTGGGAGAAATTCGCCATCGCGCACGGTGTGGATTTCGGCTGGTTCGTACACTTCAAATATGAAGGCGATGATGTGCTCACAGTGAAGGTGTTCGACGGAACAATGTGCAGGAGGTACTACTACTCGGACGACGAAGATACTGACGATGAAAGCGACGACGACGTGAAGCCATGCATCCATCCCCTTTAGATAATTAAGGGGATTATGACCAAGAATATATATGTAGCTTCATATGCATCGATTTAGAGATCTAGCTATTTATTATGCATGTAAAAAATAATATCGCATTTCCACTATTATTCGAGCACCACATCGCCTCCAAACGATGCCGATGCCGATGCCGATATCGGCATGGTCAGAACGGCTATGCTCGCCGCCACTGCTAGGTCAACGTCGGGATGCACAATGTTTAGCATAAGAGTCACTTTAGATTAAGCTGCGAAAATGGGCTGAGGCGACCCCTACGGAGCGGCTCTATATTATATTCTCTAAATAAAATAGACGACCACAGCGGTCATTGGCTGCGGAGGCCCCACAGAGCGGCAATATATAATTTTCTATAAATAAATAGACGACCCACTCGGTCATTGGCTGCGGCAGCCCCATAGAGCGGCCCCATTTGTCATTGGCAGCACCGCGTATACAATCAGGAAATAAAACGGCCCACGCGTCGGCGGTAGATGGATCCACCCGTCGAGCACGAGACGGTCAGCGAGGAACCGACCTCACGGTAACGGTAAGGCCTCCGACCCGACGGCAACCCGCGTCTTCGAGGGGTTTCAAACTAGAGGGAGGGGAAAACTGAGGAAAAACTAACGAGCTGGGGAAAACTGAGTACAACTAACGAAGCAGGGGCACGAAAATAGAAATCCCTTTAAATTATTATCTAAATCATCAAATTTGAACTTATTCTTGTTTAACTTCAAAAATTCTATTTCATATTTTATTATGATAGAGTTTTAAATACTGAGTGGTTTTCATATTTTTAATTATTTTTTAAGGCTATAATGATTTTATAAAATTTGGTCAAAGTTTGTGTGTTTTAAATGAATTTAGAAAAGACCAAATTAACCCTGGGCCCACCTGTCGGTGTAACCCAGTGGGTTAGGTCGACCGACCCACCTGGTCCGGCTCGACCAGCCTCACTTCTCTCTCTCTCTCGCTCGCGTCCGAAACCCTAACCCTAATTCCCCTCTCTGGTGATCCGCGTTGCCTCCGCCGTCGCCGCTCGATTCCGGCGAGCTCCGCCGGACTTGGCTCTTGCCGTGGGGCGCAATCGACTCGCCTCACGACGGCGCGTCGATCTGTCCACGTCGATTTGATGCGGGTGTCCTGCTGCGTTCATCCCCGACCCTCTCTGGTGCTAGGTTTATGGTCCTCGCCGGCGATTCGTGTTGGTGGTCGCCCCAGACGTGTTGGCGCCGCCGTGGCTTCGCCGCCGTGGTGCGGGTGGTGCTGTGGCGTCGCCATGGCATGGCTTGGCCTGGCGCCGCCGCGCTCTGGCGTGTGCCGCCGTGGCCGCCATGGCTGCGTCGATCTGCTCGTCCCCGGTAAGTGCGCCTCCCTTCTTCCCCTCTTTTGTGCATGATCTTCTACCTCCTCTAGCTCTGGCCATGGTGTGTCTCTCTGTGCAGAGATGCCCACCATGCCGATGCTCTACTGCTGTGCTTTGCTAGCCTGCTCGTGAGCTGCTGTGCCATGCTTGCATTTCTTGTCTAAATCTATCTTTGTGCCTCTGTTCTTGTTAATAAGCTTGCCGGATATTCAAGTGTGTTCATGTATTTTGCTCTGGCTTGATTACAGTGTGTAGTTTTTGCCATTTTTGCAAGTGCCAGAGCCATTGTATACTAATACTTGTGCTCAATTTATGATTATGCTCAATTGAGCATTACTGTGGTCTTATCATGGTTATTCAGTGATGAATTGATATGTGCTTTGCTTGTGTATTATGATCCAGTGGTTCATCAAATATTTGATGTGCTTCTGGATACAATCATAAATTATTTATGTGATTATCTGTGAAGCATCTGTTGATGAATTGGTGCTGTGCAAATTATATGATTCATGATTTGTTGCTAGGTTGGCTCTAGCATGTATTTGCATGCTCTGTTAAGTCCTGATGATCATATGATCTTCAGTGCTTGATGACTTTCTGCTGTCCTATGGCTTGTGTTTCACTGATGCTCTTACTTGACCTGTGTGGCACTCAAGCCTGTGCTGGTGCATGCTCTTGCTTACCCCAGCACCTGCTGTTGCTTGCAGTGATCATCTAGATCATTTGCAAGTGTCTGTACCACTGGTTGCTTGTGTATTTCAATTATCTATCTAGTTTGGCTTGATCACATGGATAATTGATGTGAACTGCTCTGCAGTTATGATCATTTCATTGAGTTTGGTAGGGCTAGATGGATGCCAACACTTGGTTGTGTACCCTAGCCCTCCTTTTGAACCCTACTGGGTGATGATAACTGTGTATGGCTTATTTGTTTGAATTGGTTAAGTGGTTGAGGTGGCCTTGACAGCAATTCTTTGCTGTTTAGGTAGCTCCCACCCATGTTGGCTAACTGTGACTCACTGGATGTTTCCTGGGTGATCCTTTTGTTGGATTGCCAGTAGCTTTTGATGTTGAAATCAAATAGACAATGATTTGTCTAAACTCTGATGGTTAATGAACCATTTAGTGCTAGGTGAATTGGAATGGCTAGTTAGGAATTAATCCATGTTGGATTTCTCTGGTAGTGTCACCATACTGACATACCAATGTTCCCTTGGTGATTTCCTTCTGGCTGATCTTCAGTTTGCTTGCACCAAATGGCTTAGTAGCCAGATGATGATACAAACTGGGTATTCTACCCATTTTGGCTGCTGTGACATATGCAGATGCTTATTTATGAGCAAACCAAGGTTTTGCTCAGGATGATTTGATTTATACCTCACTCCAGCTCCTAGATGGTTTTGTTGTTGTAGAGGATTGCTTCTATGTTGATCTTATGCTTGCCCTGCTCCTCTTTGCAAGCTTGTGATGCTTGGGTTGGTTCTGTGGTGATTTTGGACAGGTTGAACAACAGTGCTGTTCTTCCTGTTCTTGTGTTCTTGCTATCTGGTGACTTACCAAGTTGCCTGCCGATGGATGAAGCTAGGGTTTACTGTGGAGGTTTTTATACCTCCCTTTCATTGCCTTCCTGGTCGACAGCTTGGCCTGTCAAGCATATGGTGACTCACTGGCCTGTGTGTGCTGTTGGGCATGCACACTGCCTGGTGAGCTGTTTGGCTGTGTGTGTGTAGTCTGACTTGGGACTTGGGTTGGGAGTAGATCAGCTCGGCAGAGTTGATCATATCTGCTCAACACACCATTTCTTTTCTAACCTGCCAAGTGGCTTTGCCACTTGGCATAACACTTGCTTTTCTTTGTTGTGTGCAGGTTTCCAGATGATGATCAAATGAAGATGAAGATCATCAAGCTCAAGCTTAAATGAAGATTAGCTTGTAGTTTTAGGATAGAATATGACATTGTACTTTTCTTTTATTTCCTTTTTCTATTTTGCCAATTCTTGTAATGTGTTGTAATATTCCTTTATTTCAATTATGAATATTGTAAAGACAATGTATATTGTGTGTTAATCAATAAAGCTCAAGGTTTTCTCTAATGAGCTTTACTTATTATTTGTATTGTTCATAATGTGTATTATTTATAATTTACTTAATGAATTTCCTCACAATTAAATTATGGGGTATTTATTTAATGTTTGAATTTGCAATTCAAATTCCACTTAGGTTTGAATTCAATCATGCAACTTAAAAATTGAATTCAATCATACAACTTAAGTTATAATGCAATACTCTCCTCTCTTCTCAAAACCGTAATTTAGTTAGGTGAGAAGCAAGTTTGTCGCACTCTCGAAACCCTAACCCTGTAAGGTGTCGAGAGAGAAACTTGTCCCCCTTTGATGCAGTTTTGTATTAAAAGCGCGAAATTTCCCCAGAATTTACGATGCGATGCACATCCCTTTCTAAAATCTACCCCTCGATCGTCTCTAAACCTGGGACATTACAATAGCCATAGCCATCATCACTGTAATAGGGATCTCCTTGAGAATTGGCGACCATTGTAAGAATATTGTGATTTCAATTCAACTATTTGCAACAATGATTTATATCTTTGATCTTGATACTATGTGTGAGTAGTCCTCAAGGGCTGCGAGTTGGGGTGAATCCTCGCAGCGTTTAGATGCATCTAATCTCATAAATATGTATAAGAACTGAATAGGAGCTTTAAAATCTTGTATCCTTGTCTCTTTGCCTCGATTCGATGATCTGCAGGTACCCATGTCTATCGGATCGATCAAGGGAAGAGGTGGGATGATGGGAGAACGGCGTGCTACCGCGAAACCTCGGTGACAGAAAGAGGAAAGTAACGGTACATGTTTAGTGATTCACTCGTGATCAACATCACAATCATCTAGCTTAATGCTTTGGTCTATATTCATTTACTTAATAATTGTTGTAACTCGCGGCTGTGGGAACAATGATTGGACCAAGAGACTCTTGTCACCTCTGGCTTTAGGGGCAAGAGTATTTACGGATGTGCTGCCAACAAATCTCTTATCATTATTTTATTTACTACACATTTTTACATCATTTCTATATGTATGCATAGATGCAGGAGAATCTTTGACCCTGGCCTATTTCCATCCATTGATCGAACACAACCAAATCAAAGTAAACTAGATAGGTCTGGTGAACATAAAATCAAATCAACTAGCAAAGTCTTGAAGACGTTTCCTTTACACCATTTTAGTAGTGCTTCCCAAGGTTCGATTAAACCTAGGTCTTCTAGGGAAAAAGCTTATCATACTACAATCCATAATCCGGATCGAAGGTATCATGTATTTATGCAGAGGTTCTCAGGTGATGATTTTATCATGTCGTTGCTCTATGTTGATGGTATCTTGATTGTTGGCAAGAGTGTCTCTAGGATTTCTAGACTAAAGAAAGACATGAGCAAAAGTTTTGCTATGAAAGACTTCGGTGGCATTAAAAATGAGAGATAGAAAATCCAACAAGTTGTACTTGTCTCAAGAGAATTACACTTAGAAAGTACTTCACAAGTTCAAGATGGATAAGGCAAGAGAAGTAAGTTGTCCACTAGCAGCTCATTTCAAGTTGAGCAAAAAACAATGTCCCTCCACTAAGAAGATGGAAAAGAAAATGCAGAATGTTCCTTATGCATCATCGGTTGGGAGTTTGATGTATGCTATGGTGTGCATGATGTCTACGCACGCTTCTATTCTTGTAGACAGTGTTGGTCCTACAAGTGCACATGTTTGTAGAACAACAACAAGTTTCCCTTAAGTGGATCACCCAAGGTTTATCGAACTCAGGGAGGTAGAGGTCAAAGATATCCCTCTCAAGCAACCCTGCAATTAAGATACAAGAAGTCTCTTGTATCCCCAACACACCCAATACACTTGTCAGGTGTATAGGTGCACTAGTTCGGCGAAGAGATAGTGAAATACAAGTAATATGGATGATTATAAGTGCTAATTGCAATCTGAAATAAAAATGGCAGCAAGCAAACATGTAGCAGAACTGGTTGTAAACGGTGTTTTAATGCTTAGAACCAAGGCCTAGGAATCTACTTTCACTAGTGGACACTCTCAACAATGATATCATAATTGAATACATAATATATTCTCTTCACTATGCTACTCTGAACCACTCTCCTGTTGGATAACGAAATTCACCGCGTAGGGCTGCAAAAGCACTCCATAAAGTTCGCTTTTCAAACCTAGGGACCGTAAATTCATAGAGACATCCAACACAAATTATAACTCATGATAAGTATTTCTGTAATCTTTAGCCTAAGAGCCACACACGGTGCGCACACTATCACCCTTCACACCGTGGGACAAGATGTCTCCGGAGATCACATTAATAAAACCACTTAAGTAGCATAATAGATGAAGAGTAACATATACTTATTCAACTAGATTACAAAGCTCATGATCACATAAAGATCACAGCATGGGAGAGAGATATAAAGCACATAGCTACCGGTAAAGCCCTCAGCCTCGGGGGAGAACTATTGCCTCCTCATCATGGGAGTCAGCAACAACGATGAAGATGGCGGTGGAGTCGATGGAGATGCCTCCGGGGGCAATTCCCCGTCCTGGCAGAGTGCCGGAACAGAGATTTTTGTTCCCCGAAACTTGTCTTCGATAGCGGCGGAGCTACGAAACTTTTCGTGGATGGAGGCTGGTTCCTTTAGGGTTTTCGCGTCGGGAGCAATATATAGGCGAAAGGGCAATGTCGGTGGGCGCCTGGGGGGGCACACCATGCCTAGGCGCGGCCAGGGGGCGTGCCTATGGGTGGTGTGGCCGCCTCCCGGCTCTTCTCCGTCTCCCCTTTGGACTCCGTCTTCGTGACAGAAAAATAGGAACTTCGCAATGTATCAGTGCACACGGCCTAATATTGCTCAAGCGGTTAGTGAACAGATTTATGTCTAATCTAGGAAAACCACATTCAGAAGCCGTGAAGTGGATTTTGAGATATCTATGGATTAATACAAATATGTAGATATGTTTTGGTGCAAAGAGCCAGAGCTGATTGCTTATTCTGATTTAGACTTGGCATGAGATATTGATGGCAGAAAGTCCACTTCAGGTTATTTGGTTGCCCATTCAGGGGGAGCAGTGGCATGGCAAAGCAGGTTGCAAAAGTGTGTGGAATTGAACACAACTGAAGCAACATTCATCGCAGTAAAAGAGGCAAGCAAGGAGCTGTTGTGGTTGAAACGATTTACTAGTGAGCTTGGGTTTAAACAAGGAAAGTATGTGTTTTTTGTGACAACCAGAGTACTATCCACCTAAGCAATAATGCAAGTTTTCATTTGAGGTTGAAGAATATCGAGGTACGCTATCATTGGATTTGAGATGTGTTAAACTCTAAGCAAATGCATATTGAGAAGGTGCGCACATATGATAATGGCGCTAATATGTTGACATGGTGGTGACAAGAGGAAAGCTCGAGGTATGTTGTCGGCTCGCCGGCATGACTGCCGGTAGGCAGTGAGACCCTCCATGATGTCGTGATGGGTAGTTTGTTGGGCCACGTCCCTCCACATGAAGGTGTGTTCGCAACCTAACATCAGTCTGGAAATTCCAACACGTATCAACCGTTGATCGAGGCTCGCATCCAACGATTGTGTTGCCTCCTTGAGAGGTAGTGTCGTTTCCTAATCGACGGTACCCCGGAGGAGGGATCCTCACGAGGGGGAGAAGAAGTAGGGGCCATAGGGCGGAGTGCACACGGGACGGTGGTACGCGAGTTACCCGCCTTCGAACACCCGCACGATGACAGGTCGCTACCGCCGCTTGTCCGGAATTATCCGGGCGCGCGTTGTTACAATGAGTTGTGGTTGTGCCTCTAGGGTTCCCGGATCCGGCTTATAAAGGCGCACGGATCTAGGGTTTACATGGAGAGTCCTAGCTGGATTACGTATAGCCTAACTACGGTACAATATCTTGCCGTCACGCCACGATCCGCCGGCATCAGCCGATCCGGTTCCTCATGGGC